>NC_079189.1:562841643-563160507 GCF_029499605.1 Hyla sarda | reverse complement strand
AAAAAAAAAAGAGAGAGAGAGGAAACCACAAATTAGTAACACCGACACATGACAATATTAAGGATAATACATCAAAGACTTGTTGAAAAAAGAGTACATGCACAAGAAGAATGCAAATCCCAATCACAGAAGCAGCACAATGCAAATAAAAGAGAAAAGATGAAAAAATGACACAAGAATGTGTCATTCGATAGAGTTAAATGTTGGAATGTATGGGATTAAAACTGGAAGATAATTAACCTGAAGGCAGAGCATTAAAAAATTATTATACATGTGTCTGACCTTAAGTTATTGATCACTTTCCAGAAGTCCAAAATCAAATATAAAAATGACCCTTTCATTAAAGGGGTACTCCGGTGAAAACCTTTTTTCTTTTAAATCAACTGGTGGCAGAAAGTTATACATATTTGTAAATTACTTCTATTAAAAAATCTTAATCCTTCCTGTACTTACTAGCTTCTGAATACTACAGAGGAAATTCTTTTCTTTTTGGAATGCTCTCTGATGACATCACGAGCACAGTTCTCTCTGCTGACGTTATTATAATAATAATAATAATGCTTTAATTATGGTTGTCCTTAGTGGGATTTGAACTCAAGTCCCCAGCACTGCACGGCAGCAGTGCTAACCACTGAGCCACCATGCTGGCCTTAGCATACATGTGCTATACATGTGCTATACATGTGCTATGCATGGTTGCTAAAATGGACAGATATGTCAGCAGAGAGCACTGTGCTCATGATGTCATCAGTGTTCCAAAAAGAAAGGAATTTCCTCTGTAGCATTCAGCAGCTAATAAGTACTGGAAGGATTAAGATTTTTTAATAGAAGTAATTTACAAATATGTTTAACTTTCTGCCACCAGTTGATTTAAAAGAAAAAAGGTTTTCACCGGAGTACCCCTTTAAACAGGCAAATAGATTTTCATTAAAGATGGCACCGTTTTCTGTAAGGCATATACGTATAATTTACCCTGGCATAAAGTAGTAGTGATAACAGTCACCTAAGAGATCCCAAATCTGTGATCTGTGTACTTTTCTCTATGGCCAAGTGGGTTATTCAAAAACATCATTTATATACAGTAGCACATTCCCTGTGCTCATTACAGTGCCTATGCCATAGGATACAGAACCAAACATTTACTATTAGGGTGAATTTCTCATGGGTATATAGAGAATATGTGAATACTGTCATGAACGTACCTGTGCTTACTCCCGTGCTGTGCCTGCTCCCAGCAGGGCATCTCCGGGATCATCAAAAGAAATATGGGAAGTGCCTAAATAAAATATAAATTTTAATGTAATCAGATGAAAATACACCAAAATGTGAACCCTCTTTAGTAAGGTATCATGGCACCTAAATGTGCCTCTTGCACTAAAAATTATGCTGATGGTACCTATGTACTGCTACCCAACGCGTTTCCACTGTTATTTACAGTTTCATCAGGGGAAAGTTGGTACCTTAGTACAAGACAAAGTACAATATGCACAACATATAAAATATAATGTGAGGTCACTGCAACCAGACTGCTAATAGATCACCAATCTAGCAGTCTGTGCTCAAAATAAGTAATACCGGATATCCAAAGAGGCATCTAGTCTCCTCTTCAATAACGATTAAGAAATGCGGTACGTTGTGCGACCTGCAGTGGCAGGGACCCTCACAATAAGGGCTTCTTTACTGCTGCCACACCCAGTATTGTTCTTACCTAGTCTTAACCATGGATTTGTATACTTTTAAGCTTTCCCTGGATCCTGAACACTTGCCCATTCCATGACCTTTCTCTCTCCTTCTGATTTTGACTCGATTTATACTCCTGGTTTGACCCAGGTAGTCCAGACTTTAATTATACTGCCTGATTTTGCACTATGCTATTCAGCAGTTAGAAAACACACACACACACACACACACACACACGCAATCAGACACTTTTCAATCTCTTTTTTTATTATTTTATTAGTAAGTAGAAAGTATCCAGAAAAATCAACAGAACTTAACACGCAGGCTCATCACACCAGTACATTACAAATAAAAAACATTATTAAGTTCAATGTAAAAAGGTACTAGTCAAATGTGATCAAGAACTTATACAGAAAACCACATGTCCAAACAGTGAACAAGCAAGAGAATATACCATACATACAGAGAGAACAGACACTGTAGCTACAAGCTATAAAAAAAAAGTGTTGGTCAATTTACCCTCAGGTACCTTACCCTTTTTCAAGAAATTCCATCCTGTTAAGGTAAATGGAGACATTAATTGTTGTATTTCAGCATCTGCCATATTACATAAGATTGCTTCTACTTTCCAAACACTATGAAAAAAAAAAACTCCTTCTTGGATCTGAAAATCTAAACACTTTGGGGTCATATTCAAAACTTTTCAGGTCAAAAATTTCACTTTGATGCTAGGATTCCACTTGTTTTTTTTTTCTGGCAATTTTTGGAAAACTGCCACTGCAGTTTTTGAGCCAAAGCCAGAAGTGTATTCAAAAGGAATAGGACATATAAAGGAAGGACTTACACTTCTCCTCCCTTATGGATCCACTTCTGACTTTGGCTCAAAAAATTCAGTGGAATCCTAGCCTTAGCAGCAAAATGTTGGCGCAAAAAAGTTTCCACCAGATATCCAACGTGTTTTACATGAAAATGATCCAAGGTTTGGGCTAGGACTCCACTGAGATTGTTTCCCACCAGCAAAAACGCCATGAAAAACTGCCAGGAAAACTGCCACCAATTTTCCTTGCATGTTGGCTGTTTTTCTCGCTTTTTTCCTGGTGTGTGGAAATAGCCAGTTTTGTCCCCTGTGGCAGTTTTCTCACTGTCTTCAGGTACCACTCTGTGGGTTGGATGCTGAGGTCACGGTCCACAAAGTGTAAGGAGATGAGGAGTGATGTATAGCGTCACTACTCACCTCCCCGACAGTATAGTATACAGGGGTGCATAGTGTACCCGTGTATACCATACAGGAGCCGGGAATCCTGTCACCAGACTGACAGGACTCCCTGCTCCTATAGCCGTTTGGGCAGTATACAGTATATACAGCTATCTATAGAAAGCTGTATATAGTGTATAAAGAAGACGAGGTCCACTTACCTTCCTTGCTCCCTGTCCCTGCCGGGTCCATGTAGCTCCGCTCCCTAGTGATGATGTCATTAGGGGGCAGAGCTACAGAAGGGAACCAGGCTAGTAACTCTGAAGCTCTGTTCACATTGTCCATTTTGTATAATGGGAACAGACCCTTCTGGCAGTGTCTACCCAGACAGGGAGACTCCAGCTGTTGCTAAACTACAACTCTCAGCATGTCCAGACAGCCAAAGGCTGTATGGGCATACTGGGAGTTGTAGTTTTGCACCAATTGGTGGCTCCCTGTTTGGGTAGACGTTGCATTATGGGTGCTCTCCCGAGCGGACAGCACCAAAAATGTCATAACCCATTTTTGTGTTTTTTTTCTTCTTGTTTCAGATTGATGCAGAGGATTACGGTGTATTCAATGGATTACGGCGGATTCATTTTTTTTTCTTTCAATAAAATGGTTAGCGAGGTCTGTGGGGGAGTGTTTTTTAAAATAAAATAATTTTTCCAATGAGTTTTTTTTTATTGAATTTTCAGGCTTAGTAGTGGAAGCCGGTCTTATTGACGGAATCCATTACTAAGCCAGGGCTTATGGCTAGCCCCAAAAACAGCTAGCACTAACCCCCAATTATTACTCCAGTACCCACCGCCACAGGGGTGCCAGGAAGAGCCGGTACCAACAGGCCCGGAGCGTCAAAAATGGCGCTCCTGGACCTGGGCGGTAACAGGCTGGTGTTATTTAGGCTGGAGAGGGCCAATAACAATGGTCCTCACCCACCCTGGTAACGTCAGGCTGTTGCTGTTTTGGTTGGTATTGAGAATGAAAATACGGGGAACCCTATACGTTTTTTATTTAAATAAATAAATAAAAAACGCATAGGGTTCCCCGTATTTTCATTCTCAGCACAATACCAACCAAACAGCAACAGCCTGATGTTACCAGGGTGGGTGGGGACCATTGTTACTGGCCCTCCCCAGCCTAAATAACGCCAGCCTGTTACCGCCTAGGCCCAGGAGCGCCATTTTTGACGCTCCAGGCCTGTTGGTTCCAACTCTTCCCGGCACCCCTGTGGCGGTGGGTACTGAAGTAATAATTGAGGATTAGCACTAGCTGTTTTTGGGGCTAGCACTAAGCCCTGGCTTAGTAATGAATTCTGTCAATAAGACCGGCTTCCACTGCCAAGCCTGAAAATTCTATAAAAAAAAAAAAACACAACACATTTGAAAAACATTTTTATGTTAAAAAAAACCTCCCACACAGCCCTCGTTAACCATTTTATTAAAAGAAAAAAAAAATGAATCCGCCGTAATCCATCGAATCCGCCGTAATCCTCTGCATACACGGATCTGAAACAAAAAGAAAAAAAACACAAAAATATGTTATGACATTTTTGGCGCTGTCCGCTGTGGAGAGTACCCATAATGCAATGTCTACCCAAACAGGGAGCCACCAATTGGTGCAAAACTACAACTCCAAGCATGCCCAGACAGCCTTTGGCTGTATGGGCATGCTGGGAGTTGTAGTTTAGCAACAACTGGAGTCTCCCTGTCTGGGTAGACACTGCCAGAAGGGTCTGTTCCCATTATACAAAATGGACAATGTGAACAGAGCTTCAGACTTACTAGCCTGGTTCCCTTCTGTAGCTCCGCCCCCTAATGATGTCATCACTAAGGGGCGGGGCTACACTGACCTGCCCGGGACTCGAGGCAAGTAAGCAGACTTCATCTTCTGTATACATTATATACAGCTCTCTATAGATAGCTGTATATAGTGTATACCGCCCAAAGGGTTAACCTACACTGTCCAGCAGTGTAAGTTAACTCTTTCCTTGCTGGCCTTGCGCACTGCTAGCAAAGGTTTAAGTGACCCAGCAATGTGTATACTGTATACACATTGCAGGCTCACTGTAAGTTCTTGCTGGGCAGTAGATATATGATGTATACCTACGGCTCAGCATCAGCTGTTCTCCCGCCTCTGTGGCCCTGAGAACAGCTGATCCCAACATTCACATCAGGAGGATCGCAGCGGATGTCAGTGACATCTGCTGTCATCTGGCCCTTACCGCAGGTACTACTGCTCCAAGCATGAAGCAAACACTCTGCTCCATGCTGGGAGTTCCTCGTTCCCGGGGGCCTGAGGAAATGTCTAGCGGCATGAAGCAGCGGCTGTCGTCCAGGTGCACGCCCCTGCCGTCCTAGCTCTGCTCGTGACATCCGGGTGCACATTCCTGCCGTTCTAGCTCTGCTCGTGACTAGTGCTGCTCGCGAATATTCGCAATTCGAATTTTATTCGTGAATATCGTATATTCGCGAATTTGTGAATATTCGCGAATATAGCAATATATATTTTAAATTACGAATATTCGCAATTTTTTTTTCACAGTACACATCACAGTGATCATCCCTCTCTGCTTCCAGCTTGTGTGTTCTAAAGAAGGTTCTAATACTACTGTGTGAGACCGCTGGGCGAATATTCGCATGTGCGAATATTCTCGAATATTGATCCCTCCCTTCTGCTGCTTCTATCAAGTTACACTGGTATACTTGCTATAAAGTTCATAAATTTTCACATATGCTAATTTTCGCATACGCGAATATTTGCATATGCCAAAAAAACGCGAATATTACGAATATGCGAATTTAGCGAATATATGACTAATATTCGTCCATATATTCGCGAAATATCGCGAATTCGAATATAGCCTATGCCGCTCAACACTACTCGTGACATCCGAGTGCATGCTCCAGGAGTCCTAGCTCTGCTTGCAACATGGGGGTAAAGTTTTCTTAATGTTCTGCGCTTGAACTTTGAATAAATCTATGTATTAGGATTCCATGGAGAGTGCTCCGATCCTTACTTTTTCTATATGAAATTATGCTTTGATTATATTAAATATTATAGCAGAGTTTAGTCAATATAAAAGAGCCCAGTTAGTATTACATCACAACTCATTGTAATGACACAATGTGCTATTTGGGGTTTTCAGAGCCACAAAGTTTTTAATAGCCCACTGGGCAAGTTCAGACGCTTCAAAGGTCTATTGCAAGTGTTTGAAAGTTGACTTTTCAAGGAAACCTTCTTCATAAGTTGTTTTTCATGTCAAAAACTTAGAGCACACCTTCTGTTGTTTTCTGACATGAAATCTCTTCGAAGGAATTACAGAGAGATTTTTATTCCATTTCCATGGTAACGCTCCTTTCCTCTGGTGCCCATGGTGTCTCTCATGCGTCAAACTTGCTGGGTTCCTTGGCACCTGCTTTGGTGCCAGGTCTTGTCAGAGCTTATCATACTGAGAATCCTTTTCATGTGCACTAAAGGCAAAAAGAAAGAATACAAAATAATCTCACCTGAGATTTCATTCAAATCACTAGAAGTCCTCTCTTCTCTTTCTATTTCACAATTCCCTTCTAAGACCAAAACTGTCTATGTTCCCATAGACTTGTGTCATGTCTACTTCTAAAAGTAGAATAATAGCAACATTAAATGCAATAATAATAATAATAATAATAATAATCATAATAGTTATTATTATTATTATTATTACTATTATTAAAACTACAATAATAAGTTGTAGAAGCAGCAAATAAAAAGTCTATAAAAGCACTCTTAAGCTGGGTTCACACTGCAAAAAATTTGGCAAAAATTAAAATTTGCATGTCGATTTACCCATTAAATGCACCAGAAATATTTAAATTGTGGCCACATTTTGCAGGATATCTGCTCATAAAATAAAATACGAGCAAAAAAATGTATGTTGTGTAAACCTTGCCTTAAGCATAGACTTAAAAACTGGTGGTGTTTTATTACTAATCTATATATATAAAACTCAACGTGTGTGTGTGTGTGTGTGTGTGTGTGTGTATGTTCCAGCATCACATCCAAACGGCTAAAGATATTAACATGAAACTTGGCACACATGTTACTTATATGTCAACAACAAACATAGGATAGGTGATTTAACCCTTACTCACCCCCATTTGCCAGGGGCTGGGTTTATGTTTAAAGTCCCATACAAGTCAATGGAAAATATATGTTACTGCATAACTTCCAAACGGCTTGAGATATTTCGATAATACTTGGTCATGTTACTTATATATCCACTTAAAATATAGCTCAATAAATACAAAAGATATTGCAGCACAACTCAAAAAAATATAGTGGGTGCCAAGCAACCCAGGCCCGATCAAGGCCAACCAGATACTAAAACAAAGCAATGGTGCAGCACTCCAATTCCGGTAAAAAAAGATTTGTGTATTTATTCACCACATCTCAAAAATACAGCAACGTTTCAGCTCAACAATAGAGCCTTTCTCAAGCTTAGTGACAACTGCTAGGTAAGGGGTTTTTATACCCAATCAAGTGTATACAATCAACAAATAATTAAAACAATCCAAAGTGTATAATCCATAATCAATACAGTGCAGTGAATTAATAAAGTGCTCATTCAAAGTATCACAAAGAGTACTATTGCAGTACATAAAGTGCTAGATGATTAAAAACATATACATAGATAAAAATGCTTGAAACTCTAGACTCGTAGTTAATGACATAATTAATAATATGCAAAACATCTGTAGTAAACATGATTATACATCATAGTCGCATGGAAGAACTCACCCGCTCTGTATGTCTAATGGCGCTGACGGCTTGTGGTGTTCGGCTGTGCGCATGCGCCAACCTCCTGACGCGGCCGGCTCGTACTAACTCGCCGGACGCATGCGTCAGAAACCAAAACAAACGAGTCATGTGCCGAAGCACATGACTTGTATGTCAGCTGACCCGTTACCTCGGATACCTCCGACGCTGACAAGCTGTCACAGATGTCCGGAACGGGAAATTTATAATGGGTAAATAAAATAACATGTGGTGGATGTGGCATTACATGTGTGAGGCATCACTAGTGCGTGATATTAACAAGTTAATACTTGAAGATAACTAATACTAAATAGTGCATTACAGGACACCTGTGCAAGATACTCAAAATTAAATACATAAAAAATCTGTGAAAATACATTATAGTGTTATTTTGTGTAATTATATAAAGATTCAATTAAATTCAGAATGTACACCATCCATATAAAGGGTCATAAAGGAAGAGGACACCAAGGGATGGTCAGGGATCCTATGGGTCAAAACTATTGAAAAAAATATAATAAAAAATAATAAATAATAAATAAAATAAATGTATGAAGAAATAAAATAAACAAATAAATATAAAAATAAATATAAACACAATCAACAAATTAATAATTCAACAAAAGTAAAGTAAATAAAGAAATAAATAATAAGATAAGGTACGTGTTGTGGTCACATGATCTCCAGCTGAAGGCAAAGGGACTGGTGTGTGTGTCACTTAACTCCCTGGTTTGTAGGGTACTGGTTGAGCCACCTCATAAGAAGCCATACCAACACCACCAGAAGTCTCTCTGGTGCAGAGGGAACAAAGGTCCCCTACCCCCAGAGCAACTCCACCTACAGCCAATGGTGATGGTTGATGGTGTTTATATTTATTTTTATAATTATTTGTTTATTTTATTTCTTCATACATTTATTTTATTTATTATTTATTATTTTTTTTATTATATTTTTTTCATTAGTTTTGACCCAGAGGATCCCTGACCATCCCTTGGTGTCCTCTTCCTTTATGACCCTTTATATGGATGGTGTACATTCTGAATTTAATTGAATCTTTATATAATTACACAAAATAACACTATAATGTATTTTCACAGATTTTTTATGTATTTAATTTTGAGTATCTTGCACAGGTGTCCTGTAATGCACTATTTAGTATTAGTTATCTTCAAGTATTAACTTGTTAATATCACGCACTAGTGATGCCTCACACATGTAATGCCACATCCACCACATGTTATTTTATTTACCCATTATAAATTTCCCGTTCCGGACATCTGTGACAGCTTGTCAGCGTCGGAGGTATCCGAGGTAACGGGTCAGCTGACATACAAGTCATGTGCTTCGGCACATGACTCGTTTGTTTTGGTTTCTGACGCATGCATCCGGCGAGTTAGTACGAGCCGGCCGCGTCAGGAGGTTGGCGCATGCGCACAGCCGAACACCACAAGCCGTCAGCGCCATTAGACATACAGAGCGGGTGAGTTCTTCCATGCGACTATGATGTATAATCATGTTTACTACAGATGTTTTGCATATTACTAATTATGTCATTAACTACGAGTCTAGAGTTTCAAGCATTTTTATCTATGTGTATGTTTTTAATTATCTAGCACTTTATGTACTGCAATAGTACTCTTTGTGATACTTTGAATGAGCACTTTATTAATGCACTGCACTGTATTGATTATGGATTATACACTTTGGATTGTTTTAATTATTTGTTGATTGTATACACTTGATTGGGTATAAAAACCCCTTACCTAGCAGTTGTCACTAAGCTTGAGAAAGGCTCTATTGTTGAGCTGAAACGTTGCTGTATTTTTGAGATGTGGTGAATAAATACACAAATCTTTTTTTACCGGAATTGGAGTGCTGCACCATTGCTTTGTTTTAGCACTTAAAATATCGGATAGCTAACTACCCCCATTTGTGAGGATCAGGCTTTTTGTTTATAGTCCCATGCAAATCAATGGGAAATGAATGTTCCGGCTGGAGATATTTCAATAACTGGTAAACATATTATAGGTCGGGATAGGAGGACGGGATAGAAGGACCGGGATAGGAGGTCGAGATAGGAGGTCGAGATAGGAGGTCGGGGTAGGAGTTCGGGGTAGGAGGACGGGGTAGGAGGATGGGATAGGAGGACGGGGTAGGAGGTCGAGATAGGAGGTCGAGATAGGAGGATGGGATAGGAGGTTGAGATATGAGGATGGTATAGGAGGACGGGAAAGGAGGACGGGAAAGGAGGATGGAAAGGAGGTTGGGAAAGGAGGTCGAGATAGGAGGGCGGGATAGGAGGACGGGATAGGAGGACGGGATAGGAGGTCGGGATAGGAGGTCGGGACAGGAGGTCGGGATATGAGGTCGGGATATGAAAACAATATATGAGGACGGGATATGAAGTCAAAAGCTTCCTCCTTTGTTTATTTTCCTCCCCAACAAGGATTAGAAAGGAAAAACCGGGCAACGCCGGGTACTCAGCTATTATTTTTATTTTTGTTTACACACACACACACACACACATATATATATATATATATATATATATATATATATTTTTTTTTTTATGGGAAAAGGGGGGGACTCTGCCTATACCTATGGGGACAGGGGGGAACTCTGCCTATACTCTGAGGAAAGGGGGAGGGGGTAACTCTGCCTATACCTATGGGGACAGGGGGGGACTCTGCCTATACCTTTGGGGAAGAGGGGGGCTCTGTAACTCTGCCTATATTTATGGGGAAAAGGGGAGTAACTCTGCCTATACCTCTGAGGAAAGGGGGGTAACTCTGCCTATACCTATGGCAAAAGGGGGGGTAACTCTGCCTTTACCTATGGGGAAAGGGAGGTAACTCTGCCTATACCTATGGGGAAAGGGGGGGCCTCTGCCTATACCTATGGAGAAAAGGGGGAGGGCTCTGCTTATACCTATGGGGAAGGGGGAGGTAACTCTGCCTGTACTTAAGGGGGAGGGGGTAACTCTGCCTTTACCTCTGAGGAAAGGGGGGTAACCCTGCCTTTACCTATGGGGAAAGGGGATCTCTGCATCTACCTATGGGGAAAGGGGGAACTCTGCCTACACCTATGGGGAAAGAGAGGGCTTTGCCTATACTTATGGTGGAGGGGGTAACTCTGCCTATACCTCTGAGGAAAGGGGTTAGGGGGGTAACTCTGCCTACACTTCTGAAGAAAGGGGGTAACTCTGTCTATACCTATGGGGAAGGGGGGACTCTGCTTATACCTATGGGAAAAGAGGGGGAACTCTGCCTATACATATGGGGAAAGGAGGGGGACTCTGCCTATACTTAAAGTGGAGGGGGGGTAACTCTGCCTATACCTCTGAGGAAAAGGGGGGAGGGGGTAACTCTGCCTATACCTATGTGGAAAGGGGGGGTCTCTGCCTATACCTTTGGGGAAGAGGGGGGGGCTGGGTAACTCTGTCTTTACCTATGGGGAAAGGGGGGGGAGACTCTGCCTATACCTATGGGGAAAGGGGGGACTCTGCCTATACCTATGGGGAAGGGGGGACTCTGCCTATACTTATGGGAAAAGGGGGAGGGGGGTAACATTGCCTATACCTCTGAGGAAATGGGGATAACTCTGCCTATACCTATGGGGAAGGGGAGGAACTCTGCCTTTACCTATGGGGAAAGGGGGGGGGACTCTGCCTATACCTATGGAGAAGGGGAGTAACTCTGCGTATACATATGGGAAAAAGGGGAGGGGAGGTAACTCTGCCTATACCTCTGAGGAAAGGGGGGGGGGTTAACTCTGCCTATACCTATGGGGAAAGGGGGGAACTCTGCCTATACCTATGGGGAAAGTGGAGAGTAACTTTGCCTATACTTAAAGTGGAGGGGGGCAACTCTGCCTATACCTCTGAGGAAAGGGGGGAGGCTGCTGCATTCTTCTGTTGCTGTATATCTAGCCTAGTAGCGTGCACCTGTAGGCAAGGTCCATATAATAGTTTGGTATCAACTAAATTGGTGGCTGACTTATTCTTTGTCTGTATTGCACATACAGGGGAGTGGCTACCTCCATGTTGGACTTGCACCCCAGCCACCTCTATCAGGTGTGTATATAAGGTGTCTTGGATGTTCCAGACCCTGCCATGCTTACTGAACTGTTCACACAGAGGCATATTCACAGTGTAGGGTCCGTCCCAATGAGGCCACCTTATCGCGGTGGGACGGTCCAAGCTATTTGACCGCCGGCGGAGACAAATTTGCGAGCTAAGTGCCTCACTATTTCATAGTTTCACATTTGCATCTATTACACCATAGTTGTATAGCTCTCCGTGTTTTAAATGCATATTCATGTTTCACCTATATCCTTGTGCTGGCAGTGTGCTGCTGCATTCTTCTGTTGCTGTATATCTAGCCTAGTAGCGTGCACCTGTAGGCCAGGTCCATATAATAGTTTGGTATCAACTAAAGTGCTGGCTGACTTATTCTTTGTCTGTATTGCACATACGGGGGAGTGGCTACCTCCATGTTGGCCTTGCACCCCAGCCACCTCTATCAGGTGTGTATATAAGGTGTCTTGGATGTTCCAGACCCTGCCATGCTTACTGAACTGTTCACACAGAGGCATATTCACAGTGTAGGGTACGTCCCAATGAGGCCACCTTATCGCTGTGGGACGGTCCAAGCTATTTGACCACCGGCGGAGACAAATTTGCGAGCTAAGTGCCTCACTATTTCATAGTTTCACATTTGCATCTATTACACCATAGCTGTATAGCTCTCCATGTTTTAACTGCATATTCATTTTTCACCTATATCCTTGTGCTGGCAGTGTGCTGCTGCATTCTTCTGTTGCTGTATATCTAGCCTAGTAGCGTGCACCTGTAGGCCAGGTCCATATAATAGTTTGGTATCAACTAAAGTGCTGGCTGACTTATTCTTTGTCTGTATTGCACATACGGGGGAGTGGCTACCTCCATGTTGGCCTTGCACCCCAGCCACCTCTATCAGGTGTGTATATAAGGTGTCTTGGATGTTCCAGACCCTGCCATGCTTACTGAACTGTTCACACAGAGGCATATTCACAGTGTAGGGTCCTTCCCAATGAGGCCACCTTATCGCGGTGGGACGGTCCAAGCTATTTGACCGCTGGCGGAGACAAATTTGCGAGCTAAGTGCCTCACTATTTCATAGTTTCACATTTGCATCTATTACACCAAAGTTGTGTAGCTCTCCATGTTTTAACTGCATATTCATTTTTCACCTATATCCTTGAGATGGCAGTGTGCTGCTGCATTCCACTGTTGCTGTATATCTAGCCTAGTAGCTTGCACCTGTAGGCCAGGTCCATGTAATAGTTTGGTATCAACTAAAGTGCTGGCTGACTTATTCTTTGTCTGTATTGCACATACGGGGGAGTGGCTACGTCCATGTTGGCCTTGCACCCCAGCCACCTCTATCAGGTGTGTATATAAGGTGTCTTGGATGTTCCAGACCCTGCCATGCTTACTGAACTGTTCACACAGAGGCATATTCACAGTGTAGGGTCCGTCCCAATGAGGCCACCTTATCGCGGTGGGACGGTCCAAGCTATTTGACCACCGGCGGAGACAAATTTGCGAGCTAAGTGCCTCACTATTTCATAGTTTCACATTTGCATCTATTACACCATAGCTGTATAGCTCTCCATGTTTTAACTACATATTCATGTTTCACCTATATCCTTGTGCTGGCAGTGTGCTGCTGCATTCTTCTGTTGCTGTATATCTAGCCTAGTAGCGTGCACCTGTAGGCCAGGTCCATGTAATAGTTTGGTATCAACTAAAGTGCAGGCTGACTTATTCTTTGTCTGTATTGCACATACGGGGGAGTGGCTACCTCCATATTGGCCTTGCACCCCAGCCACCTCTATCAGGCGTGTATATAAGGTGTCTTGGATGTTCCAGACCCTGCCATGCTTACTGAACTGTTCACACAGAGGCATATTCACAGTGTAGGGTCCATCCCAATGAGGCCACCTTATCGCGGTGGGACGGTCCAAGCTATTTGACCGCCGGCGGAGACAAATTTGCGAGCTAAGTGCCTCACTATTTCATGGTTTCACATTTGCATCTATTACACCATAGTTGTATAGCTCTCCGTGTTTTAAATGCATATTCATGTTTCACCTATATCCTTGTGCTGGCAGTATGCTGCTGCATTCTTCTGTTGCTGTATATCTAGCCTAGTAGCGTGCACCTGTAGGCCAGGTCCATATAATAGTTTGGGATCAACTAAAGTGCTGCCTGACTTATTCTTTGTCTGTATTGCACATACGGGGGAGTGGCTACCTCCATGTTGGCCTTGCACCCCAGCCACCTCTATCAGGTGTGTATATAAGGTGTCTTGGATGTTCCAGACCCTGCCATGCTTACTGAACTGTTCACACAGAGGCATATTCACAGTGTAGGGTCCGTCCCAATGAGGCCACCTTATCGCGGTGGGACGGTCCAAGCTATTTGACCGCCGGCGGAGACAAATTTGCGAGCTAAGTGCCTCACTATTTCATAGTTTCACATTTGCATCTATTACACCATAGCTGTATAGCTCTCCATGTTTTAACTGCATATTCATGTTTCACGTATATCCTTGTGCTGGCAGTGTGCTGCTGCATTCTTCTGTTGCTGTATATCTAGCCTAGTAGCGTGCACCTGTAGGCCAGGTCCATATAATAGTTTGGTATCAACTAAAGTGCTGGCTGACTTATTCTTTGTCTGTATTGCACATACGGGGGAGTGGCTACCTCCATGTTGGCCTTGCACCCCAGCCACCTCTATCAGGTGTGTATATAAGGTGTCTTGGATGTTCCAGACCCTGCCATGCTTACTGAACTGTTCACACAGAGGCATATTCACAGTGTAGGGTACGTCCCAATGAGGCCACCTTATCGCGGTGGGACGGTCCAAGCTATTTGACCACCGGCAGAGACAAATTTGCGAGCTAAGTGCCTCACTATTTCATAGTTTCACATTTGCATCTATTACACCATAGCTGTATAGCTCTCCATGTTTTAACTGCATATTCATATTTCACCTATATCCTTGTGCTGGCAGTGTGCTGCTGCATTCTTCTGTTGCTGTATATCTAGCCTAGTATCGTGCACCTGTAGGCCAGGTCCATATAATAGTTTGGTATCAACTAAAGTGCTGGCTGACTTATTCTTTGTCTGTATTGCACATACGGGGGAGTGGCTACCTCCATGTTGGCCTTGCACCCCAGCCACCTCTATCAGGTGTGTATATAAGGTGTCTTGGATGTTCCAGACCCTGCCATGCTTACTGAACTGTTCACACAGAGGCATATTCACAGTGTAGGGTCCGTCCCAATGAGGCCACCTTATCGCGGTGGGACGGTCCAAGCTATTTGACCACCGGCGGAGACAAATTTGCGAGCTAAGTGCCTCACAATTTCATAGTTTCACATTTGCATCTATTACACCATAGCTGCTCTCCATGTTTTAACTGCATATTCATGTTTCACCTATATCCTTGTGCTGGCAGTGTGCTGCGGCATTCTTCTGTTGCTGTATGTATATATATATATATATATATATATATTTTTTTTTTTATGGGAAAAGGGGGGACTCTGCCTATACCTATGGGGACAGGGGGGGAACTCTGCCTACACTCTGAGGAAAGGGGGAGGGGGTAACTCTGCCTATACCTATGGGGACAGGGGGGACTCTGCCTATACCTTTGGGGAAAAGGGGGGCTCTGTAACTCTGCCTATATTTATGGGGAAAGGGGGAACTCTGCCTACACCTATGGGGAAAGAGAGGGCTTTGCCTATACTTATGGTGGAGGGGGGTAACTCTTCCTATACCTCTGAGGAAAGGGGTTAGGGGGGTAACTCTGCCTACACTTCTGAAGAAAGGGGGTAACTCTGTCTATACCTATGGGGAAGGGGGGACTCTGCTTATACCTATGGGAAAAGAGGGGGAACTCTGCCTATGCATATGGGGAAAGGAGGGGGACTCTGCCTATACTTAAAGTGGAGGGGGGGTAACTCTGCCTATACCTCTGAGGAAAAGGGGGGAGGGGGTAACTCTGCCTATACCTATGTGGAAAGGGGGGGTCTCTGCCTATACCTTTGGGGAAGAGGGGGGGCTGGGTAACTCTGTCTTTACCTATGGGGAAAGGGGGGGAGACTCTGCCTATACCTATGGGGAAAGGGGGGGACTCTGCCTATACCTATGGGGAAGGGGGGACTCTGCCTATACTTATGGGAAAAGGGGGAGGGGGGTAACATTGCCTATACCTCTGAGGAAATGGGGATAACTCTGCCTATACCTATGGGGAAGGGGAGGAACTCTGCCTTTACCTATGGGGAAAGGGGGGGGGACTCTGCCTATACCTATGGAGAAGGGGAGTAACTCTGCGTATACATATGGGAAAAAGGGGAGGGGAGGTAACTCTGCCTATACCTCTGAGGAAAGGGGGGGGTTAACTCTGCCTATACCTATAGGGAAAGGGGGGAACTCTGCCTATACCTATGGGGAAAGTGGAGAGTAACTTTGCCTATACTTAAAGTGGAGGGGGGCAACTCTGCCTATACCTCTGAGGAAAGGGGGGAGGCTGCTGCATTCTTCTGTTGCTGTATATCTAGCCTAGTAGCGTGCACCTGTAGGCAAGGTCCATATAATAGTTTGGTATCAACTAAATTGGTGGCTGACTTATTCTTTGTCTGTATTGCACATACAGGGGAGTGGCTACCTCCATGTTGGACTTGCACCCCAGCCACCTCTATCAGGTGTGTATATAAGGTGTCTTGGATGTTCCAGACCCTGCCATGCTTACTGAACTGTTCACACAGAGGCATATTCACAGTGTAGGGTCCGTCCCAATGAGGCCACCTTATCGCGTAGGGACGGTCCAAGCTATTTGACCGCCGGCGGAGACAAATTTGCGAGCTAAGTGCCTCACTATTTCATAGTTTCACATTTGCATCTATTACACCATAGTTGTATAGCTCTCCGTGTTTTAAATGCATATTCATGTTTCACCTATATCCTTGTGCTGGCAGTGTGCTGCTGCATTCTTCTGTTGCTGCATATCTAGCCTAGTAGCGTGCACCTGTAGGCCAGGTCCATATAATAGTTTGGTATCAACTAAAGTGCTGGCTGACTTATTCTTTGTCTGTATTGCACATACGGGGGAGTGGCTACCTCCATGTTGGCCTTGCACCCCAGCCACCTCTATCAGGTGTGTATATAAGGTGTCTTGGATGTTCCAGACCCTGCCATGCTTACTGAACTGTTCACACAGAGGCATATTCACAGTGTAGGGTCCGTCCCAATGAGGCCACCTTATCGCGCTGGAACTGTCCAAGCTATTTGACCGCCGGCGGAGACAAATTTGCGAGCTAAGTGCCTCACTATTTCATAGTTTCACATTTGCATCTATTACACCATAGCTGTATAGCTCTCCATGTTTTAACTGCATATTCATGTTTCACGTATATCCTTGTGCTGGCAGTGTGCTGCTGCATTCTTCTGTTGCTGTATATCTAGCCTAGTAGCGTGCACCTGTAGGCCAGGTCCATATAATAGTTTGGTATCAACTAAAGTGCTGGCTGACTTATTCTTTGTCTGTATTGCACATACGGGGGAGTGGCTACCTCCATGTTGGCCTTGCACCCCACCCACCTCTATCAGGTGTGTATATAAGGTGTCTTGGATGTTCCAGACCCTGCCATGCTTACTGAACTGTTCACACAGAGGCATATTCACAGTGTAGGGTCCGTCCCAATGAGGCCACCTTATCGCGGTGGGACGGTCCAAGCTATTTGACCGCCGGCGGAGACAAATTTGCGAGCTAAGTGCCTCACTATTTCATAGTTTCACATTTGCATCTATTACACCATAGCTGTATAGCTCTCCATGTTTTAACTACATATTCATCTTTCACCTATATCCTTGTGCTGGCAGTGTGCTGCTGCATTCTTCTGTTGCTGTATATCTAGCCTAGTAGCGTGCACCTGTAGGCCAGGTCCATGTAATAGTTTGGTATCAACTAAAGTGCTGGCTGACTTATTCTTTGTCTGTATTGCACATACGGGGGAGTGGCTACCTCCATGTTGGCCTTGCACCCCAGCCACCTCTATCAGGTGTGTATATAAGGTGTCTTGGATGTTCCAGACCCTGCCATGCTTACTGAACTGTTCACACAGAGGCATATTCACAGTGTAGGGTCCGTCCCAATGAGGCCACCTTATCGCGGTGGGACGGTCCAAGCTATTTGACCACCGGCGGAGACAAATTTGCGAGCTAAGTGCCTCACTATTTCATAGTTTCACATTTGCCTCTATTACACCATAGCTGTATAGCTCTCCATGTTTTAACTGCATATTCATGTTTCACCTATATCCTTGTGCTGGCAGTGTGCTGCGGCATTCTTCTGTTGCTGTATGTATATATATATATATATATATATATATATATATATATATATATATATTTTTTTTTTTTATGGGAAAAGGGGGGACTCTGCCTATACCTATGGGGACAGGGGGGGAACTCTGCCTACACTCTGAGGAAAGGGGGAGGGGGTAACTCTGCCTATACCTATGGGGACAGGGGGGACTCTGCCTATACCTTTGGGGAAAAGGGGGGCTCTGTAACTCTGCCTATATTTATGGGGAAAGGGGGAGTAACTCTGCCTATACCTCTGAGGAAAGGGGGGGTAACTCTGCCTATACCTATGGCAAAAGGGGGGATAACTCTGCCTTTACCTATGGGGAAAGGGAGGTAACTCTGCCTATACCTATTGGAAAAGGGGGGGACTCTGCCTATACCTATGGAGAAAAGGGGGGAGGGCTCTGCTTATACCTATAGGGAAGGGGAGGTAACTCTGCCTATATTTAAGGGGGGTAACTCTGCCTTTACCTATGGGGAAAGGGGATCCCCTCATATACCTATGGGGAAAGGGGGAATACTGCCTACACCTATGGGGAAAGAGGGGGCTCTGCCTATATTTATAGTGGAGGGGGGTAACGCTGCCTATACCTCTGAGGAAAGGGGGGAGGGGGGTAAATCTGCCTATACTTCTGAAGAAAGGGGGTAACTCTGCCTATACCTATGGGGAAGGGGGGACTCTGCATATACCTATGGGAAAAGAGGGGGAACTCTGCCTATACATATGGGGAAAGGAGGGGGACTCTGCCTGTACTTAAAGTGGAGGGGGGGTAACTCTTCCTATACCTCTGAGGAAAAGGGGGGAGGGGGTAACTCTGCCTATACCTATGTGGAAAGGGGGGGACTCTGCCTATACCTTTGGGGAAAGGGGTGGAACTCTGCCTATACCTATGGGGAAGGGGGGACTCTGCCTATACTTATGGGAAAAGGGGGAGGGGGTAACATTGCCTATACCTCTGAGGAAAGGGGGATAACTCTGCCTATACCTATGGGGAAGGGGAGGAACTCTGCCTTTACCTATGGGGAAAGGGGGGGACTTTGGCCAAACCTTTGGGGAAGATGGGACATGGGTAATTCTGCCTATATTTATGGGGAATGAGGAAGGGGGGACTCTGCCTATACTTATGGGAAAAGGGATGGGTAACTCTGCCTATACCTATGGGGAAAGGGGGGAACTCTGCCTATACCTATGGGGAAAGTGGAGGGTAACTCTGCCTATACTTAAGGTGGAGGGGGGCAACTCTGCCTATACCTCTGAGGAAAGGGGGAGGGGGGTAACTCTGCCTATACCTATGGGGAAAGGGGGGGACTCTGGCCAAACCTTTGGGGAAGATGGGACATGGGTAATTCTGCCTATATTTATGGGGAATGAGGAAGGGGGTAACTCTGCCTATACCTCTGAGGAAAGGGGGGTTAATCTGCCTATACGTATGGCGAAAAGGGGGGGAGTAACTCTGCCTTTACCTATGGGGAAAGGGGGGACTCTGTCTATACCCATGGGGAAAGGGGGGGAACTCTGCCTATACCTATGGGGGGGTTAACTTTGTCTATACTTATGGGAAAAGGGGGAGGGGATAACTCTGCCTATACCTCTGAGGAAAGGGGGTAACTCTGCCTATACCTATGGGGAAAGGGGGGGGGGGGTAACTCTGCCCATACCTATTGGTAAAGGAAGGAACTCTGCCTATACTGATGGGGAAAGGGGGGAACTCTGCCTATACCTATGGGGAAAGGTGGGGAAATTTGCCTATACCTTTGGGGAAGAGGGGGGCTGGGTATCTCTGCCTTTACCTATGGCGAAAGGGGAGGGGAACTCTGTCTATACTTAAGGTGGAGGGGGTAACTCTGCCTATACCTTTGAGGAAAGGGGGGGGGTAACTCTGCATTTACCTATGGGGAAAGGGGGGGGGGAGACTCTGCCTATACCTACGGGGAAAGGGGGGGGAACTCTGCCTATACCTATGGGGAAGGGGGGACTATACCTATACTTATTGGAAAAGGGGGAGGGGTAACTCTGCCTATACCTCTGAGGAAAGGGGGATAACTCTGCCTATACCTATGGGGAAAGGGGGACTCTGCCTATACCAATGGGGAAAAGGGGGGGGGCTTTGCCTATACCTATTGAGAATGGGGGGTAACTCTGTGTATACATATAGGAAAATGGGGAGGGGAGGTAACTCTGCCTATACCTCTGAGGAAAGGGGGGGTAACTCTGCCTATACCCATGAGATAAGGGGGGGGGAACTCTGCCTATACCTATCTGGAAAGGGGGGAACTCTGCCTATACCTATGGGGAAAGAGGAGGGTAACTCTGCCTATACTTAAGGTGGAGGGGGATAACTCTGCCTATACCTAGGGGGAAAGGGGGGGGGGGGGACTCTGCCTATACCTTTGGGGAAGATGGGGCCTAGTTAACTCTGCCTATATTTATGGGGAAAGAGGGAGGGGGGTAACTCTGCCTATACCTCTGAGGAAAGGGGGGTTAACTCTGCCTATACCTATGGCGAAAGGGGGGGAGTAACTCTGCCTTTACCTATGGGGAAAGGGGGGACTTTGCCTATACCTATGGGGAAAGGGGGGGGGACTCTGCCTATACCTATGGGGGGGAGTAACTCTGCCTATACTTATGGGGAACAGGTAACCCTTCGATACCTATGGGCAAAGGGGTAACTCTGCCTATACCAATGGGGAAGAGGGGGGGGTAACTCTGCCTGTACCTATGGGAAATGGGTAACTCTGCCTATACCTATTGGCAAAGGTGGGGATACTCTGCCTATACCTATGGGGAAAAGGGGGTTTAACTCTGCCTATACTTATGAGGAATGGGGGGGTTAACTCTGCCTTTACCTAAGGGGGGGGGTAAGGGGACTCTGCTGCCTAAACCTAAGTAGAAAGAGGGGTTAACTCTGTTCATATACATATGGAGAAGGGAGGTTAAGTCTGCTGCCTATACCTATGGGGAAGGGCGGGGGCTAACTCTGCTGCCTATACCTTTGGGGAAGGGGGTTAACTTTGCTGCCTATACCTACAGGGAAGGGGAGGGGTAAACTCTGCTGTCTATACCTACAGGGAAGGTGGGTTAACTCTGCTGCCTATACCTACAGGGAAGGGGGGTTAACTCTGCTGCCTATACCTATGGGGAAGGGGGGGGCTACCTAACTTTATACCTGGATACCTAACTACTTACCTACATACCAGGCTATCTAACTACTCACATACCCAGCTACCTAACTATGTACATACCTGGCCTTCATTCATGGCTGCCTAGCTAGCCCCCTACCTACCAGTCTTGTCACGTACTTACATATCTGGCTTCCCTGATCTACCTACCTAGTTACCTGTTTACCTGGCTACCTACCTACATGCCGATTTACTGTGCAGAACACTAAGGAGGACATTATTACTGTTTGTGGGCCTATAGATGGAAAGACTGTGAAGAGGAGGGGAGGGCACTGGAAAAATGCAAAATCTAACATGTTTGTCCTGCAGGGGCGGATCCAGAGTCTTTTCTCGGGAAGGGCACTATTAGAGTAATTTTTGTTGACGGACAGAAAAAAGATTACGGAACTTACAATATTATGAAATGTATCATACATTCCTAACCTTGTTTAACCCCTTAATGACGCAGCCCATTTGGGCCTTAAGGAGGCATACAATTTATTTTTAAAGTTATCGATTTTTCCTCCTCGCCTATATTTTCATCCACAGACTAGTATGATGGCTTGTTTTTGTGCGACCAGTTGTCCGTTGTAATGCCATCATTCACTTTACCATTAAATGCATGGCTCAACCAAAAAAACACTATTTGTGTGGGTAAATTAAAAAGAAAACCGCAATTTTGCTAATTTTGGAAGGTTTCATTTTCACGTCGTACAATTTACGGTAAAAATGACATGTGTTAGTTATTCTTTGGGTCAATACGATTAAAATGATACCCATGAAAACATACTTTTCTATTACTGTTGCGCTTAAAAAATCACAAACTTTTTAACCAAATTAGTACGTTTAAAATCCCCCTATTTGAAGACCCATAACTTTTTCATTTTTCCGTATAAGCGGGCGTATGAGGGCTCATTTTTTGCGCCATGATCTGTACTTTTTATTGATATTATATTTGCTTATATAAAACTTTTAATACATTTTTTATTAATTTGTTTTGGAATAAAATGTTATAAAAAAAAAAGCAGCTATTTTGGATTTTTTTTTTACGTTCACGCGTTCACCGTACGGTATCATTAATATTTTATTTTAATATTTCAGATATTTACGCATGCGGCGATACAAAATATGTATATAAAATATTTTTTTAAACACTTTTTGGGAGTGAAATAGGGAAAATGGAACAATTTACGTTTTTATTGGGGGAGGGGGTTTTTCACATTTTTTTTATTTTATTTTTTTTACTTTTATTTTAAACTTTAATAGTCCCCATAGGGGACTATTTATAGCAATTAGAGATAAATGAATCGAAGTTGACGAACCCAAATTCGTTACGAACTTCATGAAAAATTCCATTTGCAACGAATACGAATATCGCCGCAATTCTATCGCACAAATCGCTTCATTAAACTCCATTTTACAGCGTTCCAGGCTATTGGGGACCTGAGATGGCGGACCCACATGTGAGTACATGGGCAGGGGATTATGGGAGGGTGGGGAAACAGCGGCGGGAATGAAGGTAGGCGGTCTGACCCTGAATCACATGTGAGATGCAGCCTATCAGTGTTCACTGACCCCTGTGATGTCACAGGCCCTATATCATCGGCGGCCATCTTGCCTCTCTTAATTTCATCTATGCACTCAGATGGAGAGGATCGGACTGCTTGTGTGTAAATAGCTCATACCACAGCGTTACACTGCAACTGCTACTCACATCAGCATTAGGGAAAGACAGGAGCTTTGCTGTTACACTGGGAAAGATCATTGATTGCTAAACCTCCTATTCACGTTATTGAGCATTGCAGCAGAGAGGGGCAGATAGCTGTCAGCTGCCTCACACAGATCTCCAAGTTGCCTGAACTTTCTGAAGCATCTTATCTCCTCATTGTTCAGTCCAATTGAGTGTATTTTTATTTGCTCCACAAAACATCTGCTGCTCAGAATTGTGTGACAGAGTGCAATTTAGGGTTTAATCCCTGGATTTTTTTTTTTGTGGTGCTGCACTGTTGGGTCCTGCTGCTGTTCAGAAATACGTGATTGTTCAGTGGACTGTAGTGCATTATCACCATTTTGTACCTGTTAATCTGTCAAGGGGTTGGCTACATACTGTGCAAGTCCAAACAATACTATTCACCGGCTGATTTTTTTAAACAGTTTTTTCTGCGTATAGTTAGGCATATATAACTGCCCTCATCAGTGCATACCGCATAGGTACATGCAAGTATTGTACCATTTAGTACCTGTTAAGCTGTCAAGGTGCTCCATACCGTTAAAGTCCAAACAATAGTATCCACCGGCTGGTGTTTTACAAAAATACAGAGTTTTTTCTGCTAATAGGCCCTCATCAGTGCATACCGCATACGTACATCGAAATATTGTACCATTTAGTACATGTTAAGCTGTCAAGGTGCTCCATACCGTCAAAGTCCAAACAATAGTATCCACCGGCTGGTGTATTACAAAAATACAGAGTTTTTTTCTGCTAATAGTTAGGCATATTACTGCCCTCATCAGTGCATACCGCATAGGTACATCCAAGTATTGTACCATTTAGTACCTGTTAAGCTGTCAAGGTGCTCCATACTGTCAAAGTCCAGACAATAGTATCCACCGGCTGGTGTTTTACAAAAATATGGAGTTTTTTATGCTAATAGGCCCTCATCAGTGCATACCGCATACGTACATCCAAGTATTGTACCATTTAGTACCTGTTAAGCTGTCAAGGTGCTCCATACTGTCAAAGTCCAAACAATAGTATCCACCGGCTGGTGTATTACAAAAATACAGAGTTTTTTCTGCTAATAGTTAGGCATATTACTGCCCTCATCAGTGCATACCGCATACGTACATCCAAGTATTGTACTATTTAGTAGCTGTCAAGGTGCTCCAAACCGTCAAAGTCCAAACAATAGTATCCACCGGCTGGTGTTTTACAAAAATACTGAGTTTTTTCTGCTAATAGGCCCTCATCAGTGCATACCGCATACGTACATCCAAGTATTGTGCCATTTAGTACCTGTTAAGCTGTCAAGGTGCTCCATACCGTCAAAGTCCAAACAATAGTATCCACCTGCTGGTGTTTTACAAAAATACAGAGTGTTTTCTGCTAATAGTTAGGCATATTACTGCCCTCATCAGTGCATACCGCATAGGTACATCCAAGTATTGTACCATCTAATACCTGTTAATCTGTCAAGGGCCTACATACTGTTCAAGTACAGCCGTAAGTAATCACCTGCTGCTGTTCTAGACAAATACTGTTTAAAGAGTAGTGTAGCGTATTGTAATACCCTCATAAACGCACTAAGTATGTCAGGCAGAGAAGTGCTAGGACGTGCACAGAGGAGTGGCAGAGGCCTAAATACTTCAGGCAGAGTTGGCAGCAGACTTGGGGCGAGTGGCAGTAGGAGTCGCAGCGAGAGGCCTGAGATCCCGTTATCAGTCAGTGGTCGTGTCTCCACCAGCAACCCATCTGCCGTCGTCGATTGGTTAACACGCTCATCCACATCATCACAAGTGACATCTGACACCCCCAGTCAACAGTCGGTGGGTTCCTCAGACACAACCCTCAGTTGGCATGGCCCGGGAGCAGTCCATGTCCTCCCATTGCCTTTGTCCTATGCTGTTCCCTCTCCTAAAGAAGTATCTTATGTTGTGGGTTCAGCTCCACTATTTACTGAGGACGATCCAATAGAGGAAAGTCAGCAGCTACTGGACAGCCAAGAAGGGGAGGAGACATGCACCGCTTGCTCCGCTAGGCGGCCAAGTAGTGATGCGGAGAGTGACGTGGGAGGCGGTGTTGCAAGTGTTCAGGGTCCTGAAACAGACACTGTTGGGGAACCTGAGGAGGACATAAACGACGTGCACACAACTGTTGATGATGATGAAGCCGATCGCAATTGGGAGTCGGGTGCAGAAGGGGCTTCATCATCATCAGGAGAAGAGAGTTGCTGGTTGCCCTTGAGGCAGCAAGGCGGTAGCAAGGTTGGTAGTCAGCGTGGTGGCAGCAGTGGAAATTCAGGAGCCAAACGTGCCCGGGGGAGACCACCTGCTTCGCGGCAGCCTACCTTTCCTGGAGGTAGTGGAACAGGGGGGCCTGCAGACGGCGCCAGTAGCAGTCAATTAGTGCGGACTGCGGGTGGGAAAATCAGCTACTCGAAGGTGTGGAAGTTTTTCATAAGGCATCGGGAGGAGGTACACGTAGCCACATGCATGATCTGTCGGCAAAAGGTGAAGCATGGCCAGGGTCCCAATGTCGGCACCACGGCCCTGCGTCAACACATGCTTCACCACCATAAAGCGGCCTGGGAGAACCGTGGCTCCGATTTAGTGGTCCAGCCTGCTGCATCACCCAGTGGCCATCCGCTCCCTCCTTCATCCAGCCAAGGCTCCACCACCTCAGCCAAAGGGAGCTGTGTGTCAAACTCTCCTTCTGTCGCTTCTTCTTCTCGTGCTTTTAGTCAGCCATTCCGCCAACAATCCATCGGCGAAGCCATGTCCAAGAGACAACAGTATGCGCCCACTCATCCAACGGCACAGAAGTTGAATATGCTCCTGTCCAAGTTGCTGGTGTTGCAGTCCCTCCCTTTTCAAGTGGTGGACTCTGCACCTTTCAGAGAATTGATGGATTGTGCCGAGCCGAGGTGGAGAGTCCCAAGCCATCATTTCTTTGCGAAGAAGGCAGTACCAGCCCTGCATAAGTTTGTACAAGAGAAGGTGGGCCAGTCCTTGAGCATGTCGGTGTGTTCAAAAGTGCACAGCAGCGCCGACATGTGGAGCAGTAACTATGGGCAGGGACAATACTTGTCTTTTACGGCTCACTGGGTAAATGTGGTTCCTGCACAGCCACAACAGCAACTTGGACAGGTCACACCACTTTCTCCTCCACGCTCTCGCTCCCAGGCAGTTGGTCCTGTTACAGTGTGCGATGCCACCCCCTCATGCTCCACCGTGTCCTCAGCCTCCACTGCACGTCCAAATCTCGGTGGCCATTCATCGTACCATGTGTGTAGGGCACGGCGGTGTCAAGTTGTTCTTCACATGGTTTGCCTTGGCCAACGGAGTCACACAGGAGAGGAACCGCTAAAGTTAATTCGTAAAGAAATCCGAGTATGGCTTACTCCACGAAATCTGGAAATGGGAACCATGGAGACAGACAACGGGAAGAACATCGTGTCCGCTCTGCGACAAGGAAGTGTGAAACATGCGCCCTGCATGGCACACGTGTTGAATCTGGTTGTCAAGCACTTCCTCAAGTCTTCACCCCATTTGCAAAACATCCTGAAAAAGGCAAGGAAACTGTGCATGCACTTCAGCCATTCGTACACCGCCAAGAACACCTTCCTTGAGCTGCAGCGTCAGAACGGTATCCCACAACACAGTCTTATTTGTGACGTTGCCATACGTTGGAATGCCACCCTCCATACGTTGGACAGACTATACAAACAAAGAAAAGCCATCACCGATTTCTTGATGATCCAAGCAGATAGGACTACTCCCCTGTGTAACTTCAATGTGAACCAGTGGCAGCTCATACCTGACACCTGCCGTTTGCTGAGGCCCTTTGAGGAAGCCACATTATTTGTGAGTCGCCTGGATTACGCCATGAACGACGTAGTTCCACTCCTACATTTCCTACAACAAATGATTGAAACCATGGCTGGTCACGGCAATGGAGACGTTGCGCCTACATCTCAAGGCTACATGAGCCCTGTGGGGACTGAACTGGAGGAGGAGGATGATGAGGGGCAGAGCGGAGCACAGTTTAGGTTGGATGAGATGGCCGGTGTTTTTAGTCTTCGGACAGGAGAGGAGGAGCAGGAGAAGCCAGAGGAGCTGGAGGGTTGTGAGGAAGTTGAGACAGAGGACCCAGACACACCGTGGCAGTATGCAGTGGAGATGGAGGCAGGTAGTCCCTCCGAGTCACTGGCGCAAATGGCACGATGCATGCTCAGTTGATTGCGTAGTGACCCCCGAATTGTCAAAATTGGTCAGCGTGATGACCTCTGGATCTCCACCTTATTAGACCCTCGCTACCGTCCCAAAATGGGGGCCTTTTTTACACCCACTGAGAGGGAAGACAAACTGACCTACTACAGAGAGATTCTACTTAGTCTGTTGGCTCATGCCTATCGGTCACATGGTCCATCCACTCGCAGGTCTGACTCGGGGGGCCCTCTGCGCTCACCTTCCACTGCCATGGCAGCTGGGGAGGGGAGGGGTGGGAGGAGCAGTACCAGCTCAATCAGCAGCAGCCTGAGTCTACAGTCACTGATGAGTAGCTTTCTTCACCCGCATAGTGAAGCAACTCATCAGCAGCACGAAGACATGGAGCAGGACCTGAACCAGCAGGTGGTGGCATACCTTGACATGGCCATGCCAACAACCATTGAAGATCCGCTGGACTTCTGGGCAGCCAAACTTGATTTTTTGCCACAACTAGCAGAGTTTGCCCTGGAAAAGCTGTCCTGCCCGGCCAGTAGTGTGCCATCAGAGCGGGTGTTTAGTGCGGCCGGGGCCATAGTCACCCCAAGGCGAACTCGTCTGTCCACCAAAAATGTGGAAAAATTGACGTTTGTCAAGATGAAACGGGGATGGATCAGCCAGGATTTCCAGCCACCAATGCCAGATGCCTCAGAGTAGATTGACCAAGCTGCTACACCATTTCCCAATTATGGTTGGCTATGAAACCCTCTTGGGTTATCAATTAGGGTTATGGAACCCTCTTTGGTACTGCGATTGACTGCTCCTGGCTCATCCTGTGTCTTTCAGGAACTACTTGCCTCACTGATGC
Source organism: Hyla sarda (assembly GCF_029499605.1). Taxonomy (NCBI): domain Eukaryota; kingdom Metazoa; phylum Chordata; class Amphibia; order Anura; family Hylidae; genus Hyla; species Hyla sarda. The sequence continues at coordinate 563,132,428 of NC_079189.1, read as the reverse complement.
TTCTGGCATTGGGCCTTTAATTTTTGGATGTTTAGCAGTTGCTAAATACATGCTTAATGCAAATGTCAACATTCATCTTTAAATGTAAGGGGTTGGTTTGGAAACCCACTTGGGTACTGTGATTGCCTGCTCCTGGCTCATTCTGTGTCTTTCAGGAACTACTTGCCTCATTGATGCTTCTGGCCTTGGTCCTTTAATTTTTGGATGTTTAGCAGTAGCTAAATATATGCTTAATGCAAATGTCAACATTGATCTTTAAATGTAAGGGGTTATGAAACCCTCTTGGGTACTGCGAATGCCTACTCCATACTCATTCTGTGTCTTTCAGGAACTACTTGCCTCCCTGCCCTCAGGCCTTGGGCCTTCAATTTTTGGATGTTTATCAGTAGCTAAATACATGCTTAATGCAAATTTCAACATTGATCTTTAAATGTAAGGGGATGGTTATGAAACCCTCTTGGGTACTGCGATACGCCTGCTCCTGGCTCATCCTGTATCTTTCAGGAACTACTTGCCTCACTGATGCTTCTGGCCTTGGGCCTTTAATTTTTGGATGTTTAGCCGTAGCTAAATATATGCTTAATGCAAATTTCAACATTGATCTTTAAATGTAAGGGGTTATGAAACCCTCTTGGGTACTGCGAATGCCTGCTCCATACTCATTCTGTGTCTTTCAGGAACTACTTGTCTCCCTGCCCTCAGGCCTTGGGCCTTCAATTTTTGGATGTTTAGCAGTAGCTAAATACATGCTTAATGCAAATTTCAACATTGACTTTTTAATGTAAGGGGATGGTTATGAAACCCTCTTGGGTACTGCAAATGACTGCTTCTGACTCATTCTGTGTCTTTCGGGAACTACTTGCCTCCTTGATGCCTCAGGCCTTGGGCCTTCAATTTTTGGATGTTTTGCAGTAGCTAAATACATGCTTAATGCAAATTTCAACATTGATCTTTAAATGTAAGTGGTTGGTCATGAAACCCTCTTGGGTACTGCGAAGTACTGCTCCTGACTCATTCTGTGTCTTTCAGGAAATAATTGCCTCCCTGATGCCTCAGGCCTTGGGCCTTACATTTTTGGAAGTTTAGCAGTAGCTAATACATGCTTAATACTAATTTCAACAATGATATTTAAACTCTCGGTGCTCTGCTAGGGCCTTCTCCTACCCCGCCGGGGCCGATCCGAGGACCTCACTATACCATCCAATCGGTAGTAGAGACATGCGGTGTGTACAAAGGGCAGGGACTTAATGAACCCGAGCTTATGACCGGCGGTTAGTTGTGATTCTTCTTTCCTGGCAAATAATTGCAATCCCTGATCTCTATCGCGAAGGGGGTTCAGCTTGTTACCCGCACCTGTCGGTGAAAGATAGACACACGCTGGTCCGTTCAGTGTAGCGCGCTTGCAGCCCCGGACATCTGAGGGCATAACACACCTATTATTGCTTGATCTTGCGAGTGATCGTGCAATGTAAGGGGTTATTAAAGCCTCTTGGGTACTGCTGATGCCTACTCCTGACTGCTCCTGTGTCTTTCAGGAAGTACTTAACTTCCTGATGCTTCTGGGCTTGGGCCTTTAATTTTAGGATTTTTGAAATACATACATACATGCTTTGTTAAAATTTCAACATTTATGGTGCAATGTATGGGGTTATTAAACACTTATTAAATAATAACCATTACACCATTGAACGATTGTTGCGTGTGATTTTTTAAGTAAAATTTTCAAAAAAAAATAAGCAGAGGGATGAACTCTGCTTCTTTATTTCATAAAAAATTCTTTTATAGAAGAATGTATTTTGGTGGTCCACCGTCCTGCATTATAGAGTCTTCTGGACTCTTGGATATGTGCTTGTTCTTAAACAAAGGTACAAAAACCAAAAATGGCCGGTCAGGGCTATGGAGACGTTGCGCCTGCATCTTACGGCCACATGAGCCCTGTGGGTGTTTGTGAGATTAGGTCCTTTGTACCCACACGGCTGGGTCCGGGACACAAATTTTAATTTTAATTTCAAATAAAAAAAATCACACATTTCAATGGTCTCCTCATGCTGCAGCCAACTCCAGACTGAGTCATTCTGGTAATATATAGAGAGAACTCGCTGTCCTAAATTTTCGTTAAAATTTTTCGTCAAAAATGTTTGTCTTTTTTTTATTAGGGATTGTGAAGCTGTTACGCCTAGCGCTCCGGGTCCCCGCTCCTCCCCGGAGCGCGTACGGCGTCTCTCTCTCCGCAGCGCCCCGGTCGGTCCCGCTGACCGGGAGCGCTGCACTGTCATGGCCGTCGGGGATGCGATTCGCACAGCGGGACGCGCCCGCTCGCGAATCGCATCCCAGGTCACTTACCCGTTCCCGTCTCCTGCTGTCATATGCTGGCGCGCGCGGCTCCGCTCTCTAGGGCGCGCGCGCGCCAGCTCCCTGAGACTTAAAGGGCCAGTGCACCAATGATTGGTGCCTGGCCCAATTAGCTTAATTGGCTCCCACCTGCTCCCTGGCTATATCTGAGTTCCTCCCTTGCACTTCCTGGCCGGATCTTGTTGCCCTTGTGCCTAGTGAAAGCGTTTTGTGTGTCTAAAGCCTGTGTACCAGTACTTCTGCTATCCACCCTGACTACGAACCTTGCCGCCTGCCCCCGACCTTCTGCTACGTCCGACCTTGCTTCTGTCTACTCCCTTGTACCGCGCCTATCTTCAGCAGTCAGAGAGGTTGAGCCGTTGCTAGTGGATACGACCTGGTCACTACCGCCGCAGCAAGACCATCCCGCTTTGCGGCGGGCTCTGGTGAAAACCAGTAGTGACTTAGAACCGGTCCACTAGCACGGTCCACGCCAATCCCTCTCTGGCACAGAGGATCCACTACCTGCCAGCCGGCATCGTGACAGTAGATCCGGCCATGGATCCCGCTGAGGTTCCCCTGCCAGTTGTCTCTGACCTCCCTACGCTGGTCGCCCAGCAAGCCCGACAGATCGCCCAACAAGATCACCAGCTGTCGTACTTGACCACCATGACACAGCAACTCCAGTCGCAGCTACAGCAGCAACAGTCACAGCTACAGCAAGTTCAGTCACAGCTACAGCAGCAACAACCATCTCCTCCGCCAGCTCCTGCACCCCTTCCGCAGCGAGTGGCCACTCCTAGCCTCCGCCTGTCCTTGCCGGACAAATTTAATGGGGACTCTAAGTTTTGCCGTGGCTTTCTTTCGCAATGTTCCCTGCACTTGGAGATGATGTCGGACCAGTTTCCTACTGAAAGGTCTAAGGTGGCTTTCGTAGTCAGCCTTCTGTCTGGAAAAGCCCTGTCATGGGCCACACCGCTCTGGGACCGCAATGACCCCGTCACTGCCTCTGTACACTCCTTCTTCTCGGAAATTCGAAGTGTCTTTGAGGAACCTGCCCGAGCCTCTTCTGCTGAGACTGCCCTGCTGAACCTGGTCCAGGGTAATTCCTCCGTTGGCGAGTACGCCATACAATTCCGTACTCTTGCTTCTGAACTTTCCTGGAATAATGAGGCTCTCTGCGCGACCTTTAAAAAAGGCCTATCCAGCAACATTAAAGATGTTCTGGCCGCACGAGAGACTCCTGCTAACCTGCATGAACTCATTCATCTAGCCACTCGCATTGACATGCGTTTTTCTGAGAGGCATCAAGAGCTCCGCCAGGAAAAAGACTTAGATCTCTGGACACCTCTCCCACAGTCTCCATTGCAATCTGCGCCTAGGCCTCCCGCCGAGGAGGCCATGCAAGTGGATCGGTCTCGCCTGACCCTGGAAGAGAGGAATCGCCGTAAGGAAGAGAATCTTTGTCTGTACTGTGCCAGTACCGAACATTTTTTGGTGGATTGCCCTGTCCGTCCTCCACGTCTGGGAAACGCACGCTCGCACCCAGCTCTCGTGGGTGTGGCATCTCTTGATGCTAAGTCGGCTTCTCCACGTCTCACGGTGCCTGTACGGATTTCTACTTCAGCCAGCTCTTCCCTCTCAGCCGTGGCCTGCCTGGACTCTGGTGCCTCTGGGAATTTTATTCGGGAGTCCTTGGTGAATAAATTCCGCATTCCGGTGACCCGTCTGTTCAAGCCACTCCACATTTCTGCGGTCAACGGAGCCAGGTTGGATTGCACCGTGCGTTACCGCACGGAGCCCCTCCCAATGTGCATCGGACCTCATCACGAGAAAATTGAATTTTTGGTCCTCCCCAATTGCACTTCCGAAATTCTCCTTGGACTACCCTGGCTTCAACACCATTCCCCAACCCTGGATTGGTCCACTGGGGAGATCAAGAGTTGGGGTCCCTCTTGTTCCAAGGACTGCCTTCAACCGGTTCCCAGTACTCCCTGCCGTGACCCTGTGGTTCCTCCTGTATCCGGTCTCCCTAAGGTCGTTATGGACTCTGCCTGCCTTAAGAAGTGCCTCTCCCCCCCTCCCAGTCCAGTCAGGCAAGCCTCGGTGCCTCCTCATGGCCCTCGTCCTGGTGTCACACTGCCCCGTGCCAGGCCTCGCCCTCTGCCCTCCCTCCCCATTCCTACCCCTGCTGTTCTGCCTGCCGTTGAGGAATCCCTCCATCCTTTCCCGGTCTCCTCATCCCAGGGGAGGCAGTTACCGGACAAAGAGAAGGGGAGACCTAAGGGGGGGGGTACTGTTACGCCTAGCGCTCCGGGTCCCCGCTCCTCCCCGGAGCGCGTACGGCGTCTCTCTCTCCGCAGCGCCCCGGTCGGTCCCGCTGACCGGGAGCGCTGCACTGTCATGGCCGTCGGGGATGCGATTCGCACAGCGGGACGCGCCCGCTCGCGAATCGCATCCCAGGTCACTTACCCGTTCCCGTCTCCTGCTGTCATATGCTGGCGCGCGCGGCTCCGCTCTCTAGGGCGCGCGCGCGCCAGCTCCCTGAGACTTAAAGGGCCAGTGCACCAATGATTGGTGCCTGGCCCAATTAGCTTAATTGGCTCCCACCTGCTCCCTGGCTATATCTGAGTTCCTCCCTTGCACTTCCTGGCCGGATCTTGTTGCCCTTGTGCCTAGTGAAAGCGTTTTGTGTGTCTAAAGCCTGTGTACCAGTACTTCTGCTATCCACCCTGACTACGAACCTTGCCGCCTGCCCCCGACCTTCTGCTACGTCCGACCTTGCTTCTGTCTACTCCCTTGTACCGCGCCTATCTTCAGCAGTCAGAGAGGTTGAGCCGTTGCTAGTGGATACGACCTGGTCACTACCGCCGCAGCAAGACCATCCCGCTTTGCGGCGGGCTCTGGTGAAAACCAGTAGTGACTTAGAACCGGTCCACTAGCACGGTCCACGCCAATCCCTCTCTGGCACAGAGGATCCACTACCTGCCAGCCGGCATCGTGACAGAAGCTTTGGTGCGTACTCATGCATCAGCCAACTCCAGCCTGCGTCATTCAGGCAATATATGGTTTACTGATGGCGCTGCTGGGCCTGGGTCTGGGAATTTCAAATTTTCTCATAGGTAGCACCCGCTATCCATAAGTCTTCTTCATAAAATTCTACAATTGTTGTGTTTTTTTGAGGGATTGTGAAGCCCTAGTGGGTACTCATGCATCAGCCAACTCCAGGGTGTGTCATTCATGCAACATATAGGTAGCGCCCGCTGTCCTAAATATTCTGAAAATTATTTAAAAAATGGTTGTTTTTTCTTTGGGATTCTGAAGCCCTGGTGTGTACTCAATGCTGCTTCCTGCTACACTCTGTCAGCCCGTTGGTCCTGCGACAGTGTGCTACTCCACCTCCACATCTTCCTCTGTGTCTTAAGCCTCCACTGCCCGGACAAGTCTCAGTGGCCCTTCCATGTGTGCAGGTCATGGCGGTGTCACGCTGTTCTTCACATGGTTTGCCTTGGTGAGAAGTCTTGGAAACAATGGCCGGTCAGGGCAATGGAGACGTTTCGCCTAAATCTCACGGCCACATGAGCCCTGTGGGGGCTTGTTGGATTTGGTCCTTCGTACCCACACGCTGGGGTCCTGGACACGCAAAGGTTATTTTAAATTTTAATTAAAAAAATGATGGCGCTGCTGGGCCTGGGTCTGTTAATTTCAAATTTCCCCATAGGTAGCACCCGCTATCCAAAATCTTTTTCAAAAATTTCTAAAATTGTGGTGTTTTTTGGGGGGGATTGTGAAGCCCTGGTGTGAACTCGTGCATCAGCCAACTCCAGGCTGTGTCATTCAGGCAATATATGGGTTACTGATGCCGCTGTGGGGCCTGGGTCTGGTAATTTCAAATTTTCTCATAGGTACACCCGCTATCCAATATCTTTTTCAAAAATGTCTAAAATACAATTTAGCAAATTTTGGAAGGTTTTGTTTTCACGCTATACACTTTCCGGTAAACATGACATGTTTTCTTTATTCTATGGGTCAATATGATTAAAATGATACCCATGTTATATTCTTTTCTAGAATTTCACCGCTTAAAAAAAATCTCAAACCATTTTAACGAAATTAGTATGCTTGAAATTGCCCTATTTTGACCACCTATAACTTTTAAATTTTTTCGTATATGGGGCGATATGAGGGCTAATTTTTTGCGCCATGATCTGTAGTTTTTATCAGTACCACTTTTGCTTAGGTTTTACTTTTTATACATTTTTTATTATTTTTTTTTTAATATAAAATGTGACAAAAAAGCAGTATTTTGGACATTTTTATTTTTATACGTTTACGCTGTTCACCATACGGGATAATTAATAATATATTTTAATAGTTCAGACTTTTACGCACGCGGCAATACCAAATATGTGTATTAATTATATTATTTACGCTTTTTGGGGGGTAAAATGGGAAAAATGGACGTTTTACTTTTTCATTTGGGGACAGAATTCTTCATATTTTTTTTACTTTTTTCTTTTACATTTTTTAAAACTTTTTTTTAACACTTTTTATGTCCCCATAAAGGACTATTCATAGCAATCATTTGATTGCTAATACTGTTCAGTGCTATGTATAGGACATAGCACTGATCAGTATTATCGGTGAGCTTCTGCTCTGGTCTGCTCGATCTCGGAACAGAGCAGAAGACCCCGGGAGACAGCCGGAGCCAGGTGAAAGGACCCCCAGCTGCCATGCTGTACGATCGGATCCCTACGGCAGCGATCCGATCATCCATTCAAAGTACCGCATTACCGCAGATGCCGTGACCGTATTGACCATGGCATCTGACAGGTTAATGGCAGACATCTGCGTGATCGCGGATGTCCGCCATTACCGGCGGGTCCCTGGCTGCTGATAGCAGCCGGAACGTGCTGCGCATGACGCGAGCACCGCTCCGGTACTCGCGATCATGATGGCGCGTAAATGTATGTCAGGGTGCGTTAAGTACCACGTCACCATGACGTACATTTACGTCCATTACCGTTAAGGGGTTAAATCTTAAAGCTCCGGCACGCACGCGCCCTAGGGTACGGGGACACGCGCACCGGAGCAGTGAGGCAGAGGCAGGAGAAGAACCAGGTGAGTAGCGGACTGGGGCTCGCAGGTGGGCGCATCCCATGATGCGAGTCCCAGCTCTGCCGTCAGCAGCAGGTGACGGGACCATGCGCTCACGGCCAGTGTGCGCGGCCAGAGCACATAATGTAACAAAATGCTAACAGGACCTTAATACAATCTTGACCATAATCACAACAATGAATAGTAATTGTAGTTTTAACAAGGGGAATCAATTTTAGAATGAAAGTTTAGGCTTTATAGGGGTTTTGAGGGACTATATGAATGATGGCCTATCCAGAGAAGATCTGTGGAGTGCAAACACTCAGCTGTTCAGCACCCGCCGCTACACAGTTAGGGAGCCGGAACATATGCACCATTCATTGTATGGTGGTGAGCCCAGGTTACTGCAGCTCAGCTTCCATTTTTGTGAAAGAGAGCTGATCTGCAGTAGTGAGGGGCCACCAATATGTAATGAATGGAACACAGATTCCAGTCCTGTTAGTCACACAAATCAGAAGAAGAAAACACATTACAAAAATGTAATAAACATTAATATGATCAGTTATACGAACACAACCAATGTGCCCTGAAAATGTTCAAGATAACATGTAAAATACTGTTATTCCAATAAAATATATGCACAGCAATTATTGTTATTTAAATTTTGCACTAGGTTCCAGGGCGCTGTACATATTGTAGGGGTTACAATTCATCAACACAAATGCAGTTACAGCAAACATGATACAGAGTAAAATGCTGATAGAGAGGGAGAGAGGGCCCTGCCCACAAGGGCGTACAATCTACAAGGAGAGGGAAGGGAAACAGTAGGTGAGGAAGACAGCTGGATGTCTATTAGAAGTTAGAAAAGTAATGTTCCCAGTGCTCTGGCAGCAGGTTATTGCAGGTCATAGGCTTTTTTAAAGAGATCTGTCTTTAGGTTGCTTTTAAAGGTCTTGAATGTGTGTGTGGGGGTATTGGGGAAACAAAAGTGAAATCTGGAAGATGGTTGTGTGAGGTCCAAATGAGGGGAGATTATAGGTAGTTATTTAGAGAATCAGAGTGTTCGTGAGGGGTTGGCATCAAGAGATCAGATCAGTGATGTATGGAGGGGACACAATATGGTATCCCATGATGAACCATCCCATCCCATGGGATGGCATGGCATCCCATGATGCTCGATCGCAGACCAGAGCAGAAGACCGGTGGAAGGCAGCAGAGGCAGGTGAGGGTACCTCCGGCTGCCATGCTGGATGATAGGATCGCTGTGGCAGTGCTGCGGGCGATCCGATTATCCATTTTAGTGACCGCGATGCTGCAGATGCCGTGATCTGTATTGAACCACAAAAAGAACCCCTGGGTGGGTTAGGGATCCCACTAATATATATCACACAAACCCGGGGCCTAAGCCCAGAGCACAAATCCCTTTAGGGTGAACCCCCCAAAATAAAATATAACAAGACCAAGACGTATAAGAGTAGACCCCAACTACCTAAAAGGGTTTCATATCAACAAGCTCCAACTACATACAACTACCCAACTACGACATGGCAACAGCAGGGTGGTGGCCAACTCTCTGGACCATCATCATCCACTGGTTGGTTACCAACATCGGGAGGGATGGGCATGAACCCACCCATGAATTTAAGACATGGGACCTTTCCCAATCCAGGAACAGGGGGTCAGGGATCTACCCAAGTAAATACACCCATGTTCCAGGACGTGCAGCCTGCTACATACCTCAATCCACCATCTGTCATAACGAACATGCAAAGTCAGGGTTCTGTCATCAATCCCCCCCCCCTTTTTTACCATTAGGACAGGAACCAATGAAGGGGCCTACATAGGAGATGCAGATTATCTAAGAGAGACAGTGAGTAGTAATCCTCCAGAGGATGGAGATAAAATTAGAATCTACAATTTATCGTCTCGACATCTAGGGACGGAAGAGATTAAGTTGCTCTCCAAGGGCCTCTCCTTTACGCCTCTATCCAAATTTGATAGCTTTAATTGGATAAAAGATGTAAATCTTTTTGCCCGTAAATTAGCTCTCAAAAAGTGTCATATCCAACTGGACACAGACTCAAGATCACAATTAAGGAGAGACGAGGAGACTAGACACTTGCTCCATGAGCTACTATTAGAGAGTGAAGGCATTGCCGCTGGATTTGAAGCACCATTTACGAACCTCAAACCTAGATCCCTGATGACCCCTCTGTTTTCTCAATAGGCTAATATAGAGACTTTTGTGAGTCTCGTTACAGCGGATATTGAGTCCATCCGTCCTCAGAAGCATTTAATTAACTCAAATCTGACACTGGGAGAACAACAAGCCCTGGAGACATTGAGGGCGGACCCATCCATAGTCATCAAGCCCTCTGATAAGGGGGGAAACATGGTAATTATGGACCGGTCTGACTATGTCTCCATGGCAATGGATCTCCTGAATGATAGGGGAAAGTACGAAACACTATCAGTGGATCCTACTAGTGAATACCTGGCCCAATTAAAAATTTTATTGGCAGATGCCAAAGAACAATTACTTATTTCCACGGATGAACACAAATACCTTTATAATGCACATCCCACGATTGCAACGTTTTATGCGTTGCCAAAAACGCACAAGGACACTATACCTATTCGCGGGAGACCCATAGTGTCAGGCAATAATTGCCTCACCCAGGGTGCCAGTGTCTATATTGATAAGATACTAGCCCCCTTTGTTGTCACTTTACCATCGTTTCTGAAAGACACCAAGGATACTGTATTAAAACTTCAGGACTTATCAGTAACAGAATCAATGATTCTAATGAGCTTAGATGTAGAGAGTCTATACAGTAATATTAGACACGACTTGGGTCTCACAGCTATTTCTCATTTTTTGAGCACTAAGAGCACTTTTTTCACAGCACACAACACTTTTGTTATTAATTTACTCCAATTCATCCTGACTCACAATTATTTTTTATTTAATGGCACTTTTTATCACCAAACACAAGGCACAGCTATGGGGGCTTCCTGTGCACCGACGTATGCTAATTTATTTCTTGGGTGGTGGGAAGACACTATTGTTTTTGATGAGGTTTTTAGTTTTTTCACTGATCACATTATTTTTTGGGGGTGCTATATCGATGATGTCCTAATCCTTTGGGACGGAGATATTTCACTATTCACAGATTTTGTTCACCAACTTAACACTAATAGTATAGGCATGGTATTCACCAGCGAGGTAGGAGGCAGATCCATTAATTTTCTTGATTTGCACATCTACATAGATGAAGACCTCAAGATACAGACGGAGGTTTTTCGCAAACCTACATCAGCCAACTCGCTCCTTCATTGGAACAGTTGGCACCCGGATCGCCTCAAGGCCAGTATCCCCATAGGACAATATCTACGAGCACGTCGTAATTGCTCAGAGGACGTTAAGTTTGAAGAGTAAAGTAAGAGACTTTTCTCCAGATTTAGACAACGACAATACCCCAGGAAACACCTCAAAAGAGCATACCATCGGCCGAAAGAAACAGACAGAAATTACACACTTAGGTCTGAAACTCGTAGAGATCAAGAAAACCAAATACGATGCATATGATCCTATGATGGATATACCAACAAGATCATGGGAATCCTTCGCAAACACTGGCATTTGCTGTCGAATGATAGGGATCTGGCACCTGCGATAGGAGCGAAACCGAGCATAACTTTTAGGAGGGGACCAAATTTAAAAGATCTGTTGGTGCATAGTCATCTAGATGTATCTAACACGAACAAAAATTGGCTGAGCAACAAGACGGTTGGCTCATATGCATGTGGACATTGCACCTTCTGTACATATATCATTAAAGGCAAGACCTTTACGAACCCCATAGACTCTCGGACTTATGAGATTAGGCAATTTATGAACTGTAATAGCAAAAACATTATCTATGTGGCCGTCTGCTCATGCCCGAGAATCTATGTGGGTAAAACGACTCAAGAATTTAGGAGACGAATTGCCCAGCATCTAAGCTGCAAAAGAACAGCAAAGGACACCCCTATATCTCATCATATGCAGGCTTGTCATAACAGCAGTTTGAAAGACATACGCTTTGTAGGTCTCTGTCAGTTACGTCTAGGTCCCAGGCGGGGTAATATAGACTCATTACTACTGAAAGAAGAGGCGAGATGGATACATAGACTTAAAAGTATGGCCCCTTTGGGTCTAAATGAAGGGTTTTCCTTTGCCGCTTTTCTAGATCCGCAATAAGTTATTATGGTTTAAGACAAATTTGAGATGACAATAAAACACCCCTCATGTACACTATGTCCACTCTGTTAATATGATGGAAGGTCCCATGGAAACAGGGACTTTGAATGAAGTAGGAGTTAGAACTCTACTCTAAAATTGTTTGCCACTGGTCATTTATCTCCCCAGCACTAAAATTCGATTGAACAACATAGATAATACTTACCTTTATGTTTATGTATGGTCATCCCATCATTTTTAAGATCGCATGATGTCGTTAACTAACTATAGGATCATAACCTATTGATTGTGTAATTAACTATATATAGGAATATTCCATGCAGTTAGTGACTTAAAACACCAGTTGACCATATGGTGGTCTCATCCTGTGGGACAAATATCCTCCGGGAATATTTGATACATATGAGTCAGAGTAACTGTATATCTATGCTCCGGAACAGTAACATACATAGAAAATGAATGGACTGTAGATTTCTAAGTCCCAGCGCATGCGCTGTATCTGTCATTGAGTTACACACTGGAAGAGAGCTGAATATTTTCTAAGTCCCCGCGCCTGCGCACCAAATGGGAGGCGATGTTTAAGTCCGGGCGCATGCGCGGCAACAGGACAAGCGATCAACCGATCATGTGACTACACACATGATCGGGACATCATAACAATGGCGCATCGTGATGATAGTAGTTCACGTCATCAGATACGAACAGGTAAACATCAACCTGGTTGGTCACATTCCACACAGGTAAGTGAGGTGGAAAGCACCCATTGGATATAAGGAAAATAATCAGGGATTGGCCCGGTAGAGTGTCGGGGAGTGATGAGGTAATTAACCTAGGATATAAAAGACAGAGTGAGACAAGTGGACCGGTGTTTGCCGCATATTCCTCCTGAGAACGGCGCAGGTGCGCCGAAACTAGTAGAGGAGGCAAATTTCAGATTTTAATCAATTTCACAGATTCCATTTGTTTGGGTACTGCAGACCCATAAGACAGGAAACTACTGGATTAATCCCAGAATTCATTACTTATCTGGAACTGTGAAATTTGGGGTTTTAATCACTTGTCATCATTTTATATGATAATACAATAAAAGTTATATTTTATTTTGGGGGGTTCATCCTAAAGGGATTTGTGCTCTGGGCTTAGGCCCCGGGTTTGTGTGATATATATAGTGATCTGTATTGATCACGACATCTGAGGGGTTAATGGCGGACATCCGCGCAATCACGGATGTCCGCCATTACGGGCGGGTCCCTGGCTGCTATCAGCAGCCGGGACCTGCCATGCATGATGCCCGATGCTCCGGGTTATGCATAGAACGAAAATGTACGTCCTCGTGCGTTAAGTACCAGCTCACCAGGAGGTACATTTACGTTCAGCGTTGTTAAGTGGTTGAAGGGGTTATCCACCATAAGGTGATTTTAGTACTTATCTGCCAGACAGTAATGAACATGCTTAGGAAGGATCCGTGCTTGTCTTTGGGTTAAATGGCTATGTTGTGAGATTACCATAAAGCTGTGGCTATCTTTTTGTGAACTGGGTATTTCCTGTTAGAGTTTTCTCTTTTACTACAAATCCCACAATTCTACTTTCTTCCCTCCCACACTTCAGCCACCCCACCTATTGAACCACAAATAAGCTGAATTCCATGTAATAGCCAAATTCCCTGTGGTCTCTCCACCCATTGAAGCAGAACAGGCTCCCTGTCATCACCTGACTAAAGAGGTAATGTATCGATCGCACTGCATCCTGGGAATACCTGAGACATAAGTAATTTTGTATGCTGTTAAAAATGAACATCCAGAGCAAAGATAACATAAGAATGCGAGTCCACCATCAGAGACAGGTACAGACACTATATTATGAATCACGCTAACTATACAGCCTCTGTAGCATAGTCAAATAAAAAAAAAAATCCTGGAATATTCCTTTAAGGGTCCAAACTTGTTCAATGTCCATAGAAGATACAGTATATACAAATTGTATAATGCTGCCACAATGCGCCACTCAGCTATTGCGGTGAGTGTATAATGTACTGTCGCCCCGATCTATGCAGGTGACATGTGCGCCGTGGATGAAATAGGATTTCTATACTATGTGACATATAGTTCGATAATTGTAGTATGCAGTAATGCAGTAAAGTGAAACATGCATTTCTCCCATGTCTTCTCTCTGGCACCAGCCCTTTGGCTTGTGTGTGTCAAAACATCATGGAATGCAGATACATCGTATATCACAAGCATGTAATAGAAAAAAGCAGACAGAGTACTAAACCAGAAATGGATCAAAAAGATTCCTACTTTATTGTTCTATCAGGACAGATAGGTGGAATGTGAATTCCATGTGTGAGTGTTCACTCAAGAATCAGGGGTGAACCATTAACCCCTTAAGGAACCAGGATGTCCGGGGACGTCCTGGCACCCTGGGCTTTAAGAACCCAGGACGTCCACGGACATCCTGGCGTTTTCCGGCCCCTGCCGCGCACCGGGCAGAGATCGGAAGCGGATGCCTGCTGAAATGCTTCAGCAGGCATCTAGGGCAAACGCCGAGGGGGGGCCATGTCGGCCCCCCATGTCGGCGATGGTCGCAAATCGCCAGGGAAATCGCTCCTGTGATCTGCGGCATTACCGGGCTGATCGGGTCTCTGGGACCTAACCGCCCGGTAATTTTGCATGATCCCGGTTGTCACAGACAGCCAGGACCATGCTGAAGTATAGGACTGAGGTGGCAAGCCTGCCACCTCCTCCTATCCCCTGTAATTCCTCGGTTCGAACTAACCGACCATTCACAGGGGGGGCGGAGGACACGGCGGGGGACGGAGGAGTGCTGGGGCCCGGCCCCGGTACTTACCTCATCCCTGAAGACCCGGATCCTGGCGGCGACAGGTGAGTGGATCTTCGGCGCCGTTGCGGGACCTTTTCAGCAGTCCATATCGCCGTAAAGCGATCTGGACTGCTCCATCTGGTCCCCTTACACTACAACACCCAGCATGCCCAGACAGCCCTTGGCGTCTGGGCATGCTGAGAGTTGCAGTTTTGCAACATTTGGAGGTCCACAATTTGGAGACCACTGTGCCCTTCCAGATGTTGCAAAACTACACATCCTCAGCATGCCCTTACTGTCCAGGCATTCTGGGAGTTGTAGTTCTGTAACATCTGGCCCTTCAGATGTTGCAGAACTACAACTCCCAGCATTCCTGGACAGTTTTGGCATACTGGGAGTTGTAGCTTTGCAACATCTGGAGGGCTACAGCTTGGACACCACTACACAGTGGCCCCCAAACTGTTCTCCTCCAGCTGTTGCGTAACTACTACTCCCAATATGCCCTTTGGCTGTCTGGGCATGCTGGGAGTTGTGGTTTTGCCACAACTGGAGGCACACTGGTTGGGAAACATTGTCTGCTTCCTAACTCAGTGTTTTAGAACCCGTGTGCCTCCAGCTGTTGCAAAACTATAACTACCAGCAAGCACTGATAGACAGCTGGGAGTTTTAGTTTTGCAACAGCTGGACCCCTACACAGCCCCCCTCCCCTCCCCAATAGAAATGAAAAACGTCTGGTACGCCACTGTTTCCAAAATGGAGCCTTCAGCTGTTGCAAAACAACAACTCCCAGTATTGCCAGACAGCCATTGACTGTCCAAGCATGCTGGGAGTTTAGCAACAGCTGGAGGCCCCCTGTTTGGGAATCACTGACGTAGAATACTCCTATGTCCACCCCTAAGCAAATCCCTAATTCAGGCCTAAAATGCAAATGGCACTCTCACTTTGGAGCTCTGTCGTATTTCAAGGCAACAGTTTAGGGCCACATATGGGGTATCTCCGTACTCGGGAGAAATTGCCTAACAAATTTTGTGGGGCTTTTTCTTCTTTCACCCCTTATGAAAAGGTGAAGTTGGGGTCTACACCAGCATGTTAGTGTAAAAAAAAAAAAATTTTACAATAACATGCTAGTGTTGCCCTATACTTTTCATTTTGAAAAGAGGTAAAAGGGAAAAAAGCCCCCCAAAATTTGTAATGCAATTTCTCCCGACTACGGAGATACCTCATATATGGGCGCAAAGTGCTCTGGGGCGCACAAGGCCCAAAAGGGAGAGTGCTCCATGTGCATTTGAGGTGATTTGTACAGGGGTGGCTGATTGTTACAGCGGTTTTGACAAATGCAAAAAAAAAAAAAAAACACATGTGACCCCACTTCGGAAACTACACCCCTCACGGTATGTAATGAGGGGTGCAGTGAGAATTTACACCCCACTGGTGTCTGACAGATCTTTGGAACAGTGGGCTGTGCAAATTAAAAATTTTGTACAGCCCACTGTTCCAAAGATTTGACAGACACCAGTGGGGGGTAAATGCTCACTATACCCCTTGTTACGTTCCTCAAGGGGTCTAGTTTCCAAAATGGTATGCCATGTGGGGGTTATTTTGCTGTCCGGGCACCATAGGTACTTCCTAAATGCGACATGCCCCCCGAGCAAAATTTGCTCTCCAAAAGCCAAATGTGATTCCTTCTCTTCTGAGCATTGTAGTTTGCCCGTAGTGCACTTCTGGTCCACTTATGGGGTTCCTCCATACTCAGAAGAGATGGGGTTACAAATTGTGAGGGGTCTTTTCTGCTACTAACCCTTTCAAAAATGTGAAATTTGGGGGGAAACACACATTTTAGTGATTTTTTTTTTTTTTTTTACATATGCAAAACTCGTGAAACACATGTGGGGTATTAAGGCTCAGATAATTCCTTGTTACGTTCCTCAAGGGGTCTAGTTTCCAAAATTGTATGGCATGTTTTTTTTTTTTTTTGTTTTTTTTTGCTGTTCTGGCACCATAGGGGCTTCCTAAATGCAACATGCCCCCCAAAAACCATTTCAGAAAAACGTACTCTCCAAAACCCCCTTGTCGCTCCTTCGCTTCTGAGCCCTCTACTGCGCCCGCCGAACAATTTACATAGACATATGGGGTATGTGCTTACTCGAGAGAAATTGGGCTACAAAAATATAAGTATAAATTTTCTCCTTTTACCCCTTGTAAAAATTCAAAAATTGGGTCTACAAGAACATGCGAGTGTAAAAAATGAAGATTGTGAATTTTCTCCTTCACTTTGCTGCTATTCCTGTGAAACACCTAAAGGGTTAAAACGCTGACTGAATGTCATTTTGAATACTTTTGGGGGTGCAGTTTTTATAATGGGGTCATATGTGGGGTATTTCTAAGATGAAGACCCTTCAAATCCACTTCAAACCTGAACTGGTCCCTGAAAAATAGTGAGTTGAAAATTTTGTGAAAAATTGGAAAATTGCTGCTGAACTTTGAAGCCCTCTGCTGTCTTCCAAAAGTAAAAACATGTCAATTTTATGATGCAAACATAAAGTAGACATATTGTATATGTGCATAAAAAAATTATTTGGAATATCCATTTCCTTACAAGCAGAAAGTTTCAAAGTTAGAAAAATGCAAAATTTTCAAATTTTTCATATAATTTGGGGATTTTTCACCAAGAAAGGATACAAGTTACCATAACATTTTACCACTATGTTAATGTAGAATATGTCACGAAAAAACAATCTCGGAATCATAATGATAACTAAAAGCATCCCAGAGTTATTAATGCTTAACCCCTTAACGACGCAGGACGTATATTTACGTCCTGCGCCGGCTCCCGCGATATGAAGCGGGATCGCGCCGCGATCCCGCATCATATCGCGTCGGTCCCGGCGCTAATCAACGGCCGGGACCCGCGGCTAATACCACACATCGCCGATCGCGGCGATGTGCGGTATTAACCCTTTAGAAGCGGCGGTCAAAGCTGACCGCCGCTTCTAAAGTGAAAGTGAAAGTGACCCGGCTGCTCAGTCGGGCTGTTCGGGACCGCCGCGGTGAAATCGCGGCGTCCCGAACAGCTGATCGGACACCGGGAGGGCTCTTACCTGCCTCCCCGGTGTCCGATCGACGAATGACTGCTCCGTGCCTGAGATCCAGGCAGGAGCAGTCAAGCGCCGAAAATGCTGATCACAGGCGTGTTAATGCACGCCAGTGATCAGCATTAGAGATCAGTGTGTGCAGTGTTATAGGTCCCTATGGGACCTATAACACTGCAAAAAAAATGTAAAAAAAAAGTGTTAATAAAGGTCATTTAACCCCTTCCCTAATAAAAGTTTGAATCACCCCCCTTTTCCCATAAAAAAAATAAAACAGTGTAAAAAAAATAAAAAATAAACATATGTGGTATCGCCGCGTGCGTAAATGTCCGAACTATAAAAATATATCATTAATTAAGCCGTACGGTCAATGGCGTACGCGCAAAAAAATTCCAAAGTCCAAAAAAGCGTATTTTGGTCACTTTTTATATCATTAAAAAATGAATAAAAAGGGATCAAAAAGTCCGATCAAAACAAAAATCATACCGATAAAAACTTCAGATCACGGCGCAAAAAATGAGTCCTCATACCACCCCATACGTGGAAAAATAAAAAAGTTATAGGGGTCAGAAGATGACATTTTTAAACGTATAAATTTTCCTGCATGTAGTTATGATTTTTTCCAGAAGTGCGACAAAATCAAACCTATATAAGTAGGGTATCATTTTAACCGTATGGACCTACAGAATAATGATAAGGTGTAATTTTTACCGAAATATGCACTGCGTAGAAACGAAAGCCCCCAAAAGTTACAAAATGGCGTTTTTTTTTTCGATTTTGTCGCACAATGATTTTTTTTTCCGTTTCGCTGTGCATTTTTGGGTAAAATGACTAATGTCACTGCAAAGTAGAATTGGCGACGCAAAAAATAAGCCATAATATGGATTTTTAGGTGGAAAATTGAAAGGGTTATGATTTTTAAAAGGTAAGGAGGAAAAAACGAAAGTGCAAAAACGGAAAAACCCTGAGTCCTTAAGGGGTTAAAGTGACAGTGGTCAGATGTGCAAAAAATGGCCGGGTCCTAAGGTGTAAAATGGCTGGCTCCTTAAGGGGTTAAAGGGGTTATCCGGGAAAAAAAAATTTTGATCAACTGGCTCCAGAAAGTTAAACAGATTTGTAAATTACTTCTATTAAAAAAATCGCAATCCTTCCAATAATTATCAGCTGCTGAAGTTGAGTTGTTATTTTCTGTCTGGCAACAGATAAAAATGGTACCGATAAAAACTTCAGATCACGGCGCAAAAAATGAGTCCTCAAACCGCCCTGTACGTGGAAAAAGTTATAGGGGTCAGAAGAGGACATTTTTAAACGTATACATTTACCTGCATTTAGTTATGATTTTTTCCAGAAGTGTGACAAAATGAAACCTATATAAGTAGGGTACCATTTTAACCGTATGGACCTACAGAATAATGATAAGGTGTCATTTTTATCTAAATATGCACTGCATAGAAACTGAAGCCCCCAAAAGTTACAAAATGGCGTTTTTTCTTTGATTTTGTTGCACAATGATTTTTTTTTCCATTTCGCTGTGAATTTTTGGGTAGAATGACTAATGTTACTGCAGAGTAGAATTAGTGACACAAAAAATAAGCCATAATATGGATTTTTAGGTGGGAAATTTAAAGTGTTATGATTTTTAAAAGGTAAGGAGGAAAAAACGAAAGTGCAAAAACTGAAAAACCTTGCGTCCTGAAGGGGTTAAAGCGGTAATCCAGTGGAAAACAAATGTTTTCGAATCCACTGGTGACAGAAAGTAGAAAAAAAATGTGTAAATTACTTCTACTGAAAAATCTTAATACTTACAGTATGTTATGGCCACTAAGCCTAATAATAATAAGCCGAGACTTACTGTTCTGTGGAGAAAACGTATCAGAAGTTTCCTCACTAACATCAGAGACAGCATTTCAGTAAAAGTTGGCACCAGCATATAGATAAGTCAAAATCAGGCCATTCACAAGAAATGTCTTCCATAGAAGTCAATGGGTCAATTTGAGATTATTGTTGCCTATGTGCATGGGTATTTGCAATCAAACACATCTCCAAATGTTATGCAGAAAGCTTTGGTAATATATCTGCCCCCATAGCAAAGAACTAAAGTATGATCAGAAAATAGAAAGAGATAATAAAAAATTAATGCTTCTTTTATCAGTGTACTGTGAGTGCAATGATAACTAGAAATATTACAATGTAATAAAGAATGAATATGCCTATGGTCTGTACAGATGGTGTATGTGCCCTTATAATTATACCCTCTGTGGTGCCCTAGGAACCCCAATATGACAACACCTATACTTATGTCTTATGGTATATAGTTTACTTGATGAGATAAAGAGATAAAGGCAGTAGTAATGGGTACCCTGCTATTTTATGACATTGTTCAATCAGCTAAATAACCAGCTAATACTGTGTACAGTAAAGTATCTCAGCCGTAAGGTAACACACATTATTAGCCATATACTGCAGTCAGCATTTGCCTATGCAAAAGTTTTGAAGATCATTTTAAAATATTCATGCCTGGCATTTATTAGAAAACAAGAACAAAATATATGACAAATTAGGCAGCCGGCTCTTCATCAGTAATTATTATTAGATGACTCGTCTGGAGCAGCGCAACTCCAAAATGTGCACATTGCAGAAAAGAAGATTTTTCAGGTCATTACAGATATAATTAACTTTACTTTAAGATTGCGGAGTAAGTCTCAAATAATCAAAACACCAATGGAGCCACTGTGAATAGCTGCTACCTAACATAGATTCTTTTTTTTTTAAAGGTTTTCTACAAGACTTTCATCCTCACTCATCCTTTGTCAGTGATACAGTATGTACTCTGAAAATGCTAATAATACAATATGATACCAGTCCTACAATTATTTATTCTTACCTACCATCAATTTACAATAAGTAGGGGCCTGATTCCCTGTACTTCATTTGGTTAGCCCAGTGCAATTGTCTTTGTACCAGGCATATATATATATATATATATATATATATATATATATATATATATACAGTATATATTACATATAAATACACTTATTATTATACACTAGCTGAGTACCCTGCGCTGCCCGGTTTTTCCTACCTTATTCTTATGGGGGAGGAAATGCAACAAAGGAGGAAGCTTTTGTCCTCATATTCTGTACTTCAATCCTGACCCCATATCCCCTCCTCATAATCCGACCTCATATCCTGTCCTTACATTTTGTCCTCATATCTCAACCTCATATCCCATCCTCATATCCAGACCTCATATCCCAACCTCATATTCCCTCCTCATATCCCATCCCCATATCCCGCCCCCATATCTAATTCTCATATCCATCCTTACATCCTGTCCTCATATCCCGACCCCTTTCCCGTCCCCATATCTAATCCTCATATCCTGACCCCATAACCCGTCCCCATAACCCGTCCCAATATCTCTCCCCCATATCCCGTCCTCACATCCTGACCTCTTATCCCGTCCTCACATCCTGACCTCTTATCCCGACCTCACATCCCATCCTCATATTCCGACCTCACATCCAGACCTCATATGCCATCCTCATATCACATCCTCATATCCCGACCTCACATCCCATCCTCATATCCTGCCCCCATATGCAATCCTCATTTCTAATCCTCATCTCCCGTTCTCAGATGGGGGTGAGGTGTGGTAAAGATATTGTAAGATAAAAATAAAAGGGTGTGGCTTAAAGGGTGGGCATGCCTTTGCAAGATGGGGTGAGGCATGCAGGGAGGGTGTGGCTTGCCAGTGACTGATGCATTCACCAGGAGATGCAGAGCTGGTGGAGTAAGGCACCAGAACTATATACTTGCATGGGACGTGAGACAAAAACCCCATCCTTCACATATAGGTGTTAATTTAACTATTATATATTTTAACTTGACACATAAGTAACATGTGACCAAGTATAAGTGAAATATCTCCAGCCGTACAGAAGTTATGCTGGAACATACATTTCCCATAGATTTGTGTGGTGGCAGAATTGGGAAAAAACCTTGTGGGGGTGTAGAGTAATTAGGGTGTTGCTGTTCAGGATAGTTAAGGGCGCTGTTAACCCTTGTCACTCGTGACACCTGGGTGATGGTTAAATACTGTGTTCTTGATAGACCTATTGCCACCCTTCCCAAGAGCAATAGGTGATTCAGAAATAAAGGACTGTCCACAACCACTGTTAATTTAAAACTTGCAGGAACTTTTACTGAAGAATTTCTGTACATGCAGCAATAGTAACAGTCCAGATAACAGAGTCTCTATGCATATAACTTGAGCAGCGATTGACAGTTGGTTGGGATCAGATAAGCTCAATTTAGCTTCTTAAGGATTGTATAGCAGAGATCTGCTGGATTTAGGGGTGCATTTAGGTCCAGTGATCTTGCGATGAGTAGCGGGGAATTGCTTAGTCTATCCGCTATGTTAGAGGCCTAGGCCGCAAGGCTTTGGCCTGGTAAATCGTCTTGTAAGCTGCGGAGGTCCTACCTCTTCCAGAGTCAGCAACCCAAGAGAGGGACCAAGATGGCGCAGGTCCCTTATATGGGCAGGGGTCGGCCGTTTTGGATTGGTCCGTAACAACTGTCACTCACCGGTACAGTGCATTGAACACTTCACCGGGAACCTCCAAAGGTCCTGTAGCAAAACCATAGAGTTCTGAACTAATCACGTGACCCGCAGGTCCTGCTACGCTTGAATAGGTAGGCAATTAAATATATATATTTTTTTATACTTATATGAACTTCTATGCAGTCACTGACTAACTGAGAGGTGACCAGGGGAAAAATACAAAAGAGGGACCCCGACATTCTAGGGACTCTGACTATGGGGACCTCTACAAAGGTAACGTATACAATACGGTACCGGGACACCTCATTTGCATTAGACTTTAAACAAAAAACCCTTATGTTTGTTGTTGACATATAAGTAACATGTGTGCCAAATTTTTATATCTTTAGCTGTTTGAAAGTGATGCTTGAACACACACACACACAAACACACAAACACACAACCCCATTTTCAAAGAGCTTTGTGCTGCGGTTTACACTGTTCACGTCAGTATTGTAAAAGTGGGCGTGTCCACGTATATTGTCTGCTTTACATGATATTTTCATGTAGGACCCCTTAATAATGATAATGGGGAGGTTGTCACGGGCGATCAAGAGAAGGCGGAGCTACTGAATGGGTTCTTTAGCTCTGTATATACTATGGAAGAAGGAGCTGACATTGGCCAGGTCAGTGCTGGTAACACATCATATAATGTATTGAACTGGCTTAATGTAGAGATGGTACAAGGTAAGTTAAGTAAAGTAAATGTAAGCAAATCTCCAGGGCCGGATGGACTACACCCAAGAGTTCTTAGAGAGGTAAGTTCAGTAATATCTGTACCCTTGTTCATGATATTTAGAGATTCTCTGGTGTCTGGTATTGTGCCAAGGGACTGGCGCAAGGCTAATGTGGTACCAATCTTCAAGAAGGGCTCTAGGTCTTCGCCAGGCAATTATAGACCGGTAAGTCTAACGTGCATTGTGGGTAAATTGTTTGAAGGACTTATAAGGGATTACATACAGGAATACATAGGGGATAATAGTATTATAAGTGATAGCCAGCATGGGTTTACTAAGGATAGAAGTTGTCAAACCAATCTAATTTGCTTTTATGAAGAGGTGAGTAGAAGCCTTGACAGAGGAATGGCTGTGGATATAGTGTTTCTGGATTTTGCCAAAGCGTTTAATACTGTCCCTCACAGACGTCTGACAGGTAAGTTAAGGTCCTTGGGCTTGGAAACTTTAGTTTGTAACTGGATTGAACACTGGCTCATGGATCGTACCCAGAGAGTGGTGGTAAATGATTCGTACTCTGATTGGTCCCCGGTTATTAGTGGTGTACCCCAAGGTTCAGTACTGGGCCCGCTGCTGTTTAATTTATTTATCAATGATATAGAGGATGGTATTAACAGCTCTGTTTCTATCTTTGCAGATGACACCAAGCTTTGTAGCACGGTACAGTCTATAGAGGATGTGTATAGGTTGCAAGATGACTTGGATAGACTAAGTGTCTGGGCATCCACTTGGCAAATGAGGTTCAATGTGGATGAATGTAAAGTTATGCATCTGGGTACTAATAACCTGCATGCGTCGTATGTCTTAGGGGGGATTAAACTGGCAGAGTCACTGGTAGAGAAGGATCTGGGTGTACTTGTAGATCACAGACTACAGAATAGCATGCAATGTCAGGCTGCTGCTTTCAAAGCCAGCAGGATATTGTCATGTATAAAAAGAGGCATGGTCTCAAGGGGCAGGGACATAATACTCCCCCTTTATAAAGCATTGGTACGGCCTCACCTGGAATATGCTGTTCAGTTTTGGTCGCCTGTTCATAAAAGGGACACTGCGGAGTTGGAAAGGGTGCAGAGACGCGCGACTAAACTAATATGGGGCATGGAACATCTTAGCTATGAGGAGCGATTAAAGGAGTTACAATTGTTTAGTCTTGAGAAGAGACGTTTAAGGGGGGATATGATAAACGTATATAAGTATATAAATGGCCCATACAAAAAATATGGAGAAAAACTGTTCCAGGTTAAACCCCCCCAAAGGACGAGGGGGCACTCCCTCCGTCTGGAGAAGAAAAGGTTTAGTCTAAAGGGGCGGCACGCCTTCTTTACCGTGAGGACTGTGAATTTATGGAACGGTCTACCTCAGGAACTGGTCACAGCAGGAACAATTAACAGCTTTAAAGCAGGGTTAGATACATTCCTGGAACAAAATAACATTAATGCTTATGCAGAATTATAAAACTACATCCCTTTCCCTTATCCCCTTACATCCTTCCCTTCAATCCCCTGGTTGGACTTGATGGACGTATGTCTTTTTTCAACCATACTAACTATGTAACTATGTAAAGTAGTGAGAGTCCAGTTTACATCAAAAATTTCACAACAGCTTTTTGATAGTGTAGAAATCACAGAAATGGTTGTAGTTTTATTTTTTATTATTTTTTTCTTAGTTTTTTTGGGAAAAGGTGTTATTTAACCCCTTCAGGACCAAGCCCATTTTGGCCTTAAGGACCAGAGCGTTTTTTGCACATCTGACCACTGTCACTTTAAACATTAATAACTCTGGAATGCTTTTAGTTATCATTCTGATTCCGAGATTGTTTTTTCGTGACATATTCTACTTTAACATGGTGGTAAAATTTTGTGGTAACTTGCATCCTTTCCTTGTGAAAAATCCTAAAATTTGATGAAAAATTTGAAAATTTAGCATTTTTCTAACTTTGAAGCTCTCTGCTTGTAAGGAAAATGTATATTACAAATAAAAAAATTTTTTTATTCACATATACAATATGTCTACTTTATGTTTGCATCATAAAAGTGACGAGTTTTTACTTTTGGAAGACACCAGAGGGCTTCAAAGTTCAGCAGAAATTTTCCAATTTTTCACAAAATTTTCAAACTCACTATTTTTCAGGGACCAGTTCAGGTTTGAAGTGGATTTGAAGGGTCTTCATATTAGAAATACCCCACAAAAGACCCCATTATAAAAACTGCACCCACCAAAGTATTCAAAATGACATTCAGTCATCATTTTAACCCTTTAGGTGTTTCACAGGAATAGAAGCAAAGTGAAGGAGAAAATTCACAATCTTCATTTTTTACACTCGCATGTTCTTGTAGACCCAATTTTTGAATTTTTACGAGAGAGAGAGAGAGAGAGAGAGAGAGAGAGAGAGAGAGAGAGAGAGAGAAATGTGCTGGCTATTTTTCTTTTTGCTTGTTTGTACAACTCAGGGAGAATGGCACCCTCTTTAGCTGTGCACCTCTCCCCCTTTTTTCACAGTTGGTGTCTAAGGGTACGTTCACACGTGCGGATTTTCGCATCATATTTAGCTGCGGATCCGCTGGTGAAGGCCCCGCTGTATGCTGGCTTTATATGTGCCTGCTGGTAGCGGCAATACACCCTGACACACTGCAGCGATGTGCGCTGCGTACTCACACATCGCGGCTGCTCTCCCTGCTCTGAGCTAGGCAGAGAGCTCCAGCGATGTGCGAGTATACTGTGACTCGCACATCGCAGTGTGTCTTCTGGTAGTGGCGTATTGCCGCTAAGAGCAGGCACATGTAAAGCCAGCATAGAGTGGGCCTTCACCAGCGGATTTGCAGCATAAAATATGCTGTAAATCTGCTCTTGTGAACGTACCCTTACAATTGTTAATGGATCCAGCATTTCACCCAGTCAGAGGCTATATGCATAGCAGAGGTGAGTGGATACGAGCGTTAGGCTCAGAATTTGTGCTAGGGTCCCATTCTAAATGAGGCCACCTCCTCGTGGTGGATGGGGGGACACATTTTGATCAAAAAGTGTGCTAAAATTTTTTGACCAATGTGTGCTGCTGCAATCTTCTTTTTTTGTATACTCTGTATTTGCCACGTATTTGCCACGCGTGCTCCCGTGTATTAGCTTGTTGTGCTGGCTATTTTTCTTTTTGCTTGTTTATATATATATATATATATATATATATATATATATATATATATATAAACTATGTATTAATGTGCATAAAGAAGCCAAGGAAAGAAGCCAAGGAAAGACGCCATTTTTTTGTTTTCTGTTATTTTGAAAGTGTAAATGATGGAAATAAAATTTAACTTTTGTTGACATATTATAAGAATGTCTAATCTGTAATTTGATGCCTTTTGGAAATGTTTCCATCTTTCCTTGGCTTCTTTATGCACATCAATACAAATTTTTACCTGGGGTGCCCAAACTTTTGATCCCCACTGTATGTATGTATATATATATATATATATATATATATATATATATATATATATTATGACATTTTTTAATAGAAGTAATTTGCAAATATGTTTAACTTTCTGGCACTAGTTGATTTTTATAAAAAAAAAATTCACCGGAGTACCCCTTTAAAGCAAGCAAAAGTATGGCTAATGGTTAAAATAGGGAAATGAAGCTTGTAGTTTCCACTGATAACATCAATGTATTTATACTTTCTATATTTTTTTCTTATTGTTTTCATAAACTTACACATAGTCCTGATAAACTTATTTTTTTTCTATATTTCTATTTGAAAAATAAAAATAAAATAATTCTCATGAATATCAATGACTCGGAAGAATTGTGTTCATAATCTCTAGAATTGATGCCCACCTGCTTAGAATTAATTTTCAAATTCTGTTTTAATTACACTCTTTTAAATTAGAGGGGAAAAAAAATAATAATGCATTAGTAAGTAAGTACTCCAGCGGGTTTACTGGGTACAGGAGAGCTTCATGAAATCCTATGCTTAATGATTAATAACCAACAAATATATGTGATCCAAAGTATTTAATCCCTGACTCAACCATTACAGATGTGAATACACCTGCTTAATTAACTTTCTAACTTAATAATTTTAAATCTGTGTGTGCTTTTTGTGGAAGAATAATTTTCCTCAGTCATGTTCAAGAATCATAAGTGAGTATTTATGAGGCATTTACTGTACCGAAATGGAAATACTATCACACGTTCCCTGTTTAGTTACACTAAATAAATTATAGCAAATTATATCTATTACATTTTTTAAATAGTAATGGAAACAAAATGGCAAAAAATAAACAAATAAATAAAGAATGACTAGTCTGGCTTTGTCTTTTGGCTTAGTGGGAACTTACTTGTGTCTTCCAGACATAATTCTTGAGTACTACAGACATACTGATGAACCCTATAGCACTTCCCCACCCCATGGTCACCTGTGGTCACTCAAAAAATTACTTAAGCCTATAGATAGCTGAGGAAAGGCTGACCACATACCTATTTATCTGCTTATAGTATGTTGATTGACCCCCCTTTCCTCAGAGAAAACATTCTGTACCCATCTTTGACAATATCAGGACTCCACCAGTACTCAACATTTCCAGGTGGTAATAGCCTATTCATCAGGTGTTCTGACGAATGGGCTATTCCAGCCTAGGAACACGTTTTAAAAACTAGTCTTAAAAAGCTGTAAATGCAATAAAACAGAAAAAAAAACTGTTACTTAGCTTCCCCTCCAATCCAATGCTGATCCCCTGTTCAGCCTTCAGTGGGCTCTTTGGTGTTACTTTAGGATCATGTTGTCCACCAGAGTGCCTTTGACTATTTTTAAATTGTATGAAAAATTTACAAGTACTGCAAACATAACAGAAAAAAATTACCTACTGTAGAAATTTTTTTCCATAACTGATCAGATAGAAAAAAAAAAATGTGTCAAACTTCTGTACAATAAAAAGGAAGAAAAGCAAGGATTAATTCCCACTTGGTGTTTATATGGCCACACAGTGGTTGCGATGTGAGTTTCTGCCCTTGGAGGATTTTGCTACCATAGAGGAGAAGGACAAATTTATAATGTAGGTCTAAGGGGATATATTGGTCTCATAGACACAGAGCATGGAGAGAAAAGTGCATGTCGGGATCAATCAGGGCCTGGACTCTGACTGATAAAAACTTTTGACATGTAAAAAGTTTTCAATTTGTTTATTATTATTATTTTTATATTTTTTATTTGCAGGTAAACTTTGAATGTTATATTATTCTGCCCTTTATAAATAACATTTAACCTTACTTTTGCTGGCTTAACATTTTTGTTTATGCATGAATATATTGGTAGCCAAACATTAATGTCTACTTTCCTCCTATATGGCAAAAACTACTTTTGGCCCATTGTGATGACCCCAGGAGATAGTCCAAGTGACAGACACAACACTGTTTCGTGAATCTGCCAAGTCATATGTCAAATGGTAATGCACTCCTATTCTGCATAGACTTTCCCCTTGTTCTAATCATATGTGCTCACACAATAATAAACAAATAAACAGTGTCTGAGTATCCCCGGCAATATCTACTTCATTAAAGGTTTTCAGCAGCAAACTGTTATCATTGCAGAAAGAAGCAGAAAGAAGAAGGTGGATATCGGGAAAGTTCATTGGCCGATCCGCAAGTCGATGAGAAAAACCCTTGGGTGGCCCAGAATAACAAATATGTAATGTTATCTGATCTGCACAAGACCAACCAAGGAGAGGTACTAATGTTTCAACATGCCAGTTAGTAACGTGAAAAAAATAAAATTAAATAAAAATAAAAAATAAATATATATTGTCACGATGCCGGCTGGCAGGTAGTGGATCCTCTGTGCCAGAGAGGGATTGG
This sequence comes from Hyla sarda, assembly GCF_029499605.1. Taxonomy (NCBI): domain Eukaryota; kingdom Metazoa; phylum Chordata; class Amphibia; order Anura; family Hylidae; genus Hyla; species Hyla sarda. The sequence continues at coordinate 563,103,661 of NC_079189.1, read as the reverse complement.
TGTGGACCGTGCTAGTGGACCGGTTCTAAGCCACTACTGGTTTTCACCAGAGCCCGCCGCAAAGCGGGATGGTCTTGCTGCGGCGGTAGTGACCAGGTCGTATCCACTAGCAACGGCTCACCTCTCTGGCTGCTGAAGATAGGCGCGGTACAAGGGAGTAGGCAAAAGCAAGGTCGGACGTAGCAGAAGGTCGGGGCAGGCAGCAAGGATCGTAGTCAGGGGCAAGGGCAGAAGGTCTGGAAACACAGGCAAGGAACACACAAGGAACGCTTTCACTGGCACTAAGGCAACAAGATCCGGCAAGGGAGTGCAGGGGAAGTGAGGTGATATAGGGAAGTGCACAGGTGAACACACTAATTGGAACCACTGCGCCAATCAGCGGCGCAGTGGCCCTTTAAATCGCAGAGACCCGGCGCGCGCGCGCCCTAGGGAGCGGGGCCGCGCGCGCCGGGACAGAACAGACGGAGAGCGAGTCAGGTAGGGGAGCCGGGGTGCGCATCGCGAGCGGGCGCTACCCGCATCGCGAATCGCATCCCGGCTGGCAGCGGAATCGCAGCGCCCCGGGTCAGAGGACGTGACCGGAGCGCTGCCGCGGGGAGAGTGAAGCGAGCGCTCCGGGGAGGAGCGGGGACCCGGAGCGCTCGGCGTAACAGTACCCCCCCCCTTGGGTCTCCCCCTCTTCTTAGAGCCTGAGAACCTGAGGAGCAGACTTTTGTCTAGGATGTTGTCCTCAGGTTCCCAGGATCTCTCTTCAGGGCCACAACCCTCCCAGTCCACTAAAAAAAAAATTTTCCCTCTGACCTTTTTGGCAGCTAAAATTTCTTTGACCGAGAAGATGTCCGAGGAGCCGGAAACAGGAGTGGGAGGAACAGATTTGGGAGAAAAACGGTTGAGGATGAGTGGTTTGAGAAGAGAGACGTGAAAGGCATTAGGGATACGAAGAGAGGGAGGAAGAAGAAGTTTATAAGAGACAGGATTAATTTGACACAAAATTTTGAAAGGACCAAGATAGCGTGGTCCCAACTTGTAGCTAGGGACACGGAAGCGGACATATTTAGCGGAGAGCCATACCTTGTCTCCAGGGGAAAAAACGGGGGGAGCTCTTCTTTTCTTATCCGCGAACTTCTTCATGCGTGATGAAGCCTGTAAGAGAGAATTTTGGGTCTCTCTCCATATGATGGAAAGGTCACGAGAAATTTCATCCACAGCGGGCAGACCAGAGGGCAAGGGGGTAGGGAGGGGGGGAAGAGGGTGACGGCCGTACACCACGAAAAATGGGGATTTGGAGGAAGACTCAGAGACCCTGAAGTTATACGAGAATTCGGCCCATGGGAGGAGATCTGCCCAGTCATCCTGGCGGGAGGAAACAAAATGTCGCAAATAATCACCCAAGATCTGGTTAATCCTTTCTACTTGTCCATTGGACTGGGGATGATATGCAGAAGAAAAATTTAATTTAATCTTGAGTTGTTTACAGAGAGCCCTCCAGAATTTAGACACGAATTGGACGCCTCTATCCGAGACAATCTGCGTAGGCAACCCGTGAAGACGAAAAATGTGTACAAAAAATTGTTTAGCCAACTGAGGCGCAGAAGGAAGACCAGGAAGAGGGATGAAATGTGCCATTTTGGAGAATCGATCAACGACCACCCAAATAACAGTGTTGCCACGGGAAGGGGGTAAATCAGTAATAAAATCCATACCAATCAGCGACCAAGGCTGTTCGGGGACAGGCAGAGGATGAAGAAAACCAGCGGGCTTCTGGCGAGGAGCCTTATCCCGGGCACAGATAGTGCAGGCTCGCACAAAGTCCACAACATCCGTCTCCAGAGTCGGCCACCAATAGAAGCGGGAGATGAGTTGCACAGATTTCTTGATACCCGCATGACCTGCGAGATGGGAGGAGTGACCCCATTTGAGGATTCCGAGGCGTTGGCGAGGAGAAACAAAGGTCTTTCCTGGAGGAGTCTGCCTGATGGAGGCAGGAGAAGTGGAGATCAGGCAGTCAGGTGGAATGATGTGTTGCGGAGAGAGTTCAACTTCTGAGGCATCCGAGGAACGAGAGAGAGCATCGGCCCTAATGTTCTTATCGGCAGGACGAAAGTGAATCTCAAAATTAAATCGGGCAAAGAACAGAGACCACCGGGCCTGGCGAGGATTCAGCCGTTGGGCAGACTGGAGGTAGGAGAGGTTCTTGTGGTCGGTGTAGATAATAACAGGAGAACTTGATCCCTCCAGCAGATGCCTCCATTCCTCAAGTGCTAATTTAATGGCTAGAAGCTCTCGATCCCCGATGGAGTAGTTCCTCTCCGCTGGAGAGAAGGTCCTAGAGAAAAAACCACAAGTGACAGCATGCCCGGAAGAATTTTTTTGTAGAAGAACAGCTCCAGCTCCCACTGAGGAGGCATCAACCTCCAATAGGAAGGGTTTGGAAGGGTCAGGTCTGGAGAGGACGGGAGCCGAAGAAAAGGCAGACTTGAGTCGTTTAAAGGCGTCTTCTGCTTGAGGAGGCCAGGACTTGGGATCAGCATTTTTTTTGGTTAAAGCCACGATAGGAGCCACAATGGTAGAAAAATGTGGAATAAATTGCCTGTAATAATTGGCGAACCCCAAAAAGCGTTGGATAGCACGGAGTCCGGAGGGGCGTGGCCAATCTAAGACGGCAGAGAGTTTGTCTGGATCCATCTGTAGTCCCTGGCCAGAGACCAAATATCCTAGAAAAGGAAGAGATTGGCATTCAAACAGACATTTCTCAATTTTGGCATAGAGTTGGTTGTCACGAAGTCTCTGAAGAACCATACGGACATGCTGGCGGTGTTCTTCTAGATTGGCAGAAAAAATTAGGATATCGTCCAGATATACAACAACACAGGAGTATAACAGATCACGAAAAATTTCATTGACAAAGTCTTGGAAGACGGCAGGGGCGTTGCACAGTCCAAAGGGCATGACCAGATACTCAAAGTGTCCATCTCTGGTGTTAAATGCCGTTTTCCACTCGTCCCCCTCTCTGATGCGGATGAGGTTATAGGCGCCTCTTAAGTCCAATTTAGTGAAGATGTGGGCACCTTGGAGGCGATCAAAGAGTTCAGAGATGAGGGGTAAGGGGTAGCGGTTCTTAACCGTGATTTTATTAAGACCGCGGTAGTCAATGCAAGGACGTAGGGAGCCATCTTTTTTGGACACAAAGAAAAATCCGGCTCCGGCAGGAGAGGAGGATTTACGGATAAAGCCCTTTTTTAGATTCTCCTGGACGTATTCGGACATGGCAAGAGTCTCTGGGGCAGAGAGAGGATAAATTCTGCCCCGGGGTGGAGTAGTGCCCGGGAGGAGGTCGATAGGGCAATCATAAGGCCTGTGAGGAGGTAGAGTCTCAGCTTGTTTTTTGCAGAAAACATCCGCGAAGTCCATATAGGCCTTAGGGAGACCGGTTACTGGAGGAACCACAGAGTTACGGCAAGGGTTACTGGGAACCGGTTTTAGACAGTTCTTGGAACAAGAGGACCCCCAACTCTTGATCTCCCCAGTGGACCAATCCAGGGTAGGGGAATGAAGTTGAAGCCAGGGAAGTCCAAGGAGAATTTCCGAGGTGCAATTGGGGAGGACCAAAAGTTCAATCCTCTCATGATGAGATCCGATGCTCATAAGAAGGGGCTCCGTGCGGAAACGTATGGAACAGTCCAATCTTTCATTATTTACACAATTGATGTAGAGGGGTCTGGCGAGACTGGTCACCGGGATGTTGAACCTGTTGACGAGAGAGGCCAAAATAAAATTTCCTGCAGATCCAGAGTCCAAGAAGGCCACTGTAGAGAAGGAGAAGGCAGAGGCAGACATCCGCACAGGCACAGTAAGACGTGGAGAAGCAGAGTAGACATCAAGGACTGTCTCACCTTTGTGCGGAGTCAGCGTACGTCTTTCCAGGCGGGGAGGACGGATAGGACAATCTCTCAGGAAGTGTTCGGTACTAGCACAGTACAGGCAGAGGTTCTCCATACGGCATCGTGTCCTCTCTTGAGGTGTCAGGCGAGACCGGTCGACCTGCATAGCCTCCACGGCGGGAGGCACAGGAACAGATTGCAGGGGACCAGAGGAGAGAGGAGCCGAGGAGAAGAAACGCCTCGTGCGAACAGAGTCCATATCTTGGCGGAGTTCCTGACGCCTTTCGGAAAAACGCATGTCAATGCGAGTGGCTAGGTGAATAAGTTCATGTAGATTAGCAGGAATTTCTCGTGCGGCCAGAACATCTTTAATGTTGCTGGATAGGCCTTTTTTGAAGGTCGCGCAGAGGGCCTCATTATTCCAGGACAATTCTGAAGCAAGAGTACGGAATTGTACGGCATACTCGCCAACGGAAGAATTACCCTGGACCAGGTTCAACAGGGCAGTCTCAGCAGAAGAGGCTCGGGCAGGTTCCTCAAAGACACTTCGGATTTCCGAGAAGAAGGAGTGTACAGAGGCAGTGACGGGGTCATTGCGGTCCCAGAGCGGTGTGGCCCATGACAGGGCTTTTCCGGACAGAAGGCTGACTACGAAAGCCACCTTAGACCTTTCAGTGGGAAACAGGTCCGACATCATCTCCAGATGCAGGGAACATTGGGAAAGAAAGCCACGGCAAAACTTAGAGTCCCCATCAAATTTATCCGGCAAGGATAAGCGTATCCCAGGAGCGGCCACTCGCTGCGGAGGAGGTGCAGGAGCTGGCGGAGGAGATGACTGCTGAAGCTGTGGTAGTAACTGTTGTAGCAAAACGGTCAGTTGAGACAGCTGTTGGCCTTGTTGCGCAATCTGTTGTGACTGCTGGGCGACCACCGTGGTGAGGTCAGCGACAACTGGCAGAGGAACTTCAGCGGGATCCATGGCCGGATCTACTGTCACGATGCCGGCTGGCAGGTAGTGGATCCTCTGTGCCAGAGAGGGATTGGTGTGGACCGTGCTAGTGGACCGGTTCTAAGCCACTACTGGTTTTCACCAGAGCCCGCCGCAAAGCGGGATGGTCTTGCTGCGGCGGTAGTGACCAGGTCGTATCCACTAGCAACGGCTCACCTCTCTGGCTGCTGAAGATAGGCGCGGTACAAGGGAGTAGGCAAAAGCAAGGTCGGACGTAGCAGAAGGTCGGGGCAGGCAGCAAGGATCGTAGTCAGGGGCAACGGCAGAAGGTCTGGAAACACAGGCAAGGAACACACAAGGAACGCTTTCACTGGCACTAAGGCAACAAGATCCGGCAAGGGAGTGCAGGGGAAGTGAGGTGATATAGGGAAGTGCACAGGTGAACACACTAATTGGAACCACTGCGCCAATCAGCGGCGCAGTGGCTCTTTAAATCGCAGAGACCCGGCGCGCGCGCGCCCTAGGGAGCGGGGCCGCGCGCGCCGGGACAGAACAGACGGAGAGCGAGTCAGGTAGGGGAGCCGGGGTGCGCATCGCGAGCGGGCGCTACCCGCATCGCGAATCGCATCCCGGCTGGCAGCGGAATCGCAGCGCCCCGGGTCAGAGGACGTGACCGGAGCGCTGCCGCGGGGAGAGTGAAGCGAGCGCTCCGGGGAGGAGCGGGGACCCGGAGCGCTCGGCGTAACATATATATATATATATATATATATATATATATATATATATATATATATATATATCTTCTTCCAAAATACATTAACTCTTACCCTAATCTATAGAAAAAGGACAAATAAAAAAATAAAAATAAACCCTTATTAGCGCAATATGTCAAGGTTGTAGAGCTGAGTTGGTACTTCTCCACAGTATCTGTATAAATACAAATAACTATAGCAAGCAGAGAGTCAGCAGAGAAAAGGCTTGCAGTGAAGTAGAGATGACTTTGTGATTTGACAGAGGAAATTTTTTTTTAAGATGTAGTAGAATAGAGTGTGACATGTCAGTAGACATACAGTCATGGCTGTAAATGTTGGCACCCCTGAAATTTTTCAAGAAAATGAAGTATTTCTCACAGTAAAGTATTGCAGTAACACATATAGTGCTATACACTTGTTTGTTCCCTTTGTGTGTATTGGAACTCAACCAAAAAAGGGAGGAAAAAAATCTAATTGGACATAATGTCACACCAAATTCCAAAAATGGGCTGGACAAAATGATTGGCACACCCTTTATTTGGTTGCACACCCTTTGGAAAAAATAACTGAAATCAGTTGCTTCCTATAACCATCAATAAGCTTCTTACACCTCTCAGCCAGAATGTTGGACCACTCTTCCTTTGCAAACTGCTCCAGGTCTCTCTTATTGGAAGGCGCCTTTTCTCAACAGCAATTTTAAGATCTCTCCACACGTGTTCAATGGGATTTAGATCTGGACTCATTGCTGGCCACTTCCGAATTCTCCAGAGCTTAGTTGCCATCCATTTCTGGGTGCTTTTTTGACATACGTTTAGGGTCATTGTCCTGCTGGAAAACCCAAGATCTTGGAGGCAATCCCAGCTTTCTGACACTGGGCTGTAAAATCCGTTGGTAATCCTCAGATTTCATGATGCCTTGCACCAGTGCCAGAGGCAGCAAAACAACCCCAAAACATCATTGAACCTTCACCATATTTCACTGTAGGTACTGTGTTCTTTTCTTTGTGGGCCTCATTCTATTTTCAGTAAACAGTAGAATGATATGCTTTACCAAAAAGCTCTATCTTGGTTTCATCTGTCCTCAAGACGTTTTTCCAGAAGGATTTTGGCTTACTCAAGTTAATTTGGGCAGAAGGTAGTTTTGCTTTTTTATGTCTCTGTGTCGGTAATGGGGTTCTCCAGGGTCTCCTATGATAGCATTTAATGTAATTGTTGATGGATAGTTTGCACTGACACTGATGCTCCCTGAGCCTTCAGGACAGCTTGCATATCTTTGAAACTTGTTTGGGGCTGCTTATCCACCATCCGAACTATCCTTTGTTGATACCTTTCATACATTTTTCTCTTCTGTCCACACCAAAGGAGATTAGCTACAGTGCCATGGGTTGCAAACTTCTTAATAATGTTGCACACTGTGGACAAAGGCAAATCTAGATCTCTGGAGATGGACTTGTAACCTTGAAATTGTTGTATTTTTCCACAATTTTGGTTCTCAAGTCCTCAGACAGTTCTCTTCTCCTCTTTCTGTTGTCCATGCTTAGTGTAGCACACACAGACACACAATGCAAAGACTAAGTGAACTTTTCTCAGGTTTATCTGCTTTCAGGTGTGATTTTTATATTGCCCACACCTGTTACTTGCCCTAGGTGTGTTCAAAGGTGCATCCCATGCTTGAAGCAATCTTATTTTCCCACAGTTTTGAAAGGGTGACAATAATTTTGTACAGCCATTTTTTGGAGTTTGGTGTGACATCATGTCCAATTTGCTTTTATTCCTCCTTTTTTGGTTTAGTTCCAATACACATAAAGGGAATAAATATGTGTATAGCAAAACATGTGTTACTGCAATCCTTTTCTATGAGAAATACTTTGTTTTCTTGAAAAATTTCAGGGATGCAAACATTTACGGCCATGACTGTATGTAATATTTGAATGTGTTAGGCATCATTGGATTATAAGCTCTTTAGTTTAATTTACCAATATGAGGTACTATGGTTAAAAGGTACCTGTCTTTTCAGGTAACAGTGAATAAGATTGCATGTGATTAAATGAAGAGCAATATGTTAAGGTACAATATAACTCCTGTATGACATTTTTTATAATAATTCTACAGGATTCAGCACTTACTTTTAGATGTCTGCTCTTCAAAGCACACAAGTAGCAGCAGCATGGAGGGCATTATAGAGCAGTAATGAGAAGCAGCAGCAGCATGAAGGACACTATAGAGCAGTAATTAACAGTCTAAGCTGATTTCTGTTGATTTGAGATTATATACTCATAGTAAACTCTTTTGTGTAATCTTTTTGTAGTCTCCTTGCCTCTTTTCTCTTCATAAACAAGCAACCTGAGTTGTTTGTCCATCTTGCAAATACAAAACAGAAATATAGCTGCAAGCAGCATTACAGGTGGCCAAGCTGCAGAGCTGGGTTATAGCACTTGATTGCTGTGACCCCTAATGGTAGAGAAGGGGATCCTGGACATGTGTGCTTATATTCTCATTGTTCTTACCATTAATTGTAGAGAAAACTAAGTTTGCAGAATATTGCACAATCCAATATGGCAGCCAAACCATGTGATCCATGGTGGTACAGAAAGTGATCATGAACATGTGTGTTAATTTTCACATTGTTCTGACCAGCAATTTCAAAGAAAACTGTTTGCAGAATATTGTGCAATCCAATATGGCCACCAAATCTTGTAATCCATGTGGTACAGATTAGGATCACAAACATGTTGTCAGGATTCGGCAGGCTGGAGGTGGATCCTCTGTGTCAGAGAGGGATTGGCGTGGACCGTGCCGGCTGACCGGTTCTAAGTTGCTACTGGTTTTCACCAGAGCCCGCCGCAAAGCGGGATGGTCTTGCAGCGGCGGTAGCAACCAGGTCGTATCCACCGGCAACGGCTCAACCTCTCTGACTGCTGAAATAGGCGCGGTACAAGGGATTAGGCAAGAGCAAGGTTGGACGTAGCAGAAGGTCAGGGCAGGCAGCAAGGATCGTAGTCAGGGGCAACGGCAAGAGGTCTGGAACACTGGCTTGGGATACAAAAGGAACGCTTTCACTGGCACAATGGCAACAAGATCCGGCAAGGAAGTGAAGGGGAAGTGAGGTAATATAGGGAAGTGCACAGGTGAACACACTAATTAAAACCATGCGCCAATCAGTGGCGCACTGGCCCTTTAAATCGCAGAGAGCCGGCGCCCTAGGGAGCGGGGCCGCGCTCCGGGACAGCACAGACGGGGAACGAGTCTGGTTAGCGGGGCAGAATGCGCACCGCGAGCGGGCACGTCCCGCATCACGAATCGCATCCCGGCTAGGGACATTATCGCAGCACTCCCGGTCAGCTTGTCTGACCGGGGAGCTGCGAACAGGAGAACGCTGCGAGCGCTCCGGGGAGGAGCGGGGACCCAGAGCGCTCGGCGTAACACATGTGTGCTACTTTCCCATTATTTTTATGAAACATTTAGGAGAAAACTATGTATGCAGAATATTGTGCAATCCAATATAGTGGCCAAACCATGTGATCCATGGTGATACAGAAATTGATCACGAACATGTGTGCTAATTTTCACATTGTTAGGACCAGATGTTTCAGAGAAAACTATGTTTGTCGAATATTGTGCAATCCAATATGGCCGCCAAATCTGGTGATCAATTGTGGTACAGACAGTGATCGCGAATATGTATGCTCATATTTACACCGTTCTGACCTGTTATTTTACAGAAAACTACAGTCATGGCCATAAATATTGGCACACCTGATATTTTTCAAGAAAATTAAGTATTTCTCACAGAAAAGGATTGAAGTAACACATGTTTTGCTATACACATGTTTATTCCCTTTGTGTGTATTGGAAATAAACTAAAAAAGGGAGGAAAAAAAGCAAATTGGACATAATTTGGACACCAAACTTCAAAAATGGGCTGGACCAAATTATTGCCATGCTTTCAAAATTGTGGATAAATAAGATTGTCTCAAGCATATGATGCTCCTTTAAACTCACCTGAGGCAAGTAACAGGTGTGGGCAATATACAAATCACACCTGAAAGTAGATAAAATGGAGAGAAGCTTAGTCTTTGCATTGTTTGTCTGTGTGTGCCACACTAAGCATGGACAACAGAAAGAGGAGAAGAGAACTGTCTGAGGACTTGAGAACCCAAATTTTGGAAAAATATCAACAATCTCAAGTCCATCTCCAGAGATCTAGATTTGCCTTTGTCCACAGTGCGATTTATCAAGAAGTTTGCAACCCATGGCACTGTAGCTAATCTCCCTGGGCGTGGACGGAAGTGAAACATTGATGAAAGGTGTCAATGCAAGATAGTCCGGATGGTGGATAAGCAGCCCCAAACAAGTTCCAAAGATATTCAAGCTGTCCGGCAGGCTCGGGGAGCATCAGTGTTAGTGCGAACTATCCATCAACATTTAAATGAAATGAGACGCTGTGGCAGGAGACCCAGGAAGACCCCACTTCTAACACAGAGACATTAAAAAGCAAGACTACATTTTGCCAAAATGAACTTGAGCAAGCCAAAATCCTTCTAGGAAAACATCTTGAAAACATCTTGTGGACAGATGAAACCAAGATAGAGCTTTTTTGGTAAAGCACATCATTGTACTGTTTACCGAAAATGGAATGAGGCCTACAAAGAGAAGAACACAGTACCTACAGTTAAATATGGTGGAGGTTCAATGATGTTTTGTGGTTGTTTTGCTGCCTCTGGCACTGGATGCCGTGAATGTTTGCAAGGCATCATGAAATATGAGGATTATCAACAGATTTTGGGTCGCCTTGTACATCCCAGTGTCAGAAAGCTGGGTTTGCGTCCGAGATCTTGGGTCTTCCAACAATACAATGACCTCAAACATACGTCAAAAGCCCATAGAAATGGATGGAAACAAAGCGCTGGAGAGTTCTGAAGGGGTCAGCAATGAGTTCAGATCTAAATCCCATTGAACACCTGTGGAGAGATCTTAAAATTGCTGTTGAGAAAAGGTGCCCTTCTAATAAGAGAGACCTGGAGCAGTTTGCAAAGGAAGAGTGGTTCAAATTTTTGGCTGAGAGGCGTAAGAAGCTTATTGATAGTTATAGGAAGCGACTGATTTCAGTTATTTTTTCCAAAGGGTGTGCAACCAAATATTAAGTTAAGGGTGCCAATAATTTTGTCTAGCCCATTTTTGGAGTTTGGTGTGACATTATGTCCAATCTGCTTTCTTTTTTCATCCCTTTTTGGTTTAGTTCCAATACACACAAAGGGAATTAACAAGTGTATAGCAAAACATGTGTTACTACAACCCTTTTCTGGTAGAAATACTTCATTCTCTTGAAAATTTTCAGGGGTGCCAACAATTATGGCCATGACTGTATGTTAACAGAATATTGTGCAATCCAATATGTCCGCCAATGCTGGTGATCAATTGTGGTGCAGAAAGTGATCATGAACAGTAATTTTATAGAAAATTGTGTTTTCAGAATATTGCGCAATCCAATATGGCCCCCAAATCATGTCATCACATTTGGTATAGAACGTGATTACGAACATGTGTGCTAATTTTCACATTGTTCTTACCAGTAAATTAACCACTTAAGGACCTAGGGCGTATGGATACGCCTTGACGTCCTGGTACTTAAGGACCCAGGGCGTATCCAGGGCATATGGGAATTTCGGTCCCCGCCGCGCGCCGGGCGGGGACCGGGCCGGGGTGACTGCTGATATCAATCAGCAGGCACCCCATGCAAATGCCCAGGGGGGTCATCAGACCCCCCCCCCGTCGGCGATCGGCGCAAATCGCAAGTGAATTCACACTTGCGATTTGCGCCGATTCCGGGTCATACGGGTCTATTGTGACCTGGCGACCCGGAATAGAAGGGGGATCGCGGTTGTCTAAGACACCCACGATCCCCCTGTAGGCATAGGAGTGAGGTGGCAGGGTTGCCACCCCTCCTATCCCTGCTATTGGTCTGCTTTTGATCGTCAGAGGCGACGACCAATAGCAGACCGGGGGCGGGGGGGTTAACTTTCGTTTTCCCCGTCCTGCCCTCCCACAATAGGCGGGGCAGAACGGGGAACTGAAGGGGACCGGGCGCCGACGTCCACTTACCCGTCCGGTGGCTGCGGCGACGTTGATCGGCGGGCGGCGTCACGTGCGTCTGAAGAGGACGGCTGCCGGGATCCTACGGAAGCCGGTAAGTAGATCTGGAGGGCTACAGTCTGAGACCGTGGTCTCTAACTGTAGCCCTCCAGATGTTGCAAAACTACAACTCCCAGCATGCCCAGACAGCTGTTTGGGCATGCTGCAATATGTAGTTTTGCAACAGCTGGAGGGCTGCAGTTTGAGACCACTATACAGTGGTCTCTAAACTATATCCCTCCAGATGTTGCAAAACTACAACTCCTAGCATGCCCACATAGCTGTTTGTTGTCTGGACATGCTGGGAGTTGTAGTTTTGCAACATCTGGAGGTCCACAGTTTGGAGATCACTGTGCAGTGGTCTAAAAACTGTAGCTCTCCAGATGTTGCAAAACTGCAATTCCCAGCATGCCCAGAAAGCAAACAGCTGTCTCGGCATGCTGGGAGTTGTAGTTGGGTACCTCCAGCTATTGCATAACTACATCTCCCAGCATGCCCTTCGGTGATTAGTACATGCTGGGAGTTGTAGTTTTGCAACAGCTGGAGGCACACTGGTTGGAAAATATTGAGTTAGGTAACAGAATCTAACTGAAGGTTTTCCAACCAGTGTGCCTCCAGCTGTTGCAAAACTACAACTCCCAGCATGCACGGTCTGTCAGTACATGCTGGGAGTTGTAGTTTTGAAACAGCTGGAGGTTTGCCCCCCCATGTGAACGTACAGGGTACATTCACATAGGCGGGTTTACAGTAAATTTCCTGCTTCAAGTTTGGGCTGCGGCAAATTTTTTGCCGCAGTGCAAACTCCTAGCGGGAAATTCACCGTAACCCGCCAGTGTGAATGTACCCTAAAAACACTACACTACACTAACACCTAATAAAGGGTAAAACATTACATATACACCCCTTACACTGCCCCCCCCCCCCCCCAATAAACAATTTAAAACGTCTTGTATGGCAGGGTTTCCAAAACGGAGCCTCCAGCTGTTGCAAAACAACAACTCCCAGCATTTCTGGACAGCCACTGACTGTCCAGGCATGCTGGGAGTTTAGCAACAGCTGGAGGCACCCTGTTTGGGAATCACTGGCGTAGAATACCCCTATGTCCACCCCTATGCAATCCCTAATTTAGTCCTCAAGTGCGCATGGTGCTCTCTTACTTCGGAGCCCTGTCGTATTTCAAGGAAACAGTTTAGGGCCACATATGGGGTATCTCCGTACTCGGGAGAAATTACACTACAAATTTTGGGGGGCTCTTTTTCCTTTTACCGCTTGTGAAAAGGAAAAGTTGGGGGCTACACCAGCCTGTTAGTGTAAATTTTTTTTATTTTTTTACACTAACATGCTGGTGTTGCCCCATACTTTTTATTTCCTCAAGCGGTAAAAGGAAAAAAAGACCCCCAAAATTTGTAACGCAATTTCTCCTGAGTACAGAAATACCCCAGATGTGGGCATAAAATGCTCTGCGGGCACACAACAAGGCTCAGGAGTGAGAGTGCACCATGTACATTTGAGGCCTAAATTGGTGATTTGCACAGGGGTGGCTGATTTTACAGCGGTTCTGACAAACGCAAAAAAAAATAAAAAATACCCACATGTGACCCCATTTTGGAAACTACACCCCTCACCGAATGTGACAAGGGGTATAGTGAGCCTGAACACCCCACAGGTGTTTGACGACTTTTCATTAAAGTTGGATGGGAAAATGGAAAAAATTATATTTTTTCACTAAAATGCTGGTGTTACCCTAAATTTTTCATTTTCACATCGGGAAATAGGAAAAAAGCCCCCCCAATTTTGTAAACCCATCTCTTCTAAGTAAGAACATACCCCATATGTGAATTTAAAGTGCTCTGCGGGCGAACTACAATGCTCAGAAGAGAAGGAGCGCCATTGGGATTTTGTAGAGAAAATGTGTCCGGAATTGAAGGCCACATGTGTTTACAAAGCCCCCATAGTGCCAGAACAATGGACCCTAGACACATGTGACCCCATTTTGGAAACTACACCCCTCACGTAATGTAATAAGGGGTACATTGAGAATTTACGCCCCACAGATGTCTGACAGATTTTTGGAACAGTGGTCCGTAAAAATGAAAAATAAACTTTTTCATTTGCACAGCCCACTGTTCCAAAGTTCTGTGGGGTGTAAATACTCACTGCACCCCTTATTAAATTCTGTGAGGGGTGTAGTTTCCAAAATGGGGTCACATGTGGGGGATTCCACTGTTCTGGCACCACGGGGGGCTTTGTAAACGCACATGGCCCCTGACTACCATTTCAAACTAATTCTCTTTCCAAAAGCTCAATGGCGCTCCTTCTCTTCTGAGCATTGTAGTTCGCCAGCAGAGCATTTTACGTCCTAACATGGGGTATTTCCATACTCAGAAGAAATGGGGTTACACATTTTGGGGGTCATTTTCTCCTATTACCCCTTGTAAAAATGTAAAATTTTGGGGAAAAACTGCATTTTAGTAAAAAAAAATGTTTTTTCATTTACACATCCAACTTTAACTAAAAGTCGTCAAACACCTGTGGGGTGTTAAGGCTCAGCGGACCCCTTGTTACGTTCCTTGAGGGGTGTAGTTTCCAAAATAGTATGCCATGTGGGTATTTTTTGCTGTTCTGGCACCACAGGGGCTTCCTAAATGCGACATGCCCCCAAAAAAACATTTCAGCAAAAGTTGCTTTCAAAAAAGCCAAATGTGACTCCTTCTCTTCTGAGCATTGTAGTTTGCCCGCAAAGCATTTTACATCCTAACATGGGGTATTTCCATACTCAGAAGAGATGGGGTTACAAATTTGGGGGGGGGGGCATTTTCTCCCATTACCCTTTGTAAAAATGGTAAATTTGGGGGAAAAACTGCACTTTAGTGAAATTTTTTTTTTTTTCATTTACACATCCGACTTTAACGAAAAGTCGTCAAACACCTGTGGGGTGTTAAGGCTCACTGGACCCCTTGTTACATGCCTTGAGGGGTCTAGTTTCCAAAATGGTATGCCATGTTGGGGATTTCTGCTGTTCTGGCACCATAGGGGCTTCCTAAATGTGACATGCCCCCCAAAAACCATTTCAGCAAAATTCCCTCTCCAAAATCCTATTGTCGCTCCTTCCCTTCTGAGCCCTCTAGTGCACCCGCCGAACACTTGACATACACATATGAGGTATTTCCTTACTCGAGAGAAATTGGGTTACAAATTTTGGGGGGATTTTTCATCTATTACCCCTTGTAAAAATTCAAAAACTGGGTCTACAAGAACATGCGAGTGTAAAAAATGAAGATTTTGAATTTTCTCCTTCACTTTGCTGCTATTCCTGTGAAACACTTAAAGGGTAAACACACTTACTGAATGTCATTTTGAATACTTTGAGGGGTGCAGTTTTTATAATGGTGTCATTTGTGGGGTATTTCAAATATGAAGGCCCTTCAAATCCACTTCAAAACTGAACTGGTCCCTGAAAAATTCTGATTTTGAAAATTTTGTGAAAAATTGGAAAATTGCTGCTGAACTTTGAAGCCCTCTGATGTCTTCCAAAAGTAAAAACACGTCAATTTTATGATGCAAACATAAAGTAGACATATTGTATATGTGAATCAATGTATAATTTATTTGGAATATCCATTTTCCTTACAAGCAGTGAGCTTCAAAGTTAAAAAAAATGCAAAATTTTCAATTTTTTCATCAAATTTTGGAATTTTTCACCAAGAAATGATGCAAGTATCGACAAAATGTTACCACTAACATAAAGTAGAATATGTCACGAAAAAACAATCTCGGAATCAGAATGAAAGGTAAAAGCATCCCAGAGTTATTAATGTTTAAAGTGACAGTGGTCAGATGTTCAAAAAATGGGCGGGTCCTTAAGGTATATTTGGGCTGGGTCCTTAAGGGGTTAAGAGAAAACTATGTATGTTAACAGAATATTGTGCAATCTAATATGGCCGCCAAACCTGGTGATCAATTGTGGTACAGAAAGTGAGTACTCTACCAATGTGCAAAGAAACATAATTTTAGATTAGCAATCTACATATTAGGCCCCTTTCACACTATTAAATTCCTCCGTTTTAACATCCGTAATAAATGTCCATTAGAAAATCTTTAAAAACGGATGTTAAACATCTGTTACAAAATCCCATTCAAGTCTATTGGATTTTTTTATTATCCATTATGACCCATTATAGCCAGTCTTGAATAATGGACGTTAGTTGTGATGGAACAAAATACGGCACATGCACTAATTTTTCTTTCGTCACAAGAAACGGGTAAATTAAGGCCATTATTTTTAACATTGAAGTCTATGGCAAACGGATGAGCATTTATGTCAGACTCCTGCAGTGCTGAGGGATTACTACTACTCCCATCATGAAACAGACTTGTTTCCATGATGGGCGTAGTAATTCCCCAGCTGCGGGAGTCTGCCGGTGGCCGGGGAGGCAACATTAGTGTTTGTACTACAACCCCCATCATGGAACATACTCTCTTCCATGATGGGGGTTGTAGTACAGGGGCTGAGGGATTGATTGCATCAGGTCTCACTTCTGAGACCCAATGCGATTAGAAGTTATTAAACAGGGGAGGGACGGCATTATCCACTCTCCTGCAATGTACAATGTATTTACTTTCATTTTTAAATTTCCTGCCGGAGCCCTGAATGACCGGTACTAAGGAGCCATTCAGGGCTCCCGGCGGGGTTTTCAAATTGAAGCGCTGCAGTAGGGAAAGATATATAGAATCGCTGAGGGGATATTTGTCTGGCCCCCACAGAGCTTCTATATATCTTACCCCCACAGCGCATTTAGATATGTTACCCCTGCAGTGCATTTATATATGTTCCCCCTCAGCTCATATATATATGTTCCCTCCACAGCACTATCATAAGCCCCCCTCAGCGCTATGAATGAAAAGTATTCTACAGCAACGCATCTGTCCGGCACGATGCGCTGTTGTAGAATACTTGTCATTCATAATGCTGCAAAGGCATATGATTATTGAAGCGTTGTGGGGGCCAGACCTATGGATATATGTCTGACGCCTGCAGCGCATCTATGTACAGATGCCACTGCAGCACTATGAATGACAAGTACTCTTTCAGCAGCACACCGCGCTAACCAGATGCGCTGCTGTTAGAATACGTTTCATTCATAGCGTGGCCGGGGCTTATGATAGCGCTGCAGGGGGAACATATATAAATGCGCTGCGGTGGGAACATATATAAATGCCCTGTGGGGGGAGAACATATATAAATGCACTGCGGGGGGCAAGATATTCTATATAGCGATTCTATATATCTTTCCTCACCGCGGCGCTTCCATTTGAAAACCTCGCCGGGACCCCTGAATGGCTCCTCAGTACCTGCCTTTCAGGGCTCCTGGTGGGGAATTTAAAAATGAAAGTAAATACATTGTACATCGCAGGGGAGTGGAGCATGCCACCCACTCCCCTGTTTAATAACTTCTAATTGCATCGGGTCTCAGAAGTGAGACCCGCTGCGATCAATCCCTCAGCCCCTGTGCTACAACCCCCATCATGCAACAGAGTCTGTTTCATAATGGGGTTTGTAGTACAAACACTAATGTAGCCTCCCCAGCCACCGTCAGACTCCCGCAGCCGAGGAACTACTACTTCCATCATGGAAACAAGTCTGTTCCATGATGGGAGTAGTAGTAGTCCCGGCTGTGGGAGTCTGTAGGCAGAGGTGTTAAAACGGCCGTACATGAGGGATGTTATAACGGTCTTGTGGAAGTTTGTGGAATATTGCATAATCCAATATGGCTGACAAATCTGGTGATCAATTGTGGTACAGAAAGTAACCGTGAACCTTTGTGCTAAATTTCAAATAGTTCTGACCAGTAATTTCAGAGAAATCCACATATGCAGAATGTTGCACAATCCAATATGGCCACCAAATATGGTGGCCAATTGTGGTACAAAATGTGAGTAATATACCATTGTGCAAAGAAATATTACTTTTAGATTAACAGTGTACATATTACACACATTTAACAAAACTGCATATCATTATTAATGCTATCTAAATGTTATTGGCGAGTGGTGGCCATATTGATTATGCAAATGAACCAGCTTTAACAACCTTGGTACAGGAGGTAACCATAAACATGTCTGACAAATTCTAAGTTATTCTAACAAACAGCTTTAACCCCTTAAGGACCAAGGACGTACCGGTACGTCATTGGTCCTGCTCTTCTGATATAACGCGGGGTTACACAGTAACCCCGCGTCATATCATGGCGGGCCCGGCGTCATAGTGAAGCCGGGACCCGCCTCTAATAGCGCGCAGCGCCGATCGCGGCGCCGCGCGCTATTAACCCTTTAGCCGCGCGCTCAAAGCTGAGCCGCGCGGCTAAAAGTGAAAGTGAAAGTTCCCGGCTAGCTCAGTCGGGCTGTTCGGGATAGCCGCGGCTAATCGCGGCATCCCGAACAGCTGACAGGACAGCGGGAGGGCCCCTTCCTGCCTCCTCGCTGTCCGATCGCCGAATGACTGCTCAGTGCCTGAGATCCAGGCATGAGCAGTCATGCGGCAGAATCGTTGATCACTGGTTTCTTATGAGAAACCAGTGATCAACATAGAAGATCAGTGTGTGCAGTGTTATAGGTCCCTATGGGACCTATAACACTGCAAAAAAAAAGTGAAAAAAAAAAGTGAATAAAGATCATTTAACTCCTCCCCTATTAAAAGTTTGAATCACCCCCCTTTTCCAATAAAAAAAAAAACACAGTGTAAATAAAAATAAAAATAAACATATGTGGTATCACCGCGTGCGGAAATGTCCGAATTATAAAAATATATCATTAATTAAACCGCTCGGTCAATGGCGTGCGCGCAAAAAAATTCCAAAGTCCAAAATAGTGCATTTTTGGTCACTTTTTATATCATTTAAAAATGAATAAAAAGTGATCAATAAGTCCTATCAATGCAAAAATGGTACCGTTAAAAACTTCAGATCACTGCGCAAAAAATGAGCCCTCATACCGCCCCATACACGGAAAAATAAAAAAGTTATAGGGGTCAGAAGATGACAATTTTAAACGTATTCATTTTCCTGCATGTAGTTATGATTTTTTCCAAAAGTCCGACAAAATCAAACCTATATAAGTAGGGTATCATTTTAATCGTATGGACCTACAGAATACATATCAGGTGTCATTTTTACCAAAAAATGTACTACGCAGAAACGGAAGCCCCCAAAAGTTACAAAACAGCGTTTTTTTTTCAATTTTGTCGCACAATGATTTTTTTTCCCGCTTCACCATAGATTTTTGGGCAAAATGACTGACGTCATTACAAAGTAGAATTGGTGGCGCAAAAAATAAGCCATCATATGGATTTTTAGGTGTAAATTTGAAAGAGTTATGATTTTTTAAAGGCAAGGAGCAAAAAACGAAAATGCAAAAACGGAAAAACCTCCGGTCCTTAAGGGGTTAAAGAAGATGCTTGTAGAATATTGCGTAATTCAACATGGCGGCTAAACCATGTGATCAATAGACTTGTAATCAACAAATCAAAATTGTAATCACAGTGTAACAAAATATAACACATTTTAAATCTGTAACTTTAGAGGTTGAAGAAATGTAGAGGTTTCAAAAATGTGCCATACAACCAATATGGCTGCCTGACCATGTGACCTATGACCTTTATGTTATAGCAGATTATGCATAATACTGGGCTTTACCATTGGGTAAAATTCCATGAGTTTTGAGGTAACATTGAGGCAATTACAGGCATATTACATAAAGCCCCATAGAAATAATAGGAATAATTGATTATATTAACATTATTCAATATGGCTGCCGAACCATACTGTTGAATGACGTCAAAGAAACATGTTTGAGTCTAGGTCACAGTGTAACCATACACAGCTAATTGTATATCTGTATCTTTATTGGTTTCAGAAAGATATGTCTTTGCATACAGCATTGAATATGCAAATGAATCAGCTGTAACAACCTTGGTACAGGAGGTAACCATAAACTTGTCTGCCAAATTATAAGTTATTCTAACAAATGGTTTCAGAAAAGATGATGTTTGCAGAATATTGTGCAATCCAATATGGCAGCCACACCATGTGACTAAAAGTCTTATAATGAACAAATCTGACTCAGGACAGTAGTGTCACCACATAAATATAAAATAATATACCTGTAGCTTTAGCGATTCCAAAAAAGAAGACTTTTGAATATAGTGCAACATATGATGGCAGCCTTACCATGTGACCTATGACCTTTCTATTACATAAGATTATGCACGCTCATGGGTCTACCACTGTGCAAAGTCTTATGAGTTTTGGAGTTACAGTGCAGCAGGAGTTACACCCACCAATTATATGTGGAAGATGCTCATATTCCTAAATTAATGTCAGAAAACCTTGAGTATACAGGGTTAAACCTCAGATCTCTGGTGAGACTGTTGTGTTCATGAAGGATATAGAGGCTTCCATGAATTGCTTTACATAGCCTTAGGGCTTGAGCAGCAGCCATCGCTTTCAATCAATGTCGAGGCCCTCAAGTGACATTCATTCAGGAAACGGTTGGAGGTCCTCAGCTTTCCGAACTGCGGCCAAGCTCACGGTCCCCATCACAAACCAGTGGCACCACAGTGGGGAACTTGACATTTTGCCGAACTGACATTTGTTTGGGAGCTGATAATTAAACATCTTTTAAAAGTTATGGCCATGACTGAACCCTCTTCCCTCTGTAACCTTGACAGGGCCTTAAGAAGATTTCACTGTCTCTCACAATAATGCCTTATTTTATAACTACTACAAAGGTGAATTGGGGCTATTAATCCACAAAATGCAAATAAAACAGACACATGAATATGATATATTTATATATATATATATATATATATATATATATATATATATATATATATATATAGACATAGTTATGCAAATCCATCTCACCAATAGTTCTAAGTAAATGACTTACCACCTTCAGTCATACTGTAAGTTGCTAAAATCATGGCTGTCTTTTAATTCCCCAAAATCTGTATTCTCAATCTGTTTGTAAGGGGTAACCTTTATTTTACATTGTTGCAGCCTATTGAAGGCTCATGGTTTTGTTTTTTAAATTCTGTTTTGTATACGAGCTTATAATTGTGTATAAAATGTAAATTTTTACTGCTGTTTGTGTTAACATTACAATATATTTTATAGTATGTAGCTATAAGTATAAGAAATAAAATCAATTTTTACTAATGACAATAGTTGCCTTATATTAGCAGATATCAAAAGATGAGACAAAAGGAAGCTAAACAATGGGAGAAAGTATTGAATCACTAAAACTACTTGGAGTTTTAATGTTAGAGAGAAATGCAGATGGTCACCATGTTGAGGAGGAGGGTCCAATGTCAGTAAAAAACATGTCAGTGATCTTGGTGTGATGGGAAGAGTATAAGAAGAAAGAGAAAGCTAAGATATTTTTGGCCATTTTGATTGTAGGCCTGGGCTTGCTGGTCTCCGATCTGCAGAGATGATGTAATATAGGTAGAGGGAAAGATTGTGTAAGTACAGTATGATTGAAGAAAATAAGGAATGTCACCTATAAAAAAGGGGCAATTGTTTACAGTAGGAGCATAAGCACAGTTTTACAAGCAGGGCCCAGGTGTTTTAGGATGGATGGTTAGCTAGTGAAGTTGCTGCTTTTATTGTCCTAAGGATAGAAAGAAACCGGCTTTAGAAGCAGATGGCTTGCATTGTGCTGAATGAACAGCCATTATGGTGTTGTAGGCTTAATGCATCATAAGTCCACGGGGGCTGTAGGACAAAGTCGGCTGGTGAAGGTATCTTATAGCCAACTAATGAGGGAATACTCAAACCCTGGGTAAGGCTATAGATGGGTCTGTTGTTGTTTCTGATGAGGAATTCCTAGTTTAGGTGGGCAGGTTGACTAATGCAGTGGGAAGTGCTTTCCCTGAAAGAATGCAAAGTGGCATAGAGTGTTAGTTCCATAAGTGTGTCCAAGATTGTGAGTCCTAGGTAGTATGTGTGGGTTGGACAGTTCTGTAAGAAGTGGGTCGGCACGATATTGTGAGCTCACAGTGAATGGGTTCTTGATTAGAGATGAGCGAATTGTTGAAAATCCGATTCAGCTGATTTGCAGAATTTTCTGAAAAAATTTGGTTTGGTTCAATGTTATTCATGGCAAATCTATATTAAAAATGACTACTTCTGGCTGACAGAGAGCCTCAATAGGGGTGTAGAACACTTTGCCTTGCTGAAACACGCAGAGTGTGTGCTGGGTTAGTGAAATAATACTGTTATTCAGTATAACATGCAGATTAGAAGCATCACTAGTAGAATGACTGGCACAGAGCGGCACAATGACAGAGCCTGGAGGCGGCAACAGTATGAGGAGACCATATAGTGGCTGAATGACAAAGCATGGAGGTGGCGGCAGCATGAGGAGACCATATAGTTCCTGAATTACACAGCATGGAGGTGGCGGCAGCAAGAGCAGACCATATAGTGGCTGAATGACAAAGCCTGGAGTTGGCAGCAGCATGAGGAGACCATATAGTGGCTGAATGACACAGCCTTGAGTTGGCAGTCGCATGAGGAGACCATATAGTGGCTGAATGACAACAGCCAGGAGGTGGCGGAAGCATAAGAAGACCATACAGTTTCAGAATGAGACAGCCCGGAGGTGGCAGCATCATGAGGAGAACATATGGTGGCAGTATGAAACAGCCTGGAGCTGGCATCAGCATGAGGAGAACATTTTGTGGCAGTATGAGACAGCCTGAAGCTGGCAGCAGCATGAGGAGAACACATGGTGGCAGAATGAGACAGCCTGGAGCTGTGTTACGCCGAGCGCTCCGGGTCCCCGCTCCTCCCCGGAGCGCTCGCTTCACTCTCCCCGCGGCAGCGCTCCGGTCACGTCCTCTGACCCGGGGCGCTGCGATTCCGCTGCCAGCCGGGATGCGATTCGCGATGCGGGTAGCGCCCGCTCGCGATGCGCACCCCGGCTCCCCTACCTGACTCGCTCTCCGTCTGTTCTGTCCCGGCGCGCGCGGCCCCGCTCCCTAGGGCGCGCGCGCGCCGGGTCTCTGCGATTTAAAGGGCCACTGCGCCGCTGATTGGCGCAGTGGTCCCAATTAGTGTGTTCACCTGTGCACTTCCCTATATCACCTCACTTCCCCTGCACTCCCTTGCCGGATCTTGTTGCCTTAGTGCCAGTGAAAGCGTTCCTTGTGTGTTCCTTGCCTGTGTTTCCAGACCTTCTGCCGTTGCCCCTGACTACGATCCTTGCTGCCTGCCCCGACCTTCTGCTACGTCCGACCTTGCTTTTGCCTACTCCCTTGTACCGCGCCTATCTTCAGCAGCCAGAGAGGTGAGCCGTTGCTAGTGGATACGACCTGGTCACTACCGCCGCAGCAAGACCATCCCGCTTTGCGGCGGGCTCTGGTGAAAACCAGTAGTGGCTTAGAACCGGTCCACTAGCACGGTCCACGCCAATCCCTCTCTGGCACAGAGGATCCACTACCTGCCAGCCGGCATCGTGACAGTAGATCCGGCCATGGATCCCGCTGAAGTTCCTCTGCCAGTTGTCGCTGACCTCACCACGGTGGTCGCCCAGCAGTCACAACAGATAGCGCAACAAGGCCAACAGCTGTCTCAACTGACCGTTATGCTACAACAGTTACTACCACAGCTTCAGCAGTCATCTCCTCCGCCAGCTCCTGCACCTCCTCCGCAGCGAGTGGCCGCTCCTGGGATACGCTTATCCTTGCCGGATAAATTTGATGGGGACTCTAAGTTTTGCCGTGGCTTTCTTTCCCAATGTTCCCTGCATCTGGAGATGATGTCGGACCTGTTTCCCACTGAAAGGTCTAAGGTGGCTTTCGTAGTCAGCCTTCTGTCCGGAAAAGCCCTGTCATGGGCCACACCGCTCTGGGACCGCAATGACCCCGTCACTGCCTCTGTACACTCCTTCTTCTCGGAAATCCGAAGTGTCTTTGAGGAACCTGCCCGAGCCTCTTCTGCTGAGACTGCCCTGTTGAACCTGGTCCAGGGTAATTCTTCCGTTGGCGAGTATGCCGTACAATTCCGTACTCTTGCTTCAGAATTGTCCTGGAATAATGAGGCCCTCTGCGCGACCTTCAAAAAAGGCCTATCCAGCAACATTAAAGATGTTCTGGCCGCACGAGAAATTCCTGCTAATCTACATGAACTTATTCACCTAGCCACTCGCATTGACATGCGTTTTTCCGAAAGGCGTCAGGAACTCCGCCAAGATATGGACTCTGTTCGCACGAGGCGTTTCTTCTCCTCGGCTCCTCTCTCCTCTGGTCCCCTGCAATCTGTTCCTGTGCCTCCCGCCGTGGAGGCTATGCAGGTCGACCGGTCTCGCCTGACACCTCAAGAGAGGACACGACGCCGTATGGAGAACCTCTGCCTGTACTGTGCTAGTACCGAACACTTCCTGAGAGATTGTCCTATCCGTCCTCCTCGCCTGGAAAGACGTACGCTGACTCCGCGCAATGGTGAGACAGTCCTTGATGTCTACTCTGCTTCTCCACGTCTTACTGTGCCTGTGCGGATGTCTGCCTCTGCCTTCTCCTTCTCTACAGTGGCCTTCTTGGACTCAGGATCTGCAGGAAATTTTATTTTGGCCTCTCTCGTCAACAGGTTCAACATCCCGGTGACCAGTCTCGCCAGACCCCTCTACATCAATTGTGTAAATAATGAAAGATTGGACTGTACCATACGTTTCCGCACGGAGCCCCTTCTTATGAGCATCGGATCTCATCATGAGAGGATTGAACTTTTGGTCCTCCCCAATTGCACCTCGGAAATTCTCCTTGGACTTCCCTGGCTTCAACTTCATTCCCCTACCCTGGATTGGTCCACTGGGGAGATCAAGAGTTGGGGGTCCTCTTGTTCCAAGAACTGTCTAAAACCGGTTCCCAGTAACCCTTGCCGTAACTCTGTGGTTCCTCCAGTAACCGGTCTCCCTAAGGCCTATATGGACTTCGCGGATGTTTTCTGCAAAAAACAAGCTGAGACTCTACCTCCTCACAGGCCTTATGATTGCCCTATCGACCTCCTCCCGGGCACTACTCCACCCCGGGGCAGAATTTATCCTCTCTCTGCCCCAGAGACTCTTGCCATGTCCGAATACGTCCAGGAGAATCTAAAAAAGGGCTTTATCCGTAAATCCTCCTCTCCTGCCGGAGCCGGATTTTTCTTTGTGTCCAAAAAAGATGGCTCCCTACGTCCTTGCATTGACTACCGCGGTCTTAATAAAATCACGGTTAAGAACCGCTACCCCTTACCCCTCATCTCTGAACTCTTTGATCGCCTCCAAGGTGCCCACATCTTCACTAAATTGGACTTAAGAGGCGCCTATAACCTCATCCGCATCAGAGAGGGGGACGAGTGGAAAACGGCATTTAACACCAGAGATGGACACTTTGAGTATCTGGTCATGCCCTTTGGACTGTGCAACGCCCCTGCCGTCTTCCAAGACTTTGTCAATGAAATTTTTCGTGATTTGTTATACTCCTGTGTTGTTGTATATCTGGACGATATCCTAATTTTTTCTGCCAATCTAGAAGAACACCGCCAGCATGTCCGTATGGTTCTTCAGAGACTTCGTGACAACCAACTCTATGCCAAAATTGAGAAATGTCTGTTTGAATGCCAATCTCTTCCTTTTCTAGGATATTTGGTCTCTGGCCAGGGACTACAGATGGATCCAGACAAACTCTCTGCCGTCTTAGATTGGCCACGCCCCTCCGGACTCCGTGCTATCCAACGCTTTTTGGGGTTCGCCAATTATTACAGGCAATTTATTCCACATTTTTCTACCATTGTGGCTCCTATCGTGGCTTTAACCAAAAAAAATGCTGATCCCAAGTCCTGGCCTTCTCAAGCAGAAGACGCCTTTAAACGACTCAAGTCTGCCTTTTCTTCGGCTCCCGTCCTCTCCAGACCTGACCCTTCCAAACCCTTCCTATTGGAGGTTGATGCCTCCTCAGTGGGAGCTGGAGCTGTTCTTCTACAAAAAAATTCTTCCGGGCATGCTGTCACTTGTGGTTTTTTCTCTAGGACCTTCTCTCCAGCGGAGAGGAACTACTCCATCGGGGATCGAGAGCTTCTAGCCATCAAATTAGCACTTGAGGAATGGAGGCATCTGCTGGAGGGATCAAGTTCTCCTGTTATTATCTACACCGACCACAAGAACCTCTCCTACCTCCAGTCTGCCCAACGGCTGAATCCTCGCCAGGCCCGGTGGTCTCTGTTCTTTGCCCGATTTAATTTTGAGATTCACTTTCGTCCTGCCGATAAGAACATTAGGGCCGATGCTCTCTCTCGTTCCTCGGATGCCTCAGAAGTTGAACTCTCTCCGCAACACATCATTCCACCTGACTGCCTGATCTCCACTTCTCCTGCCTCCATCAGGCAGACTCCTCCAGGAAAGACCTTTGTTTCTCCTCGCCAACGCCTCGGAATCCTCAAATGGGGTCACTCCTCCCATCTCGCAGGTCATGCGGGTATCAAGAAATCTGTGCAACTCATCTCCCGCTTCTATTGGTGGCCGACTCTGGAGACGGATGTTGTGGACTTTGTGCGAGCCTGCACTATCTGTGCCCGGGATAAGACTCCTCGCCAGAAGCCCGCTGGTTTTCTTCATCCTCTGCCTGTCCCCGAACAGCCTTGGTCTCTGATTGGTATGGATTTTATTACTGATTTACCCCCTTCCCGTGGCAACACTGTTATTTGGGTGGTCGTTGATCGATTCTCCAAAATGGCACATTTCATCCCTCTTCCTGGTCTTCCTTCTGCGCCTCAGTTGGCTAAACAATTTTTTGTACTCATTTTTCGTCTTCACGGGTTGCCTACGCAGATTGTCTCGGATAGAGGCGTCCAATTCGTGTCTAAATTCTGGAGGGCTCTCTGTAAACAACTCAAGATTAAATTACATTTTTCTTCTGCATATCATCCCCAGTCCAATGGACAAGTAGAAAGGATTAACCAGATCTTGGGTGATTATTTGCGACATTTTGTTTCCTCCCGCCAGGATGACTGGGCAGATCTCCTCCCATGGGCCGAATTCTCGTATAACTTCAGGGTCTCTGAGTCTTCCTCCAAATCCCCATTTTTCGTGGTGTACGGCCGTCACCCTCTTCCCCCCCTCCCTACTCCCTTGCCCTCTGGTCTGCCCGCTGTGGATGAAATTTCTCGTGACCTTTCCATCATATGGAGAGAGACCCAAAATTCTCTCTTACAGGCTTCATCACGCATGAAGAAGTTCGCGGATAAGAAAAGAAGAGCTCCCCCCGTTTTTTCCCCTGGAGACAAGGTATGGCTCTCCGCTAAATATGTCCGCTTCCGTGTCCCTAGCTACAAGTTGGGACCACGCTATCTTGGTCCTTTCAAAATTTTGTGTCAAATTAATCCTGTCTCTTATAAACTTCTTCTTCCTCCCTCTCTTCGTATCCCTAATGCCTTTCACGTCTCTCTTCTCAAACCACTCATCCTCAACCGTTTTTCTCCCAAATCTGTTCCTCCCACTCCTGTTTCTGGCTCCTCGGACATCTTCTCGGTCAAAGAAATTTTAGCTGCCAAAAAGGTCAGAGGGAAAAATTTTTTTTTAGTGGACTGGGAGGGTTGTGGTCCTGAAGAGAGATCCTGGGAACCTGAGGACAACATCCTAGACAAAAGTCTGCTCCTCAGGTTCTCAGGCTCCAAGAAGAGGGGGAGACCCAAGGGGGGGGGTACTGTTACGCCGAGCGCTCCGGGTCCCCGCTCCTCCCCGGAGCGCTCGCTTCACTCTCCCCGCGGCAGCGCTCCGGTCACGTCCTCTGACCCGGGGCGCTGCGATTCCGCTGCCAGCCGGGATGCGATTCGCGATGCGGGTAGCGCCCGCTCGCGATGCGCACCCCGGCTCCCCTACCTGACTCGCTCTCCGTCTGTTCTGTCCCGGCGCGCGCGGCCCCGCTCCCTAGGGCGCGCGCGCGCCGGGTCTCTGCGATTTAAAGGGCCACTGCGCCGCTGATTGGCGCAGTGGTCCCAATTAGTGTGTTCACCTGTGCACTTCCCTATATCACCTCACTTCCCCTGCACTCCCTTGCCGGATCTTGTTGCCTTAGTGCCAGTGAAAGCGTTCCTTGTGTGTTCCTTGCCTGTGTTTCCAGACCTTCTGCCGTTGCCCCTGACTACGATCCTTGCTGCCTGCCCCGACCTTCTGCTACGTCCGACCTTGCTTTTGCCTACTCCCTTGTACCGCGCCTATCTTCAGCAGCCAGAGAGGTGAGCCGTTGCTAGTGGATACGACCTGGTCACTACCGCCGCAGCAAGACCATCCCGCTTTGCGGCGGGCTCTGGTGAAAACCAGTAGTGGCTTAGAACCGGTCCACTAGCACGGTCCATGCCAATCCCTCTCTGGCACAGAGGATCCACTACCTGCCAGCCGGCATCGTGACAAGCTGGCATCAGCATGAGGAGAACATATGGTGGCAGTATGAGATAGCCTGGAGCTGGCATCAACATGAGGAGAACATATGGTGGCAGTATGAGATAGCTTGGAGCAGGCATCTGCATGAGGAGAACATATGGAGGCAGTGTGAGACAGCCTGGAGCTGGCAGCAGCATAAGGAGAACATATGGTGGCAGAATGAGACAGCCTGGAGGTGGCATCAGTAGCATCAGGAGTCCTGAAAGTGACTCAGTGACATAGGGGGGTGGTGGGTGGCAATACCAATACCCGGTGACGAAGGTGGGTGAAAAAAGGAAAACTTGGCATGAAATGTTTGGCATCAGGCGGGTGGCCGTGGTTGTTCACACGGCACCCCGTTTGTAATCAGTGCCTGGAGCATGTTCACTCCCAGACTGATTACCGGTGACTGCAGGGCGGGCGGCGTGTGACATCATGCTCCGCCCCTCAATGCAAGCCTACAGGAGGGGGCGTGTTCATCCCGTTATCCTGGTGGATGACTAATAAATTGGCTTCCTCAATGGGCCTGAGCACACGTATGAGCTGCCACTGGTTGACATTGAAGTTACACAGTGAATTCCTCCTATCCGCTTGGATCATCAGGAAATCGGTTATGGCTTTCCTATAGTCGGTCCAACATATGGAGGGTGGAATTCCAATGTGTGGAAACATCACAAATCATACTATATTGGGGGATACCGTTGTGACGCTGCAGCTCAAGGAGGGTGTGCTTTGCGGTGTACGAGTGGCTTAAGTGCATGCAAAGTTTTCTTCCCAGTGTTAGGATGTCTTGCAGATGGGGGAAACACTTCAGAAACTGCTTGACAACCAGATTGAACACATGTGCCATGAAATGTGCATGTCTCAGGCTTTCTTGTTGCAGCACAGACAAGATGTTCTTTCCGTTGTCGGTCACCATGATTCCCATTCCCAGTTTCATGGAGTAAGCCATGATTTGATTTCTTGATGGATGACTTTTAGCAGTTCCTCCCCAGTGTGACCCCGTTTGCCAAGGCAAACCATGTGAAGAACAATGTGACACCGCCGTGCCTGCACAGACGGTATGCTGGAGGGGCACTGAGACTTGGACATGGTGTAGGATGAGGAGGCGGAGTTGCCCACTGTCACAGGACCAATGGCCTGAGAGCGTGGAGGCGGAAGAGGCGTGACCTGTCCAAGTTGCTTTTGTGGCTGTGTAGGAACCACTTTCACCCAGTGGGCCATAAAGGACATGTATTGCTCCTGCCCGTAGTTAGAGCTCCACACGTCGGCGCTGCCGTGCAGTTTGGTACACACCGACAGGCTCAAGAACTGGCCCACCTTCTGTTCCACAAAAGTTTGCAGGGCTGGCACTGCCTTCTTCGCAAAGTAATGACGGCTTGAGACTCTCCACCTCGGCTCGGCACAAGCCATCAGTTCTCTGAAAGGTGCAGAGTCCATCACTTGAAAGGGAGGGACTGCAGCACCAGCAACTTGGACAGGAGCACATTCAGCTTCTGTGCCGTTGGATGAGTCGGCACATACTGTTGTCTCTTGGACATGGCTTCACATGGATTGCTGGTGTAATGACTGACTCGAAGTAGGAGGAGCAGGAGCATCTGGAGTGACAGAAGATGGGTATGACACACAGCTCCCTTCAGCTGAGGTGGTGGAGCCTTGACTAGCTGAAACAGGGAGCGGCCTGCCACTTGGTGATGCAGCAGGCTGGACCACCACATCGATGCCACGCTTCTCCCAGGCCTTCTATGGTGATGCTTCATGTGTTGACGCAGGTCCGTGGTGCCAACATTGAGACTCTGGCCACGCTTCACCTTCTGCTGACACATCTTGCATGTGGCCATGTTAAGCTCCTCCGGATGCTTGATGAAAAACTGCCACACTGCCGAGTAGCTGATTTTCCCAAAAACAGTCTGCACTGATTGACTGCTACTGCCACCAACTCCAGGAACCCCTGTTCCCCTACCTCCCGAGAAGGTAGGCTGCCGCAAAGCAGGTGATCTAACCAGGACACGTTTGGCTCCAGACTTTCCACTTCTGCCACCATGCTGACTGCCAACCATGCTACCACATTGTTGGCTCAGCTGCTGCCTCATGGGCAACCTGCAACCCTCTTCTCCTCAGGTTCCTCAACAGAGTCTGCTTCAGGACCCTGAACGCTGGCAGCACCACCTCCCATGTCACTCTCCTCATCACTACTTGCCCGCCTAGTGGAGGAAGCGGCGGATTTCTCCTCCACTTCTTGGCTGGGCAGTAGTTGCTGACTGTCCCCTAGATTGTCCACACTAAATAGTGGAGCTGAACCCACAGCATAAGATACTTCTGTGGGGGAGGGAACAGCATAGGAAAGAGGCAATGGGAGGACATGGACTGTTCCCAGGCCATGCCAACTGAGGTTTGTGTCTGAGAAACCCACCGACTGTTGACTGGGGATTTCAGATGTCACTTGTGATGAAGTGGATGACCGTGTTAACCTATCAATGATGGCAGATGGGTTTCTGGTCGAGACATTCTACTTTGCAGTGACATTAGTTATTTTACCAAAAAATGCATGGCGAAACTGAAAAAAAATCATTGTGCGACAAAATTGAAGAAAAAATCAAATTTTGAAACTTCTGTGGGCTTCTGTTTCTACTCGGTAAAAATGACACCTTATCTTTATTCTGTAGGTCCATACGGTTGAAATGATACCCTACTTATATAGGTTTGATATTGTGGTACTTCTGAAAAAAATCTGAAAAGTACATGCAGGAAAATTTATACGCTTAAAATTGTCATCTTCTAACCCATTATAACTTTTTTATTTTTCCGCATACGGGCCAGTATGAGGGTAAATTTTTGTGCCGTGTTCTGAAGTTTTTATCGGTCTCATTGTTGCATTGATCGGACATTTTGATCGCTTTTTATAAATTTTTTTATGATTTCAAAGGTTACCAAAAATATGCTATTTTAGACTTTGGAATTTTTTTGCGCATACGCCATTGACCATGCGGTTTATTGAATGATATATTGTTATAGTTCAGACATTTACGCACGTGGCAATACCACATATGTTTATTTTTATTTACACAATTTTTTTTTTTATGGAAAAAGGGGGGGGGGGTGATTTGGACTTTTATTAGGGAAGGGGTTAAATGACCTTTATTAACTTTTTTTTCCACATTTTTTTTGCAGTTTTATAGCTCCCATAGGGGGCTATAACACTGCACACACTGATCTTTTACCCTGATCCCTGCAAAGCCATAGCTTTGCATAGATCAGCGTAATAGGGGGTTGCTAGCTCAAGCCTGTAGCTCAGGCTTGGAGCAATCAAACGCCGATTGGACGTGACGGAGTAAGGTAAGGGAACCTCCGCTCGCGTCTTAGCTGACCGGGACATCGTGATTTTATCGCCATAGTCCCGATCAGCCCCCTTCTGAGCTGCCGGGAAGCTATTACTTTCATTTTTGACGCGGTGATCAACTTTGTTCGCCGCATCTGAAGGGTTAATAGCACGCGGCACAGCAATCTGTGCCGTGCGCTGTTAGCCCAGGGTCCCGGCTAAGAATAGCAGCCTGGACCGACCCGGTGTGACACCGGGATCGGACGCAAGGCATACAGGTATGCCCTGCATCCTTAAGAGGTTAAGACATTAACTGGAACAAGATGGTACACCATTTAGATGCATGAATAGGTTACACTTAATAGAGGACAATACACTTTTAGTGCTCTGCTCACCCTATCTGGCTGGCTACTATTAGCTTTTCAGTTGTTGTACACACCAGTGCTCTAGCACACAGTCGCTGTGTACTACACCCAAAATTGCATACTCTCTCAATCTCACTCACTTCCCTTTCAGTGCTTCCAGGCTAGATTTGGGCTTGAGGGGAATCGCTGCTGTAAAAAAAACTTTTCTGTGCAACACATGCTGCTCTCTGTCCCTCTCTCTCTCTCTCTCTGCAATAGAATGCTGATGTGAGTGGCCCCAAGATGGCTGCCAATTATATAGGGCTGTGACCACACAGGGGTGGCTGGCTGCTGATAGGCTGCATGCTGCATGTGATGGGTCATCCCACTGACACTTGTTCCTGCCTACCAAGGATTCCTTGCCCCATGTCCTCATTTGTTGATATGCCATTTTAGATGCCCGGCCCCTGGAGCCTGGACCGCACTAAAATGGAGTTTAATTTGCACGATCGAATCATGGCGATATTCGCATTCATTATGAATAACATTTTTTCCTGAAATTAGTAATGATTTCTGATTCGTCAGATTCGATTCACTCATCGCTATTCCTGGTACACCTTATTATCCCAGGAGACAGGAAATGTTTAACTGGTGTGGTCCTGTGTGAAGTAACACAAACCATAGGGAGGTTTCTGTGATGACAACAGGGTCTTGAGACAAGAGAATTGGAGGATGGATATTGTTATATTCATGTTTATGTAGTATTATCTGTAATCAAGTGGGAAAGCAGCTGTTTTTTTAATAGAAGCTTTTGTGCCTATCTGGGGATTGTAACCACCAAGATTGTTGTGAGAATGCTCAGTAAATGTATCAGTCTACCCATGTCTTTTTTAAAGGAAGTCCTCACTACATGTCAGCTTTAGGCATTGTAGCCAAAATGGTTATATTCTGTACTATTCCAGCATAACTATATAGGTCCAAAAAAATGAACAAAAATGCATCTGTACAAAAATTGCCTCTGTAGTCTCCTAAACTGGAAAAAGCCCTAGAAAACATATTACTGTTACATTTCACTCTGAACATGTGAGTTTTGTTCTATAAATATAGATAGATTGAAACAAAGTTAAATTACTACAATATAATCTCAGTGGTGACTGTGTGGAGTTACAGTTATGAGTTGGATACAGGGACGTAATTGGCTTGTTTTCACCTATTACTATCCAGTAGAGTAGGGAATTGTTGGAAGAGATGAGACCAGTGTTAATATACTGTGCCTCATTCTTCTCACGACTTCACAAGGTACAGTAGTATAATTAGCTCCTATAATAATCCCTTCATCTCTACGGAAATTCACTGCTTTATCCTCCTAAAGAGAAATTCCAATCAATGTTTTATTTACTGTATGGTTTATTTTTTATATTCTGAATAGAAATATCTAACATCTATTCAATGACTAATATGAAGAGAAAAAACAGAGACTGTGTGAGATAGAAAATAGATGGGAGTTATGAAATATATAAGAGATACCAAAAAAGGGAGACAATAAACTGATAAAAAAAGAGTAAATAATAAGAAAAAGGAAGAGAGGAGAAGTCATGTGAGGAGAGAGTAAAATAGACTAAAGCAGAGAAGAACAAAGGAAAGAAGGAAGGAAGGAAGGAAATATAGTTACATAGTTACATAGTTAGTACGGTCGAAAAAAGACATATGTCCATCAAGTTCAACCAGGGAATTAAAGGGTAGGGGTGTGGCGCGATATTGGGGAAGGGATGGGATTTTATATTTCTTCATAAGCATTAATGTTATTTTGTTCCAGGAATGTATCTAATCCTGTTTTAAAGCTGTTCATTTTTCCTGCTGTGACCAGTTCCTGAGGTAGACTATTCCATAAGTTCTCAGTTCTCATGGTAAAGAAGGCGTGTCGCCCCTTGAGACTATTATCTATATCAAGAAAAAGCAAGCTGCAGACAATGCACACCCAAAAATGAGTATAAATACAAAGAACTTTATTAGTAAAAACCATAATAGGAGACACATACATCTAAAAACATTTAAAAAGGCTCCCAAGTGAGCCTAAAAACATCACTGGGGAAGGGGACATGACCCCCAAACCCCTACCCTGCCCTGATATCAATATAGAAATATAACTAATGCTCCAAAGTGGTATGTGCGAAATAACAGAAGGTCATCAGATAAATATATATATAATGCAAATCAGGCAATAATACAATATAAGTGCAAAAAAGGCAAACCACAGACGGAGGAGCAGTATTATAGTACCAAAAGGGCAGGGAGAGCAAAGCCCCACGCGTTCCGTCACTCCCAGGTGGCTTCCTCAGCCCCTTGAGACTAAACTTTTTCTTCTACAGACGGAGGGAGTGCCCCCTCGTCCTTTGGGGGTTTAACCTGGAACAGTTTTTCTCCATATTTTTTGTATGGGCCATTAATATACTTATATACGTTTATCATATCCCCCCTTAAACGTCTCTTCTTAAGACTAAACAATTGTAACTCCTTTAATCGCTCCTCATAACTAAGATGTTCCATGCTCCATATTAGTTTAGTCGCGCGTCTCTGCACCCTTTCCAGCTCCACAGTGTCCCTTTTATGTACAGGCGACCAAAACTGAGCAGCATATTCCAGGTGAGGCCGTACCAATGCTTTATAAAGGGGGAGTATTATGTCCCTGTCCCTCGAGTCCATGCCTCTTTTTATACATGACAATATCCTGCCGGCTTTGGAAGCAGCAGCCTGACATTGCATGCTATTCTTTAGTCTGCGATCTACAAGTACACCCAGATCCTTCTCTACCAGTGACTCTGCCAGTTTAATCCC
Source organism: Hyla sarda (assembly GCF_029499605.1). Classification (NCBI taxonomy): domain Eukaryota; kingdom Metazoa; phylum Chordata; class Amphibia; order Anura; family Hylidae; genus Hyla; species Hyla sarda. The sequence continues at coordinate 563,068,989 of NC_079189.1, read as the reverse complement.
CCCTAAGACATACGATGCATGCAGGTTATTAGTACCCAGATGCATAACTTTACATTTATCCACATTGAACCTCATTTGCCAAGTGGATGCCCAGACACTTAGTCTATCCAAGTCATCTTGTAACTTATGCACATCCTCTATAGACTGTACCGTGCTACAAAGCTTGGTGTCATCTGCAAAGATAGAAACAGAGCTGTTAATGCCATCCTCTATATCATTGATAAATAAATTAAACAACAGCGGGCCCAGTACTGAACCCTGGGGTACACCACTAATTACCGGGGACCAATCAGAGTACGAATCATTGACCACCACTCTCTGGGTACGATCCATGAGCCAGTGTTCAATCCAGTTACAAACTAAAATTTCCAAACCCAAAGACCTTAACTTACCTGTCAGATGTCTATGAGGGACAGTATCAAACGCTTTAGCAAAATCCAGAAACACTATATCCACAGCCATTCCTCTGTCAAGGCTTCTACTCACCTCTTCATAAAAGCAAATTAGATTGGTTTGACAACTTCTATCCTTAGTAAACCCATGCTGGTTATCACTTACAATACAGTTATACCCTATGTATTCCTGTATGTAATCCCTTATAAGTCCTTCAAACAATTTACCCACAATGCACGTTAAACTTACCGGTCTATAGTTTCCTGGGGAAGACCTAGAGCCCTTTTCGTCATATGGAATGACGAAAAGAAGACGGGGAAGAAAGAGAGGGAGAAAGGAAGGAAGGAAATAAGGGAAGAAGGGAGAAAGGAAGTAAGGAAGAATGAAAGGGAGGGAGAATGGAATGAAGAAAGGAAGAAAGGGAAGGAAGGACGTGAGGGAGAAAGGAATTGAGGGAGAAATGAAGGAAATAAGGAAGGGAGAGAAGAAGGGAGGAAGGATGGAAATAAATAAAGAAGGAAGGAAGAAAAGAAGGAAGGGAAGAACAAAAGAAGTGAGGGAGGAAGAAAGGAAAGAAGGAAGAAAGAAATGAAGGAACAGAGGAGAGAGGGAAGGATGAAAGAAAGGTCGGAAGAAAGGAAGGAAAGAAGTTAGGAAGGAAGGCTAATTGTATTATGTTGAACTTACAGGTCAACTACAGTGATCCCCCGACCTACGATTGCCCTGACATACTATAATTTCAACATACGATGGGCTCTCAGAGGCCATGGCAAGTTGAAGGCAGCATTAACACACAATGATTTTATATGTCGGGCCATCTCATAAACGGCTATTCGGCAGCGCAGACTGCTTCAGCTGCTGCCGGATAGCCGTTAAATGTGCTCCGGTGAGTGTCACTCACCTGTCCCCGATGTTCTGTACCGTCCTCTTCAGGCTCCACTGCATAGCCGTCGCTCTCATTCGTCATCATCACTTCATGCGCATTGACGTGATGGCGGCGCTAGGAGAGCGACGACCAAGGGCAGCGGCGTTGGTCTGGAGCAGTGGGGATACCCTGGGGACATGATCACGGCAATGGGGAGCGACAATCCAGGGCAGCGATGACGGTCTGGAGCAGCGGGGACACGTGAGTATAACATTCTCTATTACTATTGCACGGATCCCTAAACATACGATGGATTCAAGTAACGATGGTTTATTTGGAACAAATTAACATCGTTTGTTGAGGGATCACTGTATAGTATAATCTCTGAAGTAAAATAAAGATGTTACTTTGCAAAAACGACAGAAAAATAAACTAGCCCAGACTGTTAGGCTCAGATAACACATTGCAGATTAGCTGCAGTTTTACCTGCTATTTTTTCCATTCAGGCATGAGATAGGTTAATTTTAAATATTCATGAGTCTCCTAATTTTCTCATCCACTGCTAGTTTTGACTTTAAAAAGAAAAAAACAGTACATACATTTCAGAATTGTGTCTAAACCCTCGATAATTTATTAAATTAAAGGGGTTATCCCCCACAAGGTGATTTTATTATGTACCTGCCAGACAGTAATGGACATGCTTAGGAAGGATCTGCGCTTTTCTTGGGGCTAAATGGTTATGTTGCGAGATTACAATAACACTGTGGCTAGCTTTTTGTGAATTGGTATTTCCTGTTTGAATTTTCTTCTTTTGCCTACAAATCCCATGATTCCATTTCCTCCCTCCCACACATCAGCCACCCCACAGATTGAGACATAAAAGAGCTGCATTCATTCAAAAGGGTATCAGGGTGCCAACAGCTGTTGCATTAGGTGCAGATTGATCTCTCTCCCACCAAGCGATTGCTCCACCCATTGAAACAGACAGGATCCCTGTCATCAGCTGACTAGTGAATTAGGTCTCGTCCACATTGCAACCTGGGTAAAACCTAAGACAACAGTCATTTTGTATGCTGTTACAAATAAAAATTGAGGTGAAAATCACATAAGAATTGTGAGAAACTGTCACACACAGGTACAGACACTATATTATGAACTACACAAACTTTACAGCCACTGTAGCATAGTCAAATAAAAAAAATCATGGAATACCCCTTTAAGATCTGGAAAAGCAGAAGGAGAGACACCTAAGTATCTGTATATATGGTCTGCAGTCATGGAGGTGTAATCTTGTGTTTTGTTTTAGGTAATATATGTTCATTATTTTATATAACTAATAAAGGTTACATCTTAGAAGACAATAGTCCTCTTTTTTGCTAACCCTCAACAAGCAACAGATCACATCATATCTATGCTTTGATGGCAAATAGACACATATATGGACATTTAGTCAGGTTTTCTTTACTATAATTGTCGCAAAATTGTCGCAACTGCGACTACGCGATTTTTCGTGCAACATTTTGACTGGAAAGCGAGAAAAGCAAGTTTTCCTAAAATTTACTTTGTAGTAATAATTTTAAAATGGACTACGGGTAGTCAGGTATTTTTTAACTGCGACAGTCGCAACTGCGCAAAAAAAAGTCGCAACAGCGTTAAAAATTTACTAAATTTACTCCAGCTCAAACATGGAGCAGAAAAAGCTACTACCAAAGTAAAAAAGGAAAAATTGCTTACGTCAAAGAAAATTATCAACAGGCTGAAAGCAGTTGATAAATACGTAAGCAAAAAAAAAGTAAGGAAAAAATTACTAAAAAAAAGAATACATAAGCGAACATTGATAAATGTTCCTCATAGAGCATAAACAACTTCTGACAAATTATCACAGAATTATGTTTTGGGTTATATTGCATCCATATGAAGAACTATATATAAATGCGGACACATTGTGACAAACACCAAGCTGATCTCGGCTGCTTCTAGCTTTCAATAGATAATGCATATAATAAAATATATACTCCCTATAAAATGATCAATTAACAATATATTATCTTCTCTTTCTACTGTACACGTCTCCCCGCTAATACAAATCTGTTATTGAACTATATATAACCTGATAATGCATTCCAATAAGCTATCAGCGCAAAGAAATATATTTAATTTATGTCAGATGAATAACATTTCAATCCCATATCCCTCTCTAATTGAAATTCAATGTGACAAGGTCCATATTGTTATGCAAGCGTGTTCCGCCATATAATATCATTGATGTTCTTCTTATATAATCATATATTTGCACATGAAATATAACATTTTGTATTTTCTCAGACATTAGCGGGAGTTATCGGGGATTATACTCAGAATGTATATTACATTTCAGCCTCCCCGGTTGTGATAGCTGATGTTATTAATTTTGCAGTGATTAATGCGTATTCCCATAGTTCAACTTCATTACAGTATTGATATTGTAATTAATATGGATTTATCATGGAAGAACCCAAGTTAATGCAAGTTAGTTAAAATATACATTATATACTGTCTCATTATCTAGGAAACAGAAAATCTTCTAATCCTTGTGTAATGTAAAATTATGAATATGGGACGTGTGTGATGTATTTGTCCCCAAAGTATAATTAAAAGTACATGCAATAATCAATGATACAGTAAAATTTCATTTTCAAAGGATCCTGGACTCCCAAAAATTCAGAATATAATGAAGGAATGAATGAATTAAAATAAATAAATATGAATATACTAAAAGCACACCCATTGTTTCTTAAAAAAAAAAAAATAGTTTTATTAGAGGCAATGTTATTGCCTCATTGCTATTATTGAGCCGCTGAGAGCCACCTTTATCTGGTGAACAGGTTTTTTTTCATTCTATCCATTTCGGGGGGGGGGGGGGGGGGGGGAATCCAGAGCTTTCACTGTGTTAGGCGTATGACTGAAGTGGGGGATAAAAGGGTTTACTGGGTTTTTGTTAAGATGTTATGTGAGCAGGAATAAAATAAACAGCTGCACAGCAAGGAAAGGGTTGTCCCAAGTAATGAACAGGTTGACAATGCCCTAGGGGACAATCTATACAGTAAACTTTGTATACTAGACATTCTGAAAGTCTTCAGACCCTTTTACATTTCCCCTATCATTCTACACTAAATACTTCCATAATGAGAATGTGAAAAAAGTATTTTAAAAATATTTGCAAATACTAGAAAAAAAAGTATTCAGACCCTTTGCTATGACACATGAAATTTATCTCTGGCTCCTTCCATTGCTCTTGATCCTTTCTGAGATGTTTCTCCACCTTGATTGGAGTCACCTGTGGTAAATTCAGCGGATTGGACAGCATTTGTAAATACACCACCCTGTCTATATAAGATCTCACAGATGACAATGTATATCAGAGCAAAAACCAAGCAATAAGGGGAAGAGAACTGCCTGCAGAACTCAGAGACACAATTTTATTTAGGCACAGATCTAAAGCAGGGTACAAATAAATCTGCTGTGCTGTTCCCAAAAACACAGTGGTATCCATAATTCTTAAATAAAAGAGTTTGGAACAACCTTAATTCCTTGCCGCAAAAGGATGTTCATTAGTGTCCAATTGTGGCTCCCGAGTGAGCGCACATCAGTCCCAGTGGATAGCAACCGGGACCCACGGCTAGTGCCAGACATCGCCGATCATGCTGATGTCCGGCATTAACCCTTTAGATGCGGCATTAAAACCTGATTGCTGCATCTAAAACGAAAGTGAACATTGCCAGTTAGCTCAGTGGTGCTGTTCGGGACAGCCGCTGTGAAATTGTGGTGTTCCGAACAGCTTGCAGGACACGAGGAGGATCCTTACCTGCCTCCTCGCTGTCCGATCGCCGAATGACTGCTTCGTGCCTGAGATCTACACTGGAGCAGTCAAGAGTCAGAAACACTGAATAATGCTATGCTATGGCTTTGCACTGATCAGTGTAATAAATGTTATAGTCCCCTGACATTGCAAAAAATAATTGTAAATAAAAGTTAATAAATGTTTTTTAACCCCTTCCCTAATAAAAGTTTGAATCACCCCCCTCTTTCCATAAAAAACTGTGTAAATAAAAATAAACATATATGGTATTGCCGCGTGCATAAATGTCCAAACTATAAAAATATATAATTAATTAAACTGCACGATCAATGTCGTACATGTAAAAAAAAAAATTAAATCCAAAATAGAGTATTTTTGGTCACTTTTTATAAAAACTTCAGATCACGGTCCAAAAAATAGCGCCCCCTCATAGCGCCCCTTATACAAAAAAATAAAAAAGTTATAGGGGTCAGAAGAGGACATTTTTCAACATATTAATTTTGGTGCATGTAGTTATAATTTGTTTTAGTAGTAAAATAAAATTAAACCTATATAACTTGGGTATACTTGCGACCATATTGACCTACAGAATAAATATAAGGTGCAATTTTTTCCGAAGACTGCACTGAAACGGAAGTGGCAAAAAAATTACAAAAAATGGCTTTTAACCTCTTAAGGACCAAGGACGTACCGCTACATCCTGAGTCCTTTCCCTTTCTATAACGCGGGGCCACGGCGTGGCCCAGTGTCATAGCGGGTCGGGCCCAGCCTCTAACAACAGCCGGGACCCGTGGCTAATAGCGCACAGCACTGGTCGCGGTGCTGCACGCTATTAACCCTTTAGACGCGGTGTTCAAAGTTGAACGCAGCGTCTAAAGTGAAAGTAAAACTATGCCGGTTAGCACAGGGAGCTGTTCAGGATCACCATGATGAAATCGCGGCATCCCGAACAGCTTACAAGACAGCCGGAGGATCCCTACCTGCCTCCATGCTGTCCGATCACCGAATGACTGCTCAGTGCCTGAGATCCAGGCATGAGCAGTCAAGCGTCAGAATCATTGATCACTGGTTTCCTATGAGAAACCAGTGATCAATGTAAAAGATCAGTGTGTGCAGTGATATAGTCCCCTATGGGAGCTATAACATTGCAAAAAAAAGTGAAAAAAAAGTGAATAAAGATCATTTAACCCCTCCCCTGATAAAAGTTTGAATCACCCCCCTTTTCCCATAAAAAAAAAACCCAGTGTAAATAAAAATAAACATATGTGGTATTGCCGTGTGTGGAAACCGCACGGTCAATGGTGTACGCACAAAAAAATTCCAAAGTCAAAAATAGTGTATTTTTGTCACTTTTTATATCATAAAATAATGAATACAAAGCGATCACTAAGTCCGATCAATATAAAAATGGTATCGCTAAAAACGTCAGATCACAGCACAAACAATGAGTCGTCATACCGCCCCGTACACAAGAAATATAAAAATAAAAAAGTTATAGGGTTCAGAAAATGACAATTTTAAACGTATACATTTTCCTGCATGTAGTTATGATTTTTTTTAGGAGTACGACAAAATCCAAACTATATAAGTAGGATATAATTTTAATTGTATGGACCTACAGAATAAAGATCAAGTGTCCTTTTTACCAAAAAATGTACGGCGTAGAAACAGAAGCCCCAAAAATTTACAAAATGGTGTTTTCTTTTTCAATTTGTCTCACAATGATTTTTTTTCCGTTTCACCATAGATTTTTGGGTAAAATGACTGATGTCATTACAAAGTAGAATTGGTGGCGCAAAAAATAAGCCATCATATGGATTTTTTCATGCAAAATTGAAAGAGTTATGATTTTTTAAAGGTAAGGAGGAAAAAATTAAAGTGCAAAAACGGAAAAATGGAAAAACCCCTGGTCCTTAAGGGGTTAAAAAAAATTTGCCCCACAAATAATTTTTCTGGTTTCGCTGTAGATTTTGTGGTGAAATTATTAATGATATAAAAAAGTTAAATTGTTGGTGCAAAGAACAAGCCCTCATATGGATTTTAAGGTGGAAGATTGAAAGTGTTATGATTTTTAGAAGGTGAGGCGGAAAAATCAAAAGTGCTAAAATGAAAAATCCCAAAGAGGGATGGGGTAAGGACTCAGTAAATTTTATATTTAAGTTTTATTTTTTTCCTCCTTGCCTTCTAAAAATCACAACTCTTTTGTATTTTCATCCACAGACTAGTATGAGGGCTTATTTTTTGCACGACCAGTTGTGCTTTATAATTACATCACTCATTTTATCATAAAAATATGGCACAACCCAAAAATACTATTTGTGTGTCGAAATTAAAAAGAAAACCGCAATTTTGCTAAATTTGGAAGGTTTCATTTTCACACTGTGCAATTTACGGTAAAAATGTTTTCTTTATTCTGTGGGTCAATACGATAAAAATGATACCCATGATTACATATGTTTCTTTTATTGTACCACTTTAAAAAAATTGCCAACTTATTTACCAAATTAGTACGTTTAAAATCCCTTTTTTTTGCTGACCTATAACTTTTTCATTTTTCCGTGTAAGCGGCATTATGAGGGCTCATTTTTGCGCTGTGATCTGTCATTTTTATTGATACCACATTTGCATACATAAAACTTTTAATCAATTTTTAATCAATTTTTTTTAATAAAATGTTTTAAAAAATGAAGCAATTTTGGACTTTTTATTTTTTATTTTGGAGAAATAGCTGAATGGAGCAAAGGTAAGAGAGCTTTGGATCTTATACTGGGCCAAAGGTTCAAGATACATCAAGACAATAACACTAAGCACATAGATAAGTAGTGGCTCAGGGATAACTTTATGAATGGCCCATTTAAACCCCTGACTTGATCATCTCTGGAGAGACCTGAAAATGGTTGTCAATTGACTGTCTCCATCTAAACTGAGAAAGCTTGAAAGGATATGAAGAGAAGGACAGAAAACCTCCAAATCCAGTTGTGCAAATTTAGGTCATTGCAATAAACTAAGAGGACAGCATAGTACAAAGTCAGAATCCACAGTCAAGACAAGCAAGGGTACATTATAAAAAGCAGCAGCGTATAAAGTCAGCAGGCAAAGGCATAGGTCAGGATAGATCAGGTCACAATTATAGGTCAGGATAATCAAAACAGGTCACAGAGAGCCCTAAGAACAGGAACACTGGTGTAGGGTACAAAGTACTCTCAGAGGCATAGGACTGAGAGATTAAGGAGTTTAAATATTAAGCCTCTGCTGATTGCCTCAGTACCCATGCTTCCAAATTGCCTAGGCTGGCTGGTAATTGTCCTGGCTGCAATGTGTAGGGCCGTCAGAGAGAGGACCAGAGGCAGCACTGTTTATTTCTCTCTCTCTCTGTATTAAGCCATTCTTCTATTAACCCCTTGCCAACCCATGACATACATGTACGTCATGGGTCGGGTGAGCAGACATGACGCGGGCCCACAGGTCGGGTCAGTGCCATGAGCAGGAGATGTCCGCTGCTTTAAGCAGCTGACATCTGCCCATAGTGACAGACATCGGAGAGCGCTCCGATGTACGTCATTTAACTTGTTAACCCATTCCCGCAAATGGACGTATATTTACGTCCACTGCGGGCTTCGACTAACTGATGTGCGCTTAGCAGGGGAGCACGCATTATACCCGGTGGCTCTCGGTTGCTATCAACAACCAGGACCCACGGCTAATGCCGGTAATCACCGATCGGGATGGTGTCTGGTATTAACCTTTTAGACACTGCAATCAAAGTTGATTGCGGAGTCTACAATGGGAGATTGCTGCTGCCATTAGCTCAGTGGCTCAGTTAGCTCAGTGGGCTGATCGGGACAGCCGCGGTGAAATCGTGCTGTGCCAAACAGCTGAGAGGACAGCGGAAGGTGCCTTACCTTGCTCCTCACTGTTGGATTGTTGCTTGATTGCTCCAAGCCTGAGATCCAGAATTGAGCAATCGAGCACACTGTTCAATGCTATGTTATGGCATAACATTGTTCAGTGTATGCAATCAAAGTATTGCAAGTAATAGTCATCTATGGAAACAACAAAACTGTAAAAAAAAGTTTAAAAAAAGTTAATAAATGTGATTTAACCCCTTCCCTAATAAAAGTTTGAATCACCCCCCTTTTCCATAAAAAAAATAAAAATAAATTATATATATATATATATATATATATATATATATATATAGTAAATTTGAGTAGCCGTCTTAGTCCAGTGATGCAGATGCAAATCATAAAATGTTGCAGTATCTTATAATACCTTTTTTATTGGACTAACAGCATTTTGTAGAGACAAGCTTAAATCTCACAAATATGCAGGGGTTAAGACAATAGATGTGGAGAATTCACACTAAGATGGGCCATAAATTGTCCTGTTATGGGAATATAGACTAAAGAGATAAGGATGAGAAAAGGGGGGAGGGAGGGGGGAGCAGGGGAGAGACTGGTAATTAGCAGGACATAGTGAGATGCAAAAGAGAATCCAGTACAGGTTATAAGAGAATACAGTACAGCACAGGTTATAAGACATTTTGATAATGAGATAAGAAGCTCAAATCCACATTAAAGGAGTAGTCCAGTAGTGAACAAGTGGTGAACAACTTATCCCCTATCCTAAGGATAGGGGATAAGTTGCAGATCGCGGGGGGTCCGACCGCTGGGGCCCCCCGCCATCTCCTGTACAGGGCCCCGACAGCCCGTGCAAAGGGGGCGTGTCGACCCCCGAACGAAGCGGCGGCCGACACGCCCCCTCAATACAACTCTATGGCAGAGCCGGAGTGCTGCCTTCGGCAATCTCCGGCTCTGACATAGCGATGTATTGAGGGGGCGTGTCAGCCGCCGCTTCGTGCGTGGGTCGACACCCGCTATCTGGCCGGAGAGCCTGGCCCCCGTACAGAGAGATAGCAGGGGGCCCCAGCGGTCGGACCCCCTGCGATCTCAAACTTATGCACTATTCTTAGGATAGGGGATAAGTTTTTCACCACTCGACTACCCCTTTAAGTTCCCTGTTTTTCGATTCCAAAAACAGTATCATTTTGGCTTCAAATGTCTTTCTCTCTAGTGTGCTTTTGAAGTTCCCTCTCAGTATCTTGATTGTAAGGTCATGTATAGAGTGGCCTGATTGGGTAAAATGGTCCAACTGGGTTGCAGTAGTAATTTTCTTTATGGCGGTTGATGGAATGTCTGTTTAGATTCATCCTTTCATTGAGTTTCCGGCTGATTTCACCAATGTAGCATCCCATGTCACACTGGGTGCATTGTATTATGTAGACCACATTTAGGGATGTGCAGGAGTATAGTCCCCTAATGTTATATGTCTTGTTGTTGTGGGTGGCTTCCATCTTGGTGCAGATATATTGGCAGAGTTTACAGCGAGGTTTGGTGCAGGGTTTGGTCCCATTGTCTGTGTCTGTTCTTTCTGTAGGTAATTTTCTGCTGACCAGCTTTTGTTGTAAATTGTGTGGTTGTCTGAAGGCCAAGATGGGAGGTCCAGGGAAGATTTCTTTTAGCATCTCATCTTCCGCCAATATCGGCTGTAGGTCCTTGATAATTTTTCGTATTTCTTCAAGGGCCGGATTGCATGTGGATACCAGTGGTACGCGTGGTGATGGTTGTATCTCTCTGTATTGTAGCAGGTGTTCCCGTGGTGTTAGAAGGGCAGAGTGTATTTTCCTATTGATTGTCCTAGGTTTGTATCCTGTTTGTTTGAATTTCTCAGACAGTGTTTGTAGGTGCATGTCTCTGTCATCAGGGTTGGATCAGATACGATGGTACCTGGTAGCTTGGCTGTATATGATGCCTTTCTTTGTGTGTGATGGATGGAAACTGGATTTATGTAGATAGCTGGATCCGTCTGTGGGTTTTCTGTATACAGATATCTGTAGTGTGTTCCTGTTTATTGTGACAGTAGTGTCCAGGAAGTTCACACTTTCTGTAGAGGAGTCCATTTTGAGTTTGATAGATGTATTGAATGTGTTAAAGGCATCATGAAACTTTCTGAGTTTTTCTTTTCCTTCTGTCCAAATGATGAAAATATCATCAATGTAATGGTAGTATCTGCAGGGTTTGTGAAGTTGTGTGTCTAGAAATCGTTGTTCAAGGTCAGACATGAATAGGTTGGCATATTGTGGTGCCATCCTGGTCCCCATTGCAGTGCCCATCATTTGTAGATATATGTCACTGTTGAAGCTGAAGTAGTTGTGTGTTAGGATGAATTCTATTAGTTTAATGATGACTCCAGGGCTGTATTTCCGGTTGTATTCCCACTAAAGTTTCATGATGCCTTTAACACATTCAATCCATCTATCAAACTCAAAATGGACTTCTCTACAGAAAGTGTAAACTTCCTGGACACTACTGTCACAATAAACAGGAACACACTACAGACATCTGTATACAGAAAACCCACAGACCGATCCCGCTATCTACATAAATCCAGTTTCCATCCATCACACAAAGAAAGGCATCATATACAGTCAAGCTACCAGGTACCATCGCATCTGCTCCAACCCCGATGAGAGACATGCACCTACAAACACTGTCTGAGAAATTCAAACAAAAAGGATACAAACCTAGGACAATCAATAGGAAAATACACTCTGCCCTTCAAACACCACGGAAACACCTGCTACAATACAGAGAGATACAACCATCACCACGCGTACCACTGGTAGCCACATACAATCCGGCCCTTGAAGAAATACGAAAAATTATCAAGGACCTACAACCGATATTGGCGGAAGATGAGATGCTAAAAGAAATATTCCCTGGACCTCCCATCTTGGCCTTCAGACAACCACACAATTTACAACAAAAGCTGGTCAGCCGAAAATTACCTACAGAAAGAACAGACACAGACAATGGCACCAAACCCGGCACCAAACCTCGCTGTAAAGTCTGCCAACATATCTGCACCAAGATGGAAGCCCCCCACAACAACAAGACAGCATTAGGGGACTATACTCCTGCACATCCCCAAATGTGGTCTACATGATACAATGCACCAAGTGTGACATGGGATGCTATATTGGTGAAACCAGCCGGAAACTCAACAAAAGGATGAATCTACACAGACATTCCATAACCTGTGTTGTACTGTATTCTCTTATAACCTATACTGTGTTCTCTTTTGCATCTCACTATGTCCTGCTAATTACCAGTCTCTCCCCTGCTCCCCCCTCCCTCCCCCCCTTTTCTCATCCTTATCTATTTAGTCTATGTTCCCATAACAGGCCAATTTATGGCCCATCTTAGTGTGAATTCTCCACATCTATTGTCTTAACCCCTGTATATTTGTGTGATGTAACCTGTGTCTTCTGCTTGTGAGCTTAGATTTGCTTTGGACTTGATAAAGGGAGGAATCCCGAAAGCTTGTCTCTACAAAATGCTGTTAGTCCAATAAAAAAGGTATTACAAGATACTGCAACATTTTATGATTTGTATATATATATATATATATATATATATATATATATATATATGTGTGTGTGTAAAAAAATAAACATGTGTGGTTTTTCCGCCTGCGTGAATGTCTGAACTATAAAAATATTATGTTCATTATTCATTATGTCAGTGGCGTGCACGTAAAAAAAATTCCAGAGTCCAAAATCACGTATTTTTGGTCACTTTGTATACCCTAAAAAAACTTATAAAAAGCAATCAAAAAGTCTCATCAAAACAAAAATGGTACCACTAAAAACTTCAGATTACGGAGGAAAATATGGGCCCTCATATAGCCCCATATACGGAAAAATAAAAAAGTTATAGGGGTCAGAAGATGTCAATTTTAAACATACTAATTTTGGTGCATGTAGTTATAATTTTTTAAAGTAGTAAAATAAAATAAAACCTATATAAATTAGGTATCTTTGTAACCGTATGGACCTACAGAATAAAAATAAGGTGTCATTTGTACTGAAAAGTGCACTACGTAGAATCGGAAGCCCCCAAAATTAACAAAATGGCTTTTCTTTTTAAAATTCTACCCCAGAAATATATATATATATATATATATATATATATATATATATATATTTATTTATTTATTTATTTTTTTTGTGATGAAATGATTAATGGTATTACAAAGTAAAATTGGTGGCACAAAAAAATAAGCCCTCATGAGTCTGTAGGTGGAAAATTGAAAGTGTTATGATTTTTAGAAGTTGAGGAAATAAAAACAAAAGAGCAAAAATGAAAAATGGCCCAAGAGTCAAGGGGTTAAATACTGTGATTTGTACTAATCACAGCATTTAAACATTAAATGCCACTATTCTCTGGTGTCTAGTGGTCCCATAGCCCCACCCCCCTGTGATGTTATTGCAGAATACTCAAGAATTATTTTTCTATGGGACGTGCAGATTTGTCACATTAAAGTGCTGAAAGTTTTATTAGATAAATAGGAATGGGGGTCTGGATGTTATATCCACAATCAGAACTGTTATACAGAATACAATACACTCGCCTCAATAAGGTATCAATATGATTAGCGCATACATTAACTTTTGGTAATTCACTGTGACTCTCTACAAATTGAAAGCAAGAAAAACAATTACTTTTTTATTTTAAAAGGAATGGAGTAGAAACAAAGGCCACTAAACGTTCTCTTATGCTGCTTAATCATTGAATTACAAATACCTGGATCCCTCGTCCATCTTTGATATAAATAATTGTTCTGTGGAGCGGCTACAAACAACTTTTTTGAGTAATGATAGTGAGAGGAGATGCATGGGCTGGGAAATTGGATTCTTGGAGAAAATTTAATGTTAGCTGACTAATTAACATATCAGCTTGTTGTGGATGACTATTAAAACAAATGATTCCGGTACTGTATACGGAGAGAAAAGGTGCATTTAGCTTGGATTCTTGGTAGTTAGATACATACAATATTTCATTTAAGCTAATTCAATTTCTGTAAGGGCAATTCATCATTTTTGGGGGATTTTGGTTCACATTTTTGGGTAAGTACACATAGTTACCTAGTAACTCTAGTAAGATATGATATATTTCAAAATGTCAAGTGGGTAACACTTGCTCTGTAACCTTTTTGTTACACACTGCGCTCCGGCCGCAAGCACCGGCCGTGAGCGCAGTGTCCCCATGGGATTCGCATTGTGGAACGCGCCCGCATGCAAATCCCAGCCCGTCACTCACCTCATCCCACTCCTGCAGCTCTCTCACTCTCTCAGCTCCGGCACACACGTCCCTGTCCCTTAGGGCGAGTGTGTGTGCCGGAGCTTTGACATTTAAAGGGCCAGTACGCCCATAATTAGTAAAAGCGCCTGACAGCACATTATAAGTTGTTGCGCCTGAGAGAAAGTGTTCCCCATTGCCTGATTTGCCATACCCATGTATCCAGACCTTCCTGCTACGTTTTTTGGCTACAAACCTTTGCCGCCGGCCTTGACCTTCTGCTATGTTGACTACACTACAGCATCCTCCTTCAGTACCTCGCCTTGCCCAGTTACCTGTGTGGTCCAGCCGTGTCAGGGCTAGCGACCTGGGTGTCCCCTGGCGCAGCAAGCCCGTCCTGCCTTGCTGCGGGCTCTGGTGAAGACAATCAGCACCTTAGACTCCGTTCCCCCATACGGTCCGAGTCATCAGCCACACAGGTAGAGATGCACATCCATTTCCGTTACAGTAAGATCCAGCCATGGATCCCACTGGGGTTCCTCTGCCTGACAACACGGATCTTGCTTCTATCATGGCGCTTCAGTCACAGCAGTTGGCCCAGCAAGCACAGCAGCTTAACCAGCTATCCGCCATGATGCCGCAGTTGCTATCTACTCAGCAGCAACCGCCACAGCCTCATTCATCTCAAGTACAGCCTCCCGCTGCTGCAGTCTCCTCCGGAACCAAACTCCGTTTGTCGCTTCCAGATAAGTTTGAGGGGGATCCCAAGTCCTGTTGTGGTTTTGTAACGCAGTGCTCCATGCACATTAAACTCATGGCGGACCAGTTCTCCACAGAACGAGCAAAGGTAGCCTTCGTCATCAGTCTCCTATCTGGTAGGGCCTTGGCCTGGGCAACTCCACTGTGGGATCCAAGTGATGCTATCACTACCAATCTGCCCGAGCTTCCTCCGCTGAGACGGCTTTGCTGAGTCTTTCCCAGGACAACTCCACTGTGGGCGAGTATGCCATCCAGTTCCTGACCCTGGCGTCGTAGTTGTCTTTGAATAGTGAAGCTCTCTGCACTACTTTCAAGAGATGATTATCAAGTCAAATTAAGGATGTCCTTGCTGCCCGGAAATTGCCATCTAACCTGAATGAACTTATACAATTGGCATCCCGGATTGATATCCGTTTCTCTGAGTGACAAGAGGAACTGCAACAAGAAAGGGAATCTGCCCGACATCGGCGCTTTCCTCATCAGGCACCAGTTTTCCAGCAACCACCGCAACCTTCTATGTTGCTTCCCGCAGTGGAGGCTATGCAGTTGGATCGGTCTCGCCTGACCCTGTAGGAAAGAACTCCCCAAGAACCGAAAATCTATGCCTATACTGCGCCAGAGTAGACCACTTCCTCAAGGATTGTCCTCTGCGTCCACAGCCACAGGGAAACGCTCGCACCCAGGGATCATGGGAGAGGCCTCCATAGGTGGGAGTTCCACCTCTCCACACTTAAATCTGATGGTCCAGCTTCTTCTGCTTTCTAAAGAGATCCTCTCTGTTCTGGCTTTCCTTGACTCTGGCTCAGCTGGAAACTTTATTGATGCCTCCCTAGTCCATAGCAGTGGCGTAGCTATACAGGTCGCAACGGTCGCCATGGCGACCGGGCCCGTTAGCCAGGGGGGCCCATAGGGCCCCCCTTGCCACAATCACATTATGGCCGGCACCGCCATCAATTAAGGCTGGCACCGCCATTAACCCCTTCCCGCAGAATGTCATATATAAACGCCGGGTTGTGCAGTGCGTTCGCGCATCCCGACGTTTATAAATCTGTAGAGAAAAGAAAAGAAAGGACCGACGGACGGCGCCTCGTGTATTTACCCTCAATAGATCGGGTGGTGGGTGGGGGGGGGGAACCCCACGGGGCTTATAGATGGCCGCTCACCTTGAGATCTATGCAAAAAAGCATATCACCCACGATATAATCTGGGTACTGTAGTACGAGTCGCTGCTATGCCGATGGGTTGCAGGAGGAAACAAGTCGTCCTGGGAGTCAATATTAGAAGTAGAGCAGGAAAAAACCCTCAGGTATGGCGCTGCAGACTCTTGTAGACAGATGAGGCGGATGCCAAAGGTAATAGGAAAGTCCTCAGCAGGACATTTTATTAAAAAAACAATAAAATGGACAAGATTACGCGTTTCGGGAGGATCCCTCCCTTCCTCAGATCAGGATCCTGATCTGAGGAAGGGAGGGATCCTCCCGAAACGCGTAATCTTGTCCATTTTATTGTTTTTTTAATAAAATGTCCTGCTGAGGACTTTCCTATTACCTTTGGCATCCGCCTCATCTGTCTACAAGAGTCTGCAGCGCCATACCTGAGGGTTTTTTCCTGCTCTACTTCTAATATTGACGTTTATAAATGACATTCAGTTAACCCGGCGATGCGCAGCATCGCACAGGTTAACCAGCAGAAGTCCCACTGTTTCCAGCAGGAGACAACTTCTGCTTCACCCCCCAGGACCATCCATTGATGGTCCTGGTCAGCGATCACTGTGATTGGTCCCTGTAGACCAATCACAGGGACCTGGTGTGAAAGTTCAGATCCTCGCACTGCCCGCCCCTGGAAGTCGGGCAGAACGGGGAAGATGGCTGCGGCCCTGCAGGGGCTCGCAGGGACCTGCGGCATAGGGGGGGAACACACGGGGACCGGCGGCCTCACCTGGAGCAGCGGCGGAATCGAGGAGCAGCGGCGGCCACGTGGAGGAGCAGCGGCGGGATCGGCAGGTAAGTACATGGTCCTTTTCACTGCTGCTTCTAGGAGTCTGGCTGTCTGGGCATGCTGGGAGTTGTAGTTTTGCCACATCTGGAGGGCCCCAGTTTGGAGACCATTGTATAAGTGTCTCCAATCTGTGCTCTTCCAGCTGTTGCAAAACTACAACTCTCAACATGCACAGACAGCCAGACATGCTGGGAGTTGTAGTTTTGCAACATCTGGCCCTTCAGATGTTGCCGAACTACAACTCCCAGCATGCCTGGACAGTCAGTGCATGTTGAGAGTTGTAGTTTTGCAACAACTGGAAGAGCACAGATTGGAGACCATTAAACAATGGTCTCCAAACTGGGGCCCTCCAGATGTTGCAAAACTACAACTCCCAGCATGCCCTTCAGCTGTCTGGGCATGCTGGGAGTTGTAGATTTGCAACAACTGGAGACACACTGGTTGGGAAACATTGTCTGTTTCTAATTCAGTGTTTACTAACCTGTGTGCCTCCAGCTGTTGCAAAACTATAACTCCCAGCATGCACTAACAGACCATGCATGCTGGGAGTTGTGGTTTTGCAACAGCTGGTGCGCCATGTACAGGGTACATTAACACGGGCGAGGGTTTTACAGTGGGTTTCTCGCTGCAAGTTTGAGATGCAGCAAATTTTGCGCTGGGAAACTCGCTGTAATCCCCTGCCCGTGTGACTGTACCCTAAAAACACTACACTACCACAAAATAAAATAAAAAGTTAAAAACACATACATATACACATACCCCTACACAGATTGGGGAAGCGGGTCGTCAGGTGGTAGGGGGGCCCAAGGCAATTTTCTGCACCAGGGCCCGTGGGTTTCTAACTACGCCCCTGGTCCATAGGTATCATCTGCCGGTGTCCTGCCTCTAAAAACCACTGTATATCTCTACGGTCAATGGAGAAAGACTGTACTGTACTGTGCTATATCGCACAGAACCATCCAAACTCATCAGAGGAAAATGTTTCTTTCTTGTACATTGGGAGGGGTTCGGACCAGAGGAGAGGTCTTGGGAACCACAGGATAACATCCTAGATCAGAATCTTCTCAAAAGGTTCCCGACCGCTGGTAGGGCCGGGATTCGCATTGCGGGACGTGCCCGCATGCGAATCCTGGCCGTCGGAGCTTTGAAAATTTAAGGGCCAGTACACCCATAATTTGTAAAAGCACGTGACATTATAAGTTGTTACACCTCCCACACACCCCTGCCGGATCTTCAGTGCCTATTTCCGGAGAGAAAGCGTTCCCTATTGTCTGTTTGGCCATACCCGTGTATCCAGACCATCCTGCTACGTTTTTTGACCACAAACCTTTGCCGCCTGCTTTGACCTTCTGCAACGTTGTATGCGCTACAGCCTCCTCCTTCGGTACCTCACCTTGCCAGTTACCTGTGTGGTCGAGCCGTGTCGGGGTAGCGACCTGGGTGTCGCCTGCTGCAGCAAGCCCGTCCTGCCTTGCGGTGGGCTCTGGTGAAGACCAGCTGCACCTTAGACTCCGCTCCCCGATACAGTCCGAGTCATCAACCACACAGGTAGAGGATCCACATCCAGCTCCTTTAAATTTTTTTTGTTTTAGAGCACATGTTAGAGATCATAAGTTGATCATTAAGGTATTTAAAACTGTACAAGTAATATGTTTTTTTCCATGTTCTCGGTTCATCTGCACTTACAAGTTAAAATTTTGGATTTAACCCCTTAAGAGCCAAGTCGATTTTGGCTTTAAGGACCCCACCAATTTTCGTTTTTGCACTTTAGTTTTTTTCCTGCTACCCTTCTAAAAATCATATGGCTTTCAATTTTGCAACTACAGACCCATGTAAGGGCTTATTTTTTGCGTCACCACTTGTACTTTGTAATGACATCAATAATTTCTTAGCACTTGTGCACTTTTTGAAATAAATTACACCATAACTTTATTCTTTGGGTCTTTACGGTTACAAGGATACTTAGGTAATATAGGTTTAATTTTATTTTAGTACTATGAAAAAAATTGTAAGTACATAGACCAAAATTAGTATGCTTAAAAATGTCCTCCATGACTTTTTAATTTTTCCCCATATGAGGCTATGTAAGGGCCCTTTTTTTGTGCTGTTATCTGTAGTTTTTATCAATATCATTTTTGTTTTGATGGGACTTTTTGATAGCTTTTTTTATGTTTTTATGGTATATGAGGTGACCAAAAATGCAAAATTTTTGCTTATTTTTGATTACATTATTTTATTTAATTAAATTTTTTTTAAAGAAGGGGGTGATTCAAACTTTTATTAGGGAAGGGGTTAATTAACATTTATCATTTTTTTTTTTTACACAATTTTTTTGTCCCCATAGGGGATCCTTGGATTGCATACACTATTCAATGCTATGCCATAGAACAGCATTGATCAGTGTTATTGATTCTCTGCTGCTCCAGCCTGCGCTGGCTGGGAGCATTAGATCACTGATCCCATGGCGAGGAGGCAGGTAAGGGTTCTCCCGCTGTCCTCTCAGCTGATCAGGACATCGCCATTTCACCGTGATGGTCCCGATCAGCTCTGCTGAGCTGCCGGTATTGTTTTTCTTTAACATTTTAGATGCCACAATCAAATTTGATCACAATGTCTAAATTGTTAATGTCATGCATTGGCCGATTGGCAATGCCCGACAATAACCCTGGGTCCTAGCTGCTCATAGCAACCGGGACCCAGTGGGTATGAAGTGTGCTCAGCTTGTGACGTACGCTCTTGGTCCCTAACAGGTTAAAAAGGTTCTCCACCTTAAATAGTCCCTACTTAGAAGATAATCTGGTCACACATTGTCCCTCTACTTATTCACATAGTGACCCCCCTGTATTCTATAGGGAAACCTGGTGGTAACTGTTCACATTTCCTGCAGTGCCACCATAGGAGAGACAAAGCATTACACAGTGCCTAGTAAAATCAATGTTATATTTGTGTAATGTAGGGAAGGTCCCTCAGAGATAAAAATGCTATGTGATACCACTCTGCCCTTTGACCTCATAATTGGATTAAGATTTTTTCAATTTGTATTATTTAAATAATATATAGTACATAAAATAGTTGACTCACATATTAAAAGTTGCTCATCTACATCATACACTATACTATAGAAATGAGAGACACCATGCCACAATTTTTTAGCAGTCCTAGTCCTTGATGAATTTCCAAGGGGAATCAAACATGTAGGGAGGGCCTCAGTTTGGTGAACGCATGCAAACATTTGTCAATGCAAGAAACCAATGCTAGAAATACAAAATCACAAACCAGAGTCAGAACAAGCAAGGGTAAATCCTAAAAAGCAGCAAAGTATGAAGTCAGTATGCAAAGGGATGGTGAAGTCACGAGCAGAGGCCGGGATAGATCAAACCCCAAGCAGAGGTCAGAATAATCAAAACAGGTCACAGAGAGCACAAAGGTCATGGGTATAGGATGAAAACATTGATGGATTTAAATATTCATTCTCTGGGAGGCTTGAGTACCGATGCTGCAGATGATGGTCCTAGCACTCATATTTCCTCATTGCCTGGGAAGGCTGGTAACGCCCCCTGCTGCAATGTGCAAATTAAGAAAGAAAAAATCTGCCATTTCGAGAAGATTAGCATCTTGCATTTACCAGCAAAATGCTAATCTACTTTTTATCACCAGTTAACAATGATAACTCCAGCTATTTTCATTACAGCAGGGGAGGCTGAAGAATTTAAAGATTACATGTTATTTTTGTCTTCATTTAGCAGTGGACCAAAATTATACTTCTACCATCTACCATCATATTAATGAAAACATTTACATCAAAATAGGTAAATTATTTGCAAAAAAAGATCTTAGCCTATTCCATTGATATTTTCTAACTTAATTATAATCTATTATTTTATTTACTTGTAAAACATATTTTTAAAATTGTTCAATTAATAATAATAATAATAATGTTAGCATTAAAAATATTTAACTTTTTTTTGCACAGAACGAGATCATTAAAACTCATATACATGTCTATGCTCCATTTCTCCCGAAAGGTCAGGCTATCTCGTGTTTGCCAGTTGGTTTGAATAAAATGTAGGTATAGTTTTTTGTCCTGTCACACATTTCGGAGAATCATCAATATTTAATCATAGCCGGAGGCCCAGACCATATCTAGTATTGAAGTGCTTGAGCCCATTCTATATTCTGACACAAACTGCTCTTGAGATTTCACTTACCAATTGCTGTGCTGCCAGAGGCTTAGCTTTGTATTTAAATTGAATTTTCAAAATAAAATTTGTATTCTTCTAACTCCCCCCCCCCCCCCCTCATGCATGATCAATATGCTGCTTTGACAATAACTAGAGATGAAGAACATAAGTCTATGGCAAAGATTACTAATAGCACAAGACCGCAGGCATTGTCCTAAAAATATGAAATAAAATACTTTTTGATTGCATTTTATTAGGGATGCACGATTTGGGGAAAATGTGTGATTGTATATAAGGAGGTAAATATGTTGCAATTTCGATATCCAATTGCGATATAATAAACAAATGGTGAAATCTCCCCCATCTCATGTCCAATCCCCTCATTTCATATAGCCAACACCCATTTCATGTTCATTGACTGGAAAAAAAATTGAAGTGATTGGATATGAAAAGGGAAGAATAGAGCCTAATTCTTCCTCTGCATTTTATGTGCATGACTTGGTATAGTTTAGTCTGCGTGCTCTCCTGGCCTGGTAGAGTGTATTCCGCGTACTTTCCTGGCCTGGTATAGTGTAGTCCGCATACTCTCCTGGTATAGTGCAGTCTGCATTCTCTCCTGGCCTGGTGTAGTGTAGTCCGCATACTCTCCTGGCCTGGTATAGTGTAGTCCATGTACTCTCCTGGCCTGGTATAGTGTAGTCCGCATACTCTCCTGGTATAGTGCAGTCTGCGTTCTCTCCTGGCCTGGTATAGTGCAGTCCATGTACTCACCTGGCCTGGTATAGTGTAGTCTGGGAACTCTCCTGGCCTGGTATAGTGTAGTCAACGTACTCTCCTGGCCTGGTATAGTGTAGTCCGAACACTCTCCAGGCCTGGTATAGGGTAGTCCGAACACTCTTCTGGCCTGGTATAGTGTAGTCCGCATACTCTCCTGGCCTGGTATAGTGTAGTCCACGTACTCACCTGGCCTGGAATAGTGTAGTCAACGTACTCTCCTGGCCTGGTATTGTGTAGTCCGAACACTCTCCAAGCCTGGTATAGTGTAGTCCGCACGCTCTCCTGGCCAGGTATAGTCTGCAAACTCTCCGGCGTTGTTATGTTGCCCTGTGGTGCAGCGCAGCCATGTGGGAGGGATCACTATGACTTCCTTTCAGGACCAGAAGTGAGGGGAGGTTGTTTTTTCCTTCTTGCCTTTGAAATTGCACGCAGACATTCCGCTTTCTAAATTGTATAGTGTAGTGAATGATTTTCCGTTCACAAATTCACACTTCAAAATTTGTGAAGCGGAATTTGTGAACTGACAATCCGCTTGGAAATTTCCGCCTGAAGAAAGGCGGTGCTCTTTCTTCAGGCGGAAATCCGCGCGGAGCACATTGCAGTCTATTGGAGACTGCAGTGTTCGCGCAGTCTGATTCAGCAGGCGCTGGCCGTACTCAGAATCTCCGGGCGGAAATTTTCTGCCTGGAGATTCCGTAGTCTGAACCTAGCCTTGTAGTTACTTATAGAACTCTTTTAATTATCTGCCTACAGACCCATATAAGGTTGTTTTATGCACCACCAATTGTACTTTGTAATGACATCACTACAGAATCTCTGATCCCTATAACTTTTTTTTATATAAGGGGTTGTATGAGGGCTTATTTTTTGTGCTGTGATCTGTAGTATCGGCTCCTTTTTGTTTTGATTGGACTTTTTGATCACTTTTTATTTAAAAAAAATTCTGGTATATGAAGTGACCAAATATCTGTAATCCTGGTATTTGGTATTATTTTTACGTTCAAGCCCTTGACCACACGGTTTCATTAATGTTATATTTTAATAGTTCGGATATTTATGCATTTGGGGATTCCAAATACATTTTATGTTTATTTTTGTTAACATTACTTAATATAAACATGGGAAAAAAGAGGGGTGATTTAAGCTTTTATTAGGGGAAGGGCTTATTAAAAAAATGTCATTTTATTTTTAATTTATTTTTTAGTCCCCATAGGACAGGGTATTTCAAACAGTGTGTCTCCAGTTATTGCAACCTACAACTCCCAGCATGCCCGGACAGCCAAAGGCAAAAGGATGTCTGGGCATGCTGGGAGTTGCAGTCTTCGCAATCACACTCTTTCCCCAAATAGAGCAGCTTTAACTACCTGCCTACTGTGGAAGGGGGGGGGGGGGCTATACCTACCTAATGGGGGACCTACTATTCTACCCACTTTTATTGAGCAGGACACCAAGGAGCACATTATTACAGTGTGAGGGCTTGAACAGGGAACAGATCAGTTCCACCAAATGGTTGTTTTTTCAAATACACTAAAAACAAATAAAGGTTGAGAATTTTAACATCAAGTAAATAGCAGAGTGTCTTCTTATTACATAAGGAGCAATATATTAAAAGTTTAGTCTGGTGACAGGTACTCTTTAAGAAAATTCCCTTATATAGATCTGAGGGTAACAAGCGATACAGGAGCTACAAAATTTGAAAGATGTTGTTTATGAGCTAGCAGACAAGATGGGGGGGGGGGGGGGCACATGGTAGTTTGGCCTACCCGAAAAAGAAGAGTTTAGTCCATTAAAAAATAAATGTACTTATACAAAATTGTCATATAATTCACTTAACAGGTTCATGGGAGAAATGGCTGCAATTCTATAAGAGGCATATTACCAGGGGATTTAAAAGAATAAATAAAAATAGTCTCCTATTAAAGAGAAATAGTCTCCTCAAAAATAAGGATCATAGCAAAAAGCCCCAAGAAAATCATGTGAGGTTTAATTCAGCTTTTATTTGCCAATGGGAGAACATGCGTGATGCGATACAGAAACATTGGGGAATCCTGCAATTGAACCCTGTACTATCATCTCAATTAATCAGGTTCTGATGACACCGAAAAGGGTGAATAAATTAAAAGATATGTTGGTAAAAATCCCAAACCCAAGACATACTTGCGGCTAGAGAGATCCGGGACCTATCTACTTTAAAGGGGTATTCCAGGAAAAAACTTTTTTTCATATATCAACTGGTTTCAGAAAGTTAAACAGATTTGTAAATTACTTATATTAAAAAATCTTAATCCTTTCAGTACTTATGAGCTTCTGAAGTTAAGGTTGTTCTTTTCTGTCTAAGTAATCTCTGATGACACGTGTCTCGGGAAACGCCCAGTTTAGAAAAAAATTCCCATAGCAAACCTCTTCTAAACTGGGCGGTTCCCGAGACACGATAACCCCTTTAAAAATGTTTCTGAGACATTTTAAGTAGGAACACAATTGTGATTCAATACTGCTTAAGATAAGAGGGATAGAACAAATACATTGTGGCATCAGAGGAGGCAATATCAAACAGATACTAGCCAGGAAGGAGTGTAGATGGATTATTACACTTGGAACAATGGTGCCAGTTCGTTTAAATGAGCAATTATCCTTTGCTGCATATTTGTAAATAATTTATGACCTTTTGTGATTTTAATGCTGTATTATTTTTTGTCTAGTATTTTTTAATTTGTCATGTCATCCATTAATGCCCATATTGATTGCATACAAGAACTCTGGGATCTGAAGAACTAGACATCCAAATGAATGCTGACTAGGGGATATAATATCTCCCTTTTAATTTATCCCTTTTAATATATAAAATATTTTTTTGCGTCTTTTATGCGTTTTTTGTATAATATACCGTATACTCTCGAGTATAAGCCGAGTTTTTCAGCACGATTTTTCGTGCTGAAAACACCCCCCTTAGCTTATACTCGAGTGAACTCTCCACCTGTCAATCCCATCATCAATGGTCTTCAACCTATGGACCTCCAGATGTTGCAAAACTACAACTCCCAGCATGCCCGGACAGCCATCGGCTGTCCGGGCATGCTGGGTGTTGTAGTTTTGAAACCTCTGGAGGTCCGCAGGTTGAAGACCACTGCTGCCTTCGTCATCATCCAGCCCCCCCCCCCCCTTTTGTTTTGTACTCACCTCCCCTCCGCAGAAAGTTAGGGTGAGGTGCTCCGGGCCATCTATGCTGCAGGGAGCGTCCGGTGAGGAGGATTAGTCGTTGCGGGCTGTCCATTTTCACCAGGGGGGCCTTTTCTCCGCGCTTTGGGCCCGGACTAGTGATGTTGCCTTGACGACGACGCACAGGGACGACGATGCGCATGAACGTCCCTATGCGGCGGCGTCAAGGCAACGTCACTAGTAGCGCGGAGAAGAGGCCCCTCCGGTGAAAATGGACCGCCCACAACGACTAACCCTCCCCACTGTACGGTCCCTGCCGAATTGATGGCCCGGACCAGCTCACCCTAACTTCCCGAGGTGAGTACAAAACAAAGGGGGGGGGGGGGGGGCTGGATGATGACGAAGACCGCAGTGGTCTTCAACCTGCGGACCTCCAGAGGTTTCAAAACTACAACTCCCAGCATGCCTGGACAGCCGATGGCTGTCCGGGCATGCTGGGAGTTGTAGTTTTGCAACATCTGGAGGTCCGCAGGTTGAAGACCACTGATGAAGGGATTGACAGGTGGTGATGATGAAGGGGGATGATGACGGGGGTCTGGATGATTACATGGGGGGATGATGTATTTCCCACCCTAAGCTTATAGTTGAGTCAATAACTTTTCCTGGGTTTTTGGGGTAAAATTAGGGGCCTCGGCTTATATTCGGGTCGGCTTATACTCGAGTATATACGGTAATGAATTATAGTTGATGTGGCACATTGGCTTGTATAGTAGTGTTCATTTATGTACAGTATATGTTTTACATATATTTTGTCTCTATAGCACTTTAAGCTCTGTCTTATTATTAGTAGTGTTGAGCGGCATAGGCCATATTCGAATTCACGATATTTTACGAATATATGGATGAATATTCGTCATATATTCACTAACTTTGCATATTCGTAATATTCACGTTTTATTTTCGCATATGCGATAATCCGCAAATATGCGAAAATTCCCACGCCAGTCTCACACAGTAGTATTAGAGCCTTTTTTACACCACATAAGCTGGAAGCAGAGAGGGATGATCACTGTGATGTGTACTGTGGAAAAAAAAAAAAACAGTATGCGATATTCGCGAATAAAATTCACATTGCGAATATTCGTGAGCAACACTAATTATCAGCATATATGATAGCATACAGTCACAATTATGGAATACATTAAAGGGGTACTCCTGTGGAAAACTTTTTATTTTTAAATCAACTGGTGCCAGAAAGTTAAACAGATTTGTAAATTACTTCTATTAAAAAAATCTTCATCTTTCCTGTACTTTTTAGGGTCTGTATACTACAGAGGAAATGGTTTTCTTTTTGGAACACAGAGCTCTCTGCTGACATCATGACCACAGGGCTCTCTGTTGACATCTCTGTCCATTTTAGGAACTGTCCAGAGCAGCATGTGTTTGCTATGGGGATTTTCTCCTACCTGGACAGTTCTTAAAATGGACAGAGATGTCAGCAGAGAGCACTGTGGTCAAAATGTCAGCAGAGAGCTCTGTGTTCCAAAAAGAAAACCATTTTCCTCTGTAGTATTCAGCAGCTAATAAGTACTGGAAGGATTAAGATTTTTTTTATAGAAGTAATTTACAAATCTGTTCTGTTCTGGCACCAGTTGATGTAAAAAAAAGTTTTCCAGAGGAGAACCCGTTAATTGTCACAATTGCTTGGCTAACGTAGCATGTAGATAGGAAAATATATTATTTTATATATTTTTTATTTCATGTACTTATGATTATTATTAGGATTTTTTATTTATCACAAGATATCTCACCTTGTAGAATTCATGATTTATCACATTTTATTTTTATTAATAATAATAATAATAATAATAATAATGTGTGTATATATATATATATATATATATATATATATATATATATATATATACAGCTCAAAAAAATAAAGTGGACACTAAGATAACACATCCTAGATCTGAATGAATGAACTAATTGTATGAAATACTTTCATCTTTACATAGTTGAATGTGCTGACAAAAAAATCACACAAAAATTATCAATGGAAATCAAATTTATCAACCCATGGAGGTCTGTATATGGAGTCACACTCAAAATCAAAGTGGAAAACCACACTGTAGGCTGATCCAACTTTGATGTAATGTCCTTAAAACAAGTCACAATGAGGCTCAGTAGTGTGTGCGGCCTCCACTTGCCCGTATGACCTCCCTACAATGCCTGGGCATGCTCCTGATGAGGTGGCAGATGGTCTCCTGAGGGATGTCCTCCCAGAACTGGACTAAAGCATCTGCCAACTCCTGGACAGTCTGTAGTGAAACGTGGCATTGGTGAATGGAGAGAGACATGATGTCCCAGATGTGCTCAATCGGATTCAGGTCTGGGGAATGGACGGGCCAGTCCATAGATAGCATCAATGTCTTCCTCTTGCAGGAACTGCTGACACACCCCAGCCATATGAGGTCTTGCATTGTCTTGCATTAGGAGGAACCCAGGGCCAACCGCACCAGCATATGGTCTCACAAGGGGTCTGAGGATCTCATCTCGGTACCTAATGGCAGTCAGGCTACCTCTGGCAATCACATGGAGGGCTGTGCGGCCCCACCAAAGGAATGCCATTCCACATCATTACTGACCCACCACCAAACCGGTTATGCTGGAGGATGTTGCAAGCAGCAGAATGTTCTCCACAGCGTCTCAAGACTCTGTCACATATGTCACATGTGCTTAGTCTGAACCTGCTTTCATCTGTGAGGAGCACAGGTTTCCAGTGGCAAATTTGCCAATCTTGGTTTTCTCTGGAAAATGCCAATTGTACTGCACGGTGTTAGGCTGTAAGGACAACCCCCACCTGTGTACGTTGGGCCCTCATACCACCCTCATGTTTCTGACCATTTGTGTGGACGCATGCACATTTGTGGCCTGCTGGAGGTCATTTTGCAGGGATCTGGCAGTGCTCCTCCTTTCACAAAGGCAGAGGTAGTGGTCCTGCTGCTGGGTTGTTGCCCTCCTACGGCCTCCTCAACGACTCCTGATTTACTGACCTGTCTCCTGGTAGCGCCTCCATGTTCTGGATACTACGCTGACATACACAGAAAACCTTCTTGCCATAGCTCGCATTGATGTGCCATCCTGGATGAGCTGGACTGCCTGAACCACTTGTGTGGGTTGTAGACTCCATCTTGTTCTACCACTAGAGTGAAAGCACCGCCAGCATTCAAAAGTGACCAAAACATCAGCCAGGAAGCATGGGAATTGAGAAGTGGTCTGTGATCAATACCTGCAGAACCACTCCTTTATTGGGGGTATCTTGCTAATTGCCTATAATTTCCACCTATAGTCTGTTCCATTTGCACAACAACATGTGAAATTGATTGTCAATCAGTGTTGCTTCCTGAGTGGACAGTGTGATTTCACAGAAGTGTCATTGACTTGGAGTTACATTGTGTTGTTTAAGTGTTCCCTTTATTTTTTTTTAACAGATATATGATATATATGATGTATGGCCCTGGTCTTTCAATACCTCCATGTACATATTAACACTGGCAGGCAAGAGATACTTAATGCCACTTTATTTCAGTGTGAATATGCCTAAAAAAATCAGCTCATTAACTAAGCTGTTAGTTACCATGGGTTACCACATATCACCATAACTTAGCCTTAAAACCCCCTTAAAACTACTTGAACTACATTCCTAGTAGTGATGCTCGCGAATATTGGCAATGCAAATTTTATACGCGAATATCGCATATTCACGAATTCGCGAATATTTGCGAATATAGCACTATATATTCGCAATTACATATATTCCTTTTATTTATTTATTTTTTCAATTACATTTTTTTTTTCACAGTGTTCATCACAGTGATCATCCCTCTCTGCTTCCAGCTTGTGTGGTGTAAAGAAGGCTCTAATACTACCGTGTTAGACTGGCATGCGAATTTTCGCATATGTGAAAATTTGCATATGCAAATTTTTGTATATTCGAATTTTCGCATATGCTATTTTTTATATATGCTAATTTTCCCATATGCGAATTCTTGCATATGCGAATTTTCGCATATGCGAAAATATGCTGCGAATATGCTGCGAATATTCGTCCATATATTCACGAAATATCACAAATTTGAATATGGCCTATGCCGCTCAACACTAATTCCTAGCAGTGTTATACAGTCTTCAGAGCTGTTAGGCAATGTTAAAATATTGGTTGGGGCTTGTTTTAGTGTCAGTTCCTATTGAACTGAGCCAAATCAAATCAACGATTTTGAAAAAGACATATAAAGATAACCACACCTTAGGAACACCACCATCAAAAATGGTGCATGATGTAAATAGAAAAGACTGAATGCTTCATAGGATATTTATTAAAACACATATAAAGACCTGTAATTAAAAGACATATAATGAAAACACATATACATGCACTAGTATTGCAAAATCTACCACTGGGCTCTAGTGGTAGAATTAATAATATGTATAGAGCACTGTTAGCTGTATTAGATGTGAAAAATGAGAAGAATGGAAAAAAATGAAAAAATAAAAACATTGTACAGCAATCTGTTACTTCAATGTCTGTTAATCCGGTACTTCTGGTAAAGTAACAGTTGATATGAACAGTCTCAGATAATATTGCTAAACATATCCACCCATAAATAGTTATTTAAGATATGTCTCACCAATAGTTTGGCCGCTGATCCCGGGCTGCAACAGACCCACTTTGATGTCCTGCGGCTGTTGGTATAGCACGGGCGCTGTAGTAACTCTCTGGGACTCAGCCGGCTGCCGGCTCCGAAGTGAATGCCGTGCGGGCTGTGTTGTCGGTCTCCCACTTGGTAGCTCATATCACTTACTCCGGCAGAAGTGTGATAACTTTCCTGCAGTGTTCCCAGGCTGGTAGTGGATGGTGTCAGGGGAATCAAGCAGTAACTGGATGGATATGCTGCAGATTGGGAAAGTCCATATCCAGGTGCGGGCTTCTTCACACAGGTAACAGTTGCTAGCTCTGTATTCAAACTGATTCAAAACTCTAGATGTGTTTCTAAATGATAATACATGACCCCTTCTTCAGTAGCTGTGCATGGAATAAAAACATATGTGTTATCTAGGAATAATACTGACTTTAAATAGTCGGTCATCATCGGTTTCAAATTAAGAAGCGATCTTCACTTACATAGGAAATTGACTTTATTTGTATCTATTTAAGCTGTGGAATGGATTATTGCTATTGAATGGACCATTATCTCCCGTTCCCTGTTAGAAACCTGTGATTGTTGTAAATGGACAATATATATATAAAAAGAAATATATAAAAATAGGAATATTTGTATATTGAAGAATAGATAATAAATATAAGATAAAAATAAAATTAAAATAAATATGAATGAAAATAAGAATAAAAAAAATATGAAAAATGAAAAAAAAATGAAAATACTATAAAATGAAATAAAAATAAAAAATGAATATAAATAATAATAAAAATTAAAATTAAATAAACATGATAGCAAGAAAAAAAGGAATGATGTTCAGGAGCATCCCAGAAAAGAAGAAATAAGATCAAAGTATCCATTTGGTATCTTCCGATCTGGGCTGACTTGGAGCATGGGCGGAGATTGATGACATCATTGCTGTTGTTTGCTAACAGCAGGACCCAGCCGAGAACAGCAGCAGTGAAGTCACTAAGCTCCGACCATTATCCAAGTCAGGCCCGGAGCAGAAGATTCGAAGAGGATTGCCAGAGAACCACAGCACGAAATGGGGCCAGGTAAGTATAGTTGTCTTCAGTGTCACCAGTACTACCTGTCTGTACCGACAGGTTAGTGCAAGTGAAATCGATGACAGATTTCCTTTAAAGGCAGCAATAACTTTCACACACCAGTGGCTTTCCTTGTTTACCATCACACAAACATTGTAGTGAATGAGAAAGTCATGGCTTCCTGCAGTCACCATAAGGAGGAACTTAGGTGCTTTATTATTGGGTTCAATGTATGAACAGTAGTAATTCCCTCTATTAGTGATCAGTAAAAAAAAAATAATCTCCTAAGATTATTAGTTTTGTTTCTGATCTGGACCCTAATTTGGTCAAAGTGTTTTGACTGTGTTAGTGGACATAACAAGTGCAAACAACTGTGCTATAATACACAGCAAGAAAAATACAATACAACGTAAACTAGGAAAAGGTAGTCTAATGAACATTTTCTGTTCTGTACTGAGATGATCCAGAGAAAGGAAAAAAAAAAACCTCATACTAGAGGTAAAAATTCCTTCCCAACTCCAAACAGTCAGAATAAATCCCTGGATCAATGTTCTGTCCCTATAAATCTAGTACACATAACCAGCAATGTTATTACTCTCCAAAAATGCATCCAGACCCCTTTTGAACTCTTTTACATAATTAACCATGACCACCTCCTCCGGGAGAGAATTCCACAGTCTCACTGCTCTTACAGTAAAGAACCCCCGTCTGTGCTGGTGTAGAAACCTTCTTTCCTCAAGACATAGAGGATGTCCCCTTGTTATAGATACAGTCCTAGGTATAAATAGATCATGGGAGAGATCTCTGTACTGTCCCCTGATATATTTATACATAGTTATTAGGTCTCCCCTAAGCCTTCTTTTTTCTAAGCTAACCCTAATTCTGATAATCTTTCTGAGTACTGTAATCCTCTTATTCCCTGTATTACCCTGGTTGCCCGTCTTTGAACCCTCTTTAGCTCCCCTATATCTTTCTTGTACACTGGTGCCCAGTACTGTACTGTGCACAGTATTCTATGTGTGGTCTGACTAGTGCTTTGTACAGCGGTAGAATTATTTATTTGTCGTGGGCAAATGTGCCCCTATTGATGCACCCCAGGATTCTATTTGCCTTGGTAACTATAGCTAAATTTACTGTTAACTAAGACTCCCAAGGCCTTTTCCACATCAGTCGTCCAAAGTGTGCTCCCATTTAATACATAATCCAAGCCCGTTTTTTTCCCTCCCCATGTGCATTACCATGCATTTATCAGTGTTGAACCTCATCTGCCACTTCCCAGCCCAAACTTCCAACCTATACAGATCCATTAATAAAAGTGCACAGACCTTTCAAGGGAAAAATATGTCTACTTTAACAAGGGGTTAATATTCTGCACAATTAAAACATCCAAGCTTAGAGTCGTTACATTTTTCATGTAGAAATCTAAGGTATGGAACTAATATCCTCCAGCATTCTAAATTGCTGCAGGGTTCACTTTGTTATAAATTATATAAACATATGATATATGAATAAAATGAATATTTACAATGCAACATAAATCTTTGGTCCTTCAATGTTGTTAGTTAAAATTACATAATGTATTAAACATACATAAATGCATACATTGACTCAAACAAAAGGATTAGACTCTAATAAAATAAATTATTTATAAAACTCACAGAGGAGAGAGAATTTGGTCACTATATTGTTTTAGATTGTTGCATTTTATCATTGCTCTAAAAATAAATGAACATATTAATATGTAATATAGATATAGGCAAATGAAAATAGCTTCCATAACTAACATTCTGGAGAAAAAAAAAAGTATCAGTATTTTTTTAGGAACTTTTTCTTACTACATATTGTTAGCGCAGCATGCTAACTCGCACCCATCCAACAATAAAAACCCCTGTGTGTATGTGATCAGCAATACATACTGTAGTGTTCTATAAAGTGGGCTGGTGGCCCTTAAATGGGGACTCCCATGCACCAGTGTTCAGAACCATGTATGTTGGCCGCCACACTCCCTCCCATAGACTATTGAATTGAGGGGGCATTAAGTTACATCATGAGGGGCGTGTTGGTGACATCTCGACCACTGCCACCGGAAGTCGGCATTTGTTTAGAATGGCAAGTGCTGCGGGAGATCGCAGGGTGCCCCAGCAGCGGGAAAAGATGTCCTACTAAAATACTGACCAGCCTTTCAGATAATCAAATAGTCACTATAACCCCTTAAGGATCAAGCCCATTTTCACCTTAAGGACCAGAGCGTTGTTTGCACATCTGACCACTGTCACTTGAAGCATTAATAACTCTGGGATGCTTTTACTTATGAATTTGATTCTGAGAATGTTTTTTTTTTTTTTTTTAAATAAAGTTTTTATTCTCAGAAGCATACAGTACATGACACTGTAACAACATACAAGGATTTGTACAAAACTTCATGACAGAGAGTCCGTGGATGTCACTCGTCTTAAGTAACGACATCAACCTTCTGTATGAAACTTCTGCATTTTCCAATATAGTGCTTTTTAACATAGCAATGTTATCAATCAACAACAGAAAAAAAACTAAATAAAAAAGAGGCAAAATACATTTCCCCACATAATGTGAAAAAAAAGAATGCATGGATACAAAAGAACATCTGTGTCATATGCTGACACTCATACACATCATAGACTAGCACACTGCTCATGTTTCAGTGTGTGACATTACCAGCAGGCCCATCAGGTGGGAGAGCTAGATTCCCCAATGTTCCCTTCAAAAGTTCCAGGCTGTACCATGTGGTAGATGCAAAATATGTCACTATCCTGTGTCGCTCACTCTCGTCTGGTAGATAGTGTAAATAGGCCCTCCATTTCTGGAAGAACTTTTTAGCGTGCAACTCAGAATTCCGTATAGCTAGTAATAATTCCCTATGTACTATACAGTGCAGTTCCTTCAGTATTTCAGCTATAGTAGGGAGCGTGGGGGTAAGCCAATGTCTAAGTAGGCACAGCTTGGTGACCAAAAGTAAGATATGTATGCTCTTAGTCAGTTTTCCTCTGTCTGGAGGATTCGATTCTCGTGTTGGTAAATAATGAAATAGATATGGTTCCGGTGAGGGAGGGAGCCCAAGGCTCCAAATTGTGAGAATTAATGACCAGACGTCGTTCCATAACTCATGTACCTGTGGGCATTCCCATAGGCAATGCCACAGATCTGCTCTAGGTAAGCGACATGTGGGACAATGATCCAAGTATGGAGGGGGAGGGGGAGTGCCTTTCCAGTTGAATGCATATGTTGCTTTATGAATGATACGCCAGTGTATTTCTTGAAGCTGTGAACTCGGAGTAGAATTGCCTACCGCTAAGAGACCTTCTCGTATATGTGACTGTAAATCTGGGTCATCAATGTGGGTAGACCATTTTACAAGTGCCTTCTCTTCCGCCCCTCTTAACACTACATCCCTGATGTTTGTGTAGATGAGTGATAAGGATTTATGACTTGCGGAGGTACCCATGAGCGTGCAAAATTTCCCTCGTTTTTCTACTGATCTATAGTTTCGGACCAGACTGCCAAAATATGAACATAGCTGATTATAGAACCAATGATGTGAGTTTGGAAGAGCATATTTCTCTCTAAAGGCCTCCCAACTTAAAAGAATCCCATCTCTATTGTCAAGAAAATTCCCAAAAGAAGTTACACGTCTGTCCTCCCATATCTTACGAACTGGGTTACTGAAGCAATGTTTCAACGCTGGTGCATGCCACAAACTATAGAATCTAGAGAGGCACCATGGTAGTCCATATGATTTTCTCAACGTCTTCCAGGTGGCCAGAGTATCACTAAATAAAAAGTTTTTCCTTATCTGAGATGGGATATCTCTGTAGGGGAGATGAAATAGTATTTTGAGATTACCTATAGAACATAGCTCCTCCTCCAATTTGGTATTTTAAAAATAAGACGTGTCAAATATCCAGTCCCGCACATGGCGAAAAACAGCCGCTAAATTATATAGACGTACTGTTACGCCTAGCGCTCCGGGTCCCCGCTCCTCCCCGGAGCGCTCACGGCGTCTTTCTCCCTGCAGCGCCCCGGTCAGTCCCGCTGACCGGGAGCGCTGCACTGTCATGGCCGTCGGGGATGCAATTCGCACAGCGGGACGCGCCCGCTCGCGAATCGCATCCCAGGTCACTTACCCGTCCCGGTCCCCTGCTGTCTTGTGCTGGCGCGCGCGGCTCTGCTCTCTAGGGCGCGCGCGCGCCAGCTCTCTGAGACTTAAAGGGCCAGTGCACCAATGATTGGTGCCTGGCCCAATTAGCTTAATTGGCTTCCATCTGCTCCCTGGCTATATCTGATCTCCTCCCTTGCACTCCCTGGCCGGATCTTGTTGCCTTGTGCCAGTGAAAGCGTTTAGTGTGTCCAAAGCCTGTGTTACCTGAACTTCTGCTATCCATCCTGACTACGAACCTTGCCGCCTGCCCCCGACCTTCTGCTACGTCTGACCTTGCCTCTGCCTAGTCCTTCTGTCCCACGCCTTCTCAGCAGTCAGCGAGGTTGAGCCGTTGCTAGTGGATACGACCTGGTTGCTACTGCCGCAGCAAGACCATCCCACTTTGCGGCGGGCTCTGGTGAAAACCAGTAGCCTCTTAGAACCGGTCCACTAGCACGGTCCACGCCAATCCCTCGCTGACACAGCGGATCCACAACCCGTAAGCCGAATCGTGACAGTAGATCCGGCCATGGATCCCGCTGAGGTGCCGCTGCCAAGTCTCGCTGATCTTCCCACGGTGGTCGCTCAGCAATCGCAGCAGATTGCCCAACAAGGACAACAGCTGTCGCAGTTGACCGCCATGTTACAGCAACTTCTGCCTCTGCTACAGCAGCAACCATCTCCTCCGCCAGCTCCTGCACCTCCTCCGCAGCGAGTGGCCGCTCCTAGCCTCCGCTTGTCCCTGCCGGACAAATTTGATGGGGACTCTAAACTCTGCCGTGGATTTTTGTCTCAGTGTTCCCTGCATATGGAGATGTTGTCGGACTTGTTTCCTACGGAACGATCTAAGGTGGCGTTTGTAGTAAGCCTTCTTTCAGGAAAGGCCTTGTCTTGGGCCACACCGCTCTGGGACCGCAATGATCCTGCCACAGCCTCAGTCCAGGCCTTCTTCGCTGAAGTCCGGAGTGTCTTCGAGGAGCCAGCCCGAGCTTTTTCTGCCGAGACTGCCCTGTTGAACCTGGTCCAGGGTAATTCTTCAGTGGGCGAGTACGCCATCCAATTTCGTACTCTTGCTTCCGAGTTATCATGGAATAACGAGGCTCTCTGCGCGACCTTTAAAAAAGGCCTATCCAGTCGCATCAAGGATGTGCTGGCCGCACGAGAGATTCCTGCCAACCTCCAAGAACTCATCCATTTGGCTACCCGCATTGACATGCGTTTTTCTGAGCGACACCAAGAGCTCCACCTGGAAAAAGACTTAGATCTCTGGGCACCTCTCCCACAGCATCCTTTGCAGTCTACACCTGGGCCTCCCGCCGAGGAGGCCATGCAAGTGGATCGGTCTCGCCTGACCCAGGAAGAGAGGAATCGCCGTAGGGAAGAAAATCTCTGTCTTTACTGTGCCAGTACCGAGCATTTCTTGGTGGATTGCCCTATCCGTCCTCCACGTCTGGGAAACGCACGCACGCACCCAGCTCACGTGGGTGTGGCGTCTCTTGGTTCCAAGTCTGCTTCTCCACGTCTCACGGTGCCCGTGCGGATTTCTCCTTCAGCCAACTCCTCCCTCTCAGCCGTGGCCTGCTTGGACTCTGGTGCCTCTGATAATTTTATTTTGGAGTCGTTTGTGAATAAATTCCGCATCCCGGTAACCCGTCTCGTCAAGCCGCTCTACATTTCCGCGGTCAATGGAGTCAGACTGGATTGCACCGTGCGTTACCGCACAGAACCCCTCCTGATGTGTATTGGACCCCACCACGAAAGGATTGAGCTCTTCGTTCTCCCCAACTGTACCTCTGAGGTCCTCCTCGGTCTGCCATGGCTCCGCCTTCATTCTCCCACCCTTGATTGGACCACCGGGGAGATCAAGAACTGGGACTCTGCCTGCCTTAGGAAGTGCCTCTCCCCCCCTCCCAGTCCCGTCAGGCAAGCCTCTGTGCCTCCTCATGGCTCCCGTCCTTGTGTCACCCTGCCCCGTGCCAAGCTTCACCCTCTGCCCTCCCTCCCCATTCCAACTCCTGCTGCACTGCCTGCCGTTGAGGAAACCCTCCATTCTTTCCCGGTGTCCTCATCCCAGGGGAGGCAGTTACCGGACAAAAAAAAGGGGAGACCTAAGGGGGGGGGTACTGTTACGCCTAGCGCTCCGGGTCCTCGCTCCTCCCCGGAGCGCTCACGGCGTCTTTCTCCCTGCAGCGCCCCGGTCAGTCCCGCTGACCGGGAGCGCTGCACTGTCATGGCCGTCGGGGATGCGATTCGCACAGCGGGACGCGCCCGCTCGCGAATCGCATCCCAGGTCACTTACCCGTCCCGGTCCCCTGCTGTCTTGTGCTGGCGCCCGCGGCTCTGCTCTCTAGGGCGCGCGCGTGCCAGCTCTCTGAGACTTAAAGGGCCAGTGCACCAATGATTGGTGCCTGGCCCAATTAGCTTAATTGGCTTCCATCTGCTCCCTGGCTATATCTGATCTCCTCCCTTGCACTCCCTGGCCGGATCTTGTTGCCTTGTGCCAGTGAAAGCGTTTAGTGTGTCCAAAGCCTGTGTTACCTGAACTTCTGCTATCCATCCTGACTACGAACCTTGCCGCCTGCCCCCGACCTTCTGCTACGTCTGACCTTGCCTCTGCCTAGTCCTTCTGTCCCACGCCTTCTCAGCAGTCAGCGAGGTTGAGCCGTTGCTAGTGGATACGACCTGGTTGCTACTGCCGCAGCAAGACCATCCCGCTTTGCGGCGGGCTCTGGTGAAAACCAGTAGCCTCTTAGAACCGGTCCACTAGCACGGTCCACGCCAATCCCTCGCTGACACAGCGGATCCACAACCCGTAAGCCGAATCGTGACACGTACATTAGGAATACGTAATCCCCCCGTCCCCTTCGCTAAACACAGAGTGTCGAATGCTACCCTAGGCCTTTTATTGGACCAAATAAATTTCGTAAATATGGCCTGCAATTTCCTGACATCGACATGTCGTAGAAGCAGTGGAATCGTCTGTAGCATATATAAGAGTTTAGAGAAACTCATCATCTTTATGAGCTGTGTTCTACCTGAGAGGGACAAAGGTAGTTTGCTCCAGCGTTGCAGTTCCCTGTCTATTTTGTTAATGAGTGGGGGATAATTTAAGTTATAAAGTGACAGAGGGGTACGTCCAATCTTAATTCCGAGATAGGTGATATGTTGTCTGGCCACCTGGACTGACGGAACCTGCAGAGGCAAGGACGGGGTATTCCCCAAGAACAATAATTGACATTTGTCCACATTAACCCTGTAACCCGAGTATGACCCAAACATATCTAGAGCCTTAAAGACCTCTCCCAGTTGTGTCTCCGGCTGACTCAAATACAACAATGTGTCGTCTGCAAAGCAGCTAATTTTTACACCTGGGTCTGTAAGAGGTATTGTGCCAATGGCTCCAAAGTTAAATTGAAAAGGAGGGGCGATAAGGGACATCCTTGTCTTGTACCTCGCTGGAGGGGGAAAGGAGCAGAGAGAAAACCTGGCAAATGTACCCTAGACACCGGGGCAGAATAGAACGCCCTTAAAAAGGATCTAAATTGTCCCTGGATGCCAGCTTTGTCTAATACCATGTCCAGCCAGGCCCAGTCCACGCGGTCAAATGCTTTTTCCGCATCCAATGCTAACAAAGCCGGGACCTGGCTGGAGTAAGGCTGTGAAGTAACCGCTCCCTGCACCGCCAGAACAGTTCTAATATTGTAAACTGCTGCTCTATTTTTAATAAAACCTACTTGGTGGGGTCCAATTAGTTTGTGCATGACCAAAGCTAATCTATCTGCGAGCAGCTTAGCTAGAATTTTTATATCCACATTGATTAGCGATATTGGGCGGTACGCACCTGGCATGGAAGGGTCCTTACCCTCTTTATGTAGAACCTTTATGTAGGCCATGTTGCTCGATTGTGGCAAATGACCTGTGGATAGAATAGTATTATAAACATTTTGCAAGGGTACACTAAGCTTATCTTTTAAGATTTTAAAGAACTCTCCAGAATATCCGTCTGGACCCGGAGCCTTTTGGTTTTTCAAGTTTGTTACTGTCGATTCTATCTCCTCCACAGAGATAGGGGCATTGAGGATGTACTGGTCATCTATGTGTAGGGAAGGCAGGGATAGAGTGTTTATAAAGGAGGCAGCCCCCTCCTCATCTATGTGTTGCTTGGAATATAATTGTTGCTAAAAATGACCCAGAATGTCAGCTATGTCCTTAGGGTTCTTCTTTAACACACCTCTCTCATCTATCATTGGCTTAATGGGCGTCACCCTCCTTTGTCCCCTTGCCAAATTCGCTAATAGTCTGCCAGACTTGTTGCCAAATTTATAGAATTCAGCCGCAAATCTGTCAGAGCGGAAAGTCTCTAATGCTGCCTGGGAAGCCTCAAAACCACGCTGAGCTTGTACCCATATCTCCTTATTAGACTCTGTCGGTGTAGACAAAAATTCTGTGTAGGCCTGTCTTAAAGTGTTTGACACACGTGAGTATTGTTCCGAAGCCCTCTTCTTCTGATGAGTAATATACGCTATTATCTTCCCCCGCAGAACTGCTTTACCTGCCTCCCAAAATAAGAAGGGTTCAGACATATGTTGGTTGTTGTTATCACTATACTCTTCCCACCAGTGTTTTAACAGTTGTGTAAAGTGTTCATCTTTTAGTAGGTACGATGGGAATCTCCATACCCAATCAGTACCCTGAGGATATGAGTCTAGTAGGTCTAAGGACACCGGGGCGTGGTCTGATATCACAATGTCATGTATTTGGGTGTTAGTGGTCTGGGGCAGAAGTGTCTGGGAAAGAAAAAGATAATCTAGTCTCGACCACGAGTGGTGTGCGTGGGAAAAGTGAGTAAACACCCTGTCAGTCGGGTTATAATACCTCCAGGAGTCAATCATATCAGTAGTTTGTGTGAGGTTCTGTAGAAATAACTCCTCAGACGAGGTAGTGATCGCAGTGCTGCGTCTCCTATCTTCTGATGTGCGCATCACAGTATTAAGATCTCCCCCGAGTATTTTGTATATGTTATTGTCTGCTCTGAGGCGCGCACTCAAAGTATCATAAAAGGTCTGTTTACCTATATGTGGGCCATATGCATTGTAAATACTATATAAGCGACCCCCCTCTTCTAGTACCATATGTTGTAGCATACCTCCTGAGTCTTCCCAATGTGAGTGGACAGACTGAGCTAATTTTTTATGCAGCAGGATTAAAACACCACCTTTTCTCTCAACTGCCGGAGAACCTATTACTGCCCCCACCCACCTCTTCTGAAGGCGTATGAAGTCCTCAGTAAGTA
This sequence comes from Hyla sarda, assembly GCF_029499605.1. NCBI lineage: Eukaryota > Metazoa > Chordata > Amphibia > Anura > Hylidae > Hyla > Hyla sarda. The sequence continues at coordinate 563,028,648 of NC_079189.1, read as the reverse complement.
GGTGGGTCTCCTGGAGAAGCGCCACATCAGCCTTTAATTTTTGCAAATGCCGAAGTACTAGTGACCGCTTTCCAGGAGACTGCAATCCTTTTACATTCCACGTTACTACTTTCATTACTAAATAATTTGCATTAAAAGGATAGAAATGCAGTTAAAGACTATATAAACAACAAGGTAAGCAGTATACCAAGAGCAACGTGCACAAGTATCACAGACGACACGACTTGCATAGCATGGGGGAATGGCCTCACAGAACAGTAATATGAAACCGAATAAATAACAACAAGACTGTAACAATAAGAACCATCTTGGCTCTAAGAGCCCTAGTCAGGACTTCACTTCTTCCACGGACCATTAGCGGATCCTCGCACTTCCGCATATACGATGTATCTATCAGTTGGCAACCTGACCCTTGAGGACGGGCCCCGACCATAAGCGTCCGTATGGACTCAGTAAGAAGTGTCACAAGATAAGAGAAACACGGCATAAGAAGAGATGCAGGGAGGGAGGAGCAAGGGGGAAATCGAGATGAGCAGAGAAAGAGAGAGAGAGAAAGAGAGAGAGAGAGAGAGAGAGAGAGAGAGAGAGAGAGAGAAAAAAAAAAATAATAATAATAATAATAATAATAATAAAAATAAAAATGAAAAATATGAAAAAAGGGGTAACAAATTGTCTCGGAGATTGTATGCAGAAGCGTTCCTCGTCCAGGGAGAATAATAATAGGGAAACAGAGATCCGATAGTCCCTCCATAGTTCCTTAGTAAGGAGAGATGGTCTTCATTCATAGAACAGTCCAATATTCCAGAAGAGAAACAAGAGGACAGCTCACTCCATGCTTTCCAAGATCAGCGGCGGGCTTTTGTGGCGGCGGCGTTTGTGCTTCTCTGTCTCAGAATGGGACTCCACTACCTCCCGTAGGCGTAGCGATGCCAGCGCTTCATCAGGTGAGCGATATATCTCCATAGAACCATCAGGCTTAAAAATTTTCAGGATAGCCGGGTATTGTAATACAAATTTTCGCTGTTGTGCCACCAACTGGGAGCATATTGTGGAAAAGGCCTTCCGTTTCTTGGCCACCTCAGCAGAAAAGTCATTGAATAAGAGTATACGGTGACCTCTAATCATTAGTGGAGTAGTCAGTTTCTTGTAAGTTGTCAGAATAAGAGTTTTTTCAGCGTAATTAAGATATTTGGCGATCACCTGTCTCGGTTTGGATTCAGCTGTAGTGGTAGTAGAAGGAAGTGTGTGCCGCAAAGGTCCCAGTCTGTGGGCCCTCTCCACTGAGCATTTGGCCGATAGCCCCAGCGCCGTTGGCAACTCTTCAGCGCAGATTATATGCAATATATGACCTGGAATGGACTCAGGAAAACCCACTAGCCTAAGGTTACTCCTTCTGGAGCGATTTTCCAGGTCATCCGTTTTCTCCTGGAGCGCTGCTGTAAGTTTCTGAGATTTATGTAGTTGCTGCTTCGTCATCATTATCTCTCCCTCAGCCACATTTAATCTCTCTTCAAGTTCAGCAATTTGAGAGGAGTGACGAGAAACCTCCCCCTGTATGGCTGACAGGGAGGACGTTATAGTGGAATCCAACTGTTGTTTTATGTCAGTCAGCACTAATTTAGCCACTTCAGCCGCCAGAAGTGTGGCCAGAGTTTTAATAGAGAAAGGCAGTCCTGGGATAAGACTGTTGTCAGTAACAGGTGGGAGGGGGGCCGGTATCTCCTGCTGTGTAAGTGGGGCATTCTGTCCCGTTACTCCCGTTGTGGCGCGCAACTCCGCCATCTTACCTCCACCTCCCTCCCCCACGGCCTGAGAAGGGGATCCCGCTCTCTGACCTTGTCCGTCCCCGCCTCGGGAAATAAAACAATCCATCTTGTTCCCAGGAGCGTGCAGAAGATAGTGCAGCTATTCAGAGTCCCTGGATGTGCAGATATGTGCGGCGGGTAACGGGTGAAGGTAGCGGTGCGGACGGAGCTCTGTCTGAGCACTCCTTACATCCGTGCGCCGGAACCAGAAGTGCTGAGAATGTTTTTCCGTGACTTATTCTACTTTAACATAGTGTAAAATTTCTGTCGATACTTGCATCTTTTCCTGGTGAAAAATTCCAAAATTTCATGAAAAGTTTAAAATCTTGCTTTTTTTTTTACTTTGAAGCTCTCTGTTTGTAAAGAAAATAGACACACCAAATTAATTATATATTGATTCACATATACAATATGTTTACTTTATGTTTAAATCATAAAGTTGACATGTTTTTACTTTTTGAATACATCAGAGGGCTTCAAAGTTCAGCAGCAATTTTCCAATTTTCCAAAATTTTCAAAATCTGAATTTTTGAGGTGCTAGTTCAGTTTTAAAGTGGATTTGAGGGGCCTTCATATTATACATACCCTATAAATGACCTCATTATAAAAACTGCACCCCTCAAAGTATTTAAAATATCAGTCAGAAAGTTTGTTAACCCTTTAGGTGTTTCACAGAAATAGCAGCACAATGAAGATGAAAATTCAAAATCTTAATTTTTTACACTGACATGTTCTTGTAGACCCAGTTTTTGAATTTTTACAAGGGGTAAAATCAGAGAAATCCCCCCCCCAAAAAATATGTAACCCTGTTTCTCTCAAGTAAGAAAATACCTCATATGTAATGTAAAGTGCTCTGTACACTAGAGTGCTCAGAAGGGAAGGAGCGACAATAAAATTCACATATACAATAAGTCTACTTTATGTTTGCATCATAAAGTTGACATGTTTTTACTTTTGGAAGACATCAGAGGGCTTCAAAGTATAGCAGCAATTTTCTAATTTTTCACAAAATTTTCTAAATCTGAATTTTTCAGGGACCAGTTCAGTTTTGAAGAGCCTTCTTATTAGAAATACCCCACACATTACCCCATTATAAAAACTGCACCTCTCAACGTATTCAAAATTACATTCAGTAAGTGTGTTAACCCTTTAGGTGTTTCACAGGAATAGCAGCAAAGTGAAGGAGAAAATTCAAAATCTGCATTTTTTACACTCGCATGTTCTTGTAGACCCAGTTTTTGAATTTTTATAAGGGGTAAAAAGAGAGAAATCTCCCCAAAATTTGTAACCCGATTTCTCTCGAGTAAGGAAATACCTCATATGTGTATGTCATGTGTAGAGGCAGTAGAGGGCTCAGAAGGGAAGGAGCTACAATGGAATTTTGGAGAGTGAATTTTTCTGAAATGGTTTTTGGGGCATGTTGCATTTAGGAAGCCCCTATGGTGCCAGAACAGCAAAAAAAAAAAAAAAACATGTGGCATACTATGATGGAAATTACACCCCTCAAGGAATGTAACAAGGGGTACATTGAGCCTTAACATCCCACAGGTTTTTGACAACTTTTCATTAAAGTTGGATGTGTAAATATTTTTTTTTCACTAAAAAGCTGGTTTTCCCCCAAATTTTAAATTTTTACAAGGCGTAATAGGAGAAAATGCCCCCCAAAATTTGTAACCCCATCTCTTCTGAGTATGGAAATACCCCATGTGTGGACTTCAAATGCACTGCGGGCAAACTACAATGCTCAGAAGAGAAGGAGTCACATTTGGCTTTTGGAAAGCAAATTTTGCTGAAATGGTTTTTGGGGGGCATGTGGCATTTAGGAAGCCCCTATGCATCTGGGTACTAATAACCTGCATGCATCGTATGTCTTAGGGGGGATTAAACTGGCAGAGTCACTGGTAGAGAAGGATCTGGGTGTACTTGTAGATCACAGACTACAGAATAGCATGCAATGTCAGGCTGCTGCTTCCAAAGCCGGCAGGATATTGTCATGTATCAAAAGAGGCATGGACTCAAGGGACAGGGACATAATACTCCCCCTTTATAAAGCATTGGTACGGCCTCACCTGGAATATGCTGTTCAGTTTTGGTCACCTGTCCATAAAAGGGACACTGCGGAGTTGGAAAGGGTGCAGAGACGCGCGACTAAACTAATATGGGGCATGGAACATCTTAGCTATGAGGAGCGATTAAAGGAGTTACAATTGTTTAGTCTTGAGAAGAGACGTTTAAGGGGGGATATGATAAACGTATATAAGTATATTAATGGCCCATACAAAAAATATGGAGAAAAACTGTTCCAGGTTAAACCCCCCCAAAGGACGAGGGGGCACTGCCTCCGTCTGGAGAAGAAAAAGTTTAGTCTCAAGGGGCGACACGCCTTCTTTACCGTGAGGACTGTGAATTTATGGAACGGTCTACCTCAGGAACTGGTCACAGCAGGAACAATTAACAGCTTTAAAACAGGATTAGATACATTCCTGGAACAAAATAAGATTAATGCTTATGAAGAAATATAAAATCTCATCCCTTCCCCAATATCGCGCCACACCCCTACCCCTTAATTCCCTGGTTGAACTTGATGGACATATGTCTTTTTTCGACCGTACTAACTATGTAACTATGTAACTATGTAACTATGGTGCCAGAACAGCGGAAAAAAAAAAAAAAAACTCACATGGCATACTATTTTGGAAACTACACCCCTAAAGCAACATAACAAGGGGTACAGTGAGTCTTAACTACCCACAGGTGTTTGATGACTTTTTGTTAAAGTCGCAAATTAAGAATTACATTTTTCATTTTTACGGACAACTGTTCAAAAAATCTGTCAGACACCTGTGGGGCGTAAATGCTCACTATACCCCTTATTACATTCCTTGAGGGGTGTAGTTTCCAAAATGGGGTCACACGTGGGGGGGAGCTCATTGTTCTGGCACCATGGGGGCTTTGTAAACACACATGGCCTCCAATTTCGGAGACATTCACTCTCCAAAAGACCAATGGAGCTCCTTCTCTTCTGAGCATTGTAGTGCACCTGCAGAGCACTTTACATTCAGATATTGGGTATTTATATACTCAGAAGAAATGGGGTTACAAATTTTGGGGGGCTTTTTTTTCCTATTTCCCCTTGTAAAAATGAAGAATTTGAGATAACACCAGCATTTTAGTGAAAAAATACAACATTTTCATTTTCACGTCCAACTTTAACAAAAATTTGTCAAACACCTGTGGGGTATTAAGGCTCACTATACCCCTTGTTACATTCCGTGAGGGGTGTAGTTTCCAAAATGGGGTCACATGTGGGTGGTTTTTTTGTGTGTTTATGTCAGAACCGCTGTAACGATCAGCCACCCCTGTGCAAATCACCTCAAATGTACATGGCGCTCTCACTCCTGAGCCTTGTTGTGCCCCCGCAGAGCATTTTACGCCCACATATGGGGTATTTCCATACTCGTGAGAAATTGTGTTACAAATTTTGGGGGTCTTTTTTCCTTTTACCTCTTGTGAAAATGAAAAGTATGGGGCAACATCAGCATGTTAGTTTAAATTTTTTTTTTTTTTTTTTACAAAGACATGCTGGAGTAGACCCCAACTTCGCCTTTTCATAAGGGGTAAAAGGAGAAAAAGCCCCCCAAAATTTGCTAGGCAATGTATCCTGAGTACGAAAATACCCCATATGTGGCCCTAAACTGTTGCCTTAAAATACGTCAGGGCCCCGAAGTGAGAGAGCGCCATGCGCATTTGAGGACTAAATAAAGGTTTTGCATAAGGACGGACCCGGATGCAAGATTTACACTTGCCTCCGATACCAAAAATACCCTATGGCAGTGTTTCACAAACAGGGTGCCTCCAGCTGTTGCCAAACGTCCAGCATGCCTGGAAAGTCAATCGCTGTCCGGCAATACTGGGAGTTGTCTTGCAACAGCTGGAGGCTCCGTTTTGGAAACGGTGTCATACGAGAATTGTTTTATTTTTATTTGGAGGGGGGGCTGTGTAGGGGTATGTGTATATGTAGCGTTTTACTTTTTATTTTGTGTAATGTAGTATAGTGTAGTGTTTTTAGGGTACACTCACACGGCCGGGGTCTACAGCGAGCTTCCCGCTGGGAATTTGAGTTGCGGCGGAAAACTTGCTGCATCTTAAACTTGTAGCAAGAAGCTCGCTGTAGACCCCCGCCCGTGTGAATGTACCCTGTACATTCACATGGGGGGGGGGGGCAAACTTCCAGCTGTTGCAAAGCTACCACTACCAGCATGCCCTTTGGCTGTCTGTGCATGCTGGGGGTTGAAGTTATGCAACAGCTGGAGGCACACTGGTTGCAAAACACAGAGTTTGTTACTTAACTCAGTGTTTCGCAACCAGTGTGCCTCCAGTTATTGCAAAACTACAACTCCCAGCATGCACAGACCACCAAAAGACATGTTGGGAGTTAGATTTGCAACATCTGGAGGCCCACAGTTTTGAGACCACTGTGCAGTGGTACAGTCCAGGCATGCTGTGAGTTGTAGTTCTGTAACATCTGGCTCCTCAGATATTGCAGAACTACAACTCCCAGCATGCCTGGACAGTCTGGGCATGCTTGATGTTGAAGTTTTGCAACATCTGGAAGGGCTACAGTTTGGACACCACTGCACAGTGGTCTCCAAACTGTGGGCCTCCAGATGTTGCAAAACTACAACTCCCAGCATGCCCAGACAGCCTTTGGCTGTCTGGGCTTGCTGGCAGTTGTAGTTTGGCAACTCCTGGAACGCAGCAGTGAAGATCGCTTACCGCTGAACTTTACTGCTGCGTCCGCCGCTGCCTCATCCGGTCCCGCGCTGCCTGTCCCGAAACCGCCGCATTTCCCGCCGCAATCGCCGGTCCCTGGACCCTCCGCCATCTTCCCCCCACTCTCCCCCGACATCCAGAGGCGGGCAGAGCGGGGATTTCACCTTTAACCTCCTGCCCCCCTCCTGCCATTGGTCGCTAGTCCTAACGACCAATGGCAGGGGTTTAGGAGCGAGGTGGTAGTTGCCACCTCGCTCCTATCCCTTAGGATGATCGGGGCTGTCTCTGACAGCTCCGATTATCCCTATTTTCCGGGCGATCGGGTCACCAGAGACCCGATTAGCCCGGAACTCCGCAAGTAATTGTCATTAGTCAGTCACTTACTGACTGACTATTGACAACGATCAGCAGCAGGGGACCAGTCTGATTGGTTCCCAGCTGCTTAGTGTCATCGGTCAGCTGTCGAGAACAGCTGAGATGACGTTTCTATCACCATGCCAACAGACATGGTGATAGAAAATGTATTGGTCGTGTATACACGTCTATTTGCGTTAAGTCACAGGAAAAATGGACGTGTATACACGTCCATTTGCAGGAAGGGGTTAAAGTGGGATGTGAAAAGGAAAAAAATATATTTTTTAAACTAAAATGCTGGGGTTACCCCAAATTTTTCATTTTCACAAATGGTAATAGGAGAAAATGTCACCACAAATTTGTAAATACACACCAGGTCTCAGAAGGGCAGGAGCGCCATTCAGCTTTTGGAGAATTTTGTCAGGGGCCTTGAGCGTTTACAGAGCTACCATGGAGACAGAACAGTTGGACCCCCCCCCCCCTCAACTGCCATAATTTTTGAAACTACACCCCTTAAGGAACGTAACAAGGGGTACAGTGAGTATTTACACTGTACAGGTGCCTCATTTGAGACAACATAAAATAGACCCCGATGATAGTAACTCAGTGACCCATGACCCATTTTTGGAAAAAAAAAAATACCCCCAGAGGTCTTATCAGTTTTTTTTTTTTTTTTTTTTTTTTCATTTTTGGGCAATTTAGTGGTTTATGGGGCTAACATTTAGAATGTCCTTTGGACTTGCCACATCGGGGTCAAATTGTGGAAAATTAAACTGAAAAGGGAAGTGTGATACTCCCTGAAACAGTTTTTACTGCAGAGGAGGGGGTGTGTGTGTGGTGGGGCGGGGAAGTATGTGTGTGTGCTTGGAAATGTGGCCAAATGCAGCACCCTGATGCACTAAAAGGCCCGGAAAACGCAGAAAAATGTGTGGTGAACCCTTAAGGACCTATTAGGGGGTCGGGGGGATATTTTTTTTCCATTTTTTCTGCACTCCTACCTGTCCCTCCAGAGAAAACTCACCCTGCTAGAGGCCACTTCTTCAGCCCTGGGGGTACATATTTCGTTAGAGGGGGTACCTGGCTCTCAGCTCTGCCCACTGACTGAACTCTGTGGGCTAGCAGAGCTTAGAGACAGGGGCATTAACCCCTCCTCTGCTGGCTGCTATCTCTTCGACGATCCTCCTACCAATAGCAGCTCATCTGGGGAGGACGTCAGGGGAAAAACCTGTACGCCCGTGGTCCTTAAGGGGCTAAAGGAGTTTTCCAGGGAAATGTGAGCATTTACTATGTGCTTTCTATGCAGTAAAACAATAAATGACCACATACTTAGACCACATACTTACTGTGGTGTCCCGGGACTGTATTGCATCCAGTACCTAGTACAGAGGTCCCCAAAGTCAGAGTAACTATGTTCAGGTAGGGTTCCTCAGGTGGGACAGCCCCTAGTCGCCTCTCCTTAAGTCTAACTTTAATATTGGTAAATGTATATATTTAATAATTATAGCTATATTCTATAGAAATGTATAGTACTTACCTTGTTCAGCGTTGCAGGACCTTCAGTCATGTGACCATGCTAGTAACCTCTATGGTATGTTGCAGGACCTTAGGAGGTCCTTGGGTCACGTGTTACCCACAAATCTCTGTAATAGTGATTGACATCCGTTTGGACCAATTAGCGTTAGTTCAGCCCCTGCCCATATAAGGGAGCTGCGTCCAATTATCGCTCTCTTGGGTTGCTGCTCTCGTGGATGCCGGACGAAAAGGACGGTGTGCTACGCAACTTTCAAAGATACGCCAGGCCTCAAAACCTACGGCCTCAGCAGAACCAAAAATTGTGAGTTTTACTCTAATTCCTGCTAATGCCAGCATGACTACTGGACCACAACTAATTCCCCTAAATCCAGTGGAACAGCGCAATAGACCAAAAGACTCTTAAAGCTAAAGTCCCAACCATTGTCAATCTCCAAAAGAAGCTGTTGTTATGATAAGAGACTGTTGTGTTAATGAAGTGTACAGAAAATCTTCAGTAAAAGTTAATGCTGTTTACAGAAGTTTTCCGGTTGTGGACAATCCATTATTATCTAGCTCAAACCTATTAGCATCTACCTCCCTATTGTTCCTGGGAAGGGCAGCGTTAGGGATAGCTTTATTGAGGAGCCCTCCCCCTGACATCACAAATAGCAAGGGTTATTAAGCACCCTTTGATACCCGCACAGCTACACTCCCCATACCCTACACCCCTTAGGCTATAACATAGCCTCCCCTGCTCCCCTGGCATAGCAGCTGTAAGATCTTCCTGCCCCCACCCTTACTCTAAAAACCCTTTAGGACCTGGGTAAGTAGTTCCAGTTGTTGTCCTTGTGACTGCTCTCCTCCCTGCTGGCTTTGCGGGGGACACATGCCTCCTTTTACACTTCTAGGGATAGATGCATTTTTTAAAGCTGCCTGAAGATAGCACAAAAATCATTGTCGGCAAGAACCTTCCTGGATCCTGTAAGCTGTCATCCTGTTCTCGAGAAATAGCAGAGGAAATATGCTGTGGGTGGCTGGCCCAGCCCTGGGATGGTAACTAGTTTGCGTCGGTCAGAGAGGGGCCTACAACTATGGGGGAACAAAGAGGGGGCCTACAACTCTGGGGGCACAGAGAATACCCCCTTTTACTACTTAACCAGGTGCTGGAGGCTTTTTAAAACCGTGATTTATCTGAAACATATCTCGGCATCCTGCTGCTTGCATCTTTCTGATGTTTGGGTGACAGGTTCCCTTTAAAGGGATCCTCTGGTGGAAAACATATTTTTCAATCAACTGGTGCCTGAAAGTTAAATGGATACTCTGCCCCTAGACATCTTATTCCCTATCCCCCGCAATCTCTCCTGCAGCACCCGCTTGTCATCAGCTGCACAGGACAAAGATCGCTCCATGCCAATGACTCATGATACAGGGACTGGAGTATCGTGACATCATGGCCCCGCTCCCTCTTGATGTCACACTCCGCCCCCTCATGACATCACATACCACCCCCTCAATGCAAGTCTATGGGAGGGGGTGTGGCGGCCGTCACGCCCCCTCCAATAAGCTTGCATTGAGGGGGCGGGGTATCACGAGGAGGTGGGGCCATGACATCACGATACTCTGGCCCCTGTATTGTGAGTCATCAGCTCCGTCCAGCTGATGACAAGCGGGTGCTGCAGGAGAGATTGCGGGGATCCCCAGCAGCGGGATCCCTTCGATCAGACATCCTATCCCCTATCCTTTGGATAAGGCATAAGCTGTCTAGAGGTGGAGTACCCTTTTAAGCAGATTTGTAAATGACTTCTATTTAAAAATCTTAATCCTTCCAGTACTTATCAGCTGCTGTATGCTCCAGAGGAAGTTCTTTTCTTTTTGAATTTCCATTCTGTCTGAGCACAGTGATCTCACCTCTGTCCATGTCAGGAACTGTCCAGAGCAGGAGAGGTTTGCTATGGGGATTTGCTCCTGCTCTGGACAGTTCCTGACATGGACAGAGGTGTCAGCAGAGAGCGCTGAGGTCAAACAGAAAAAAAAATTCAAAAAGAAAAGAACTTCCTCTGGAGAATACGGCAGCTGATAAGTACTGGAAGGATTAAGATTTTTAAATAGAAGTCATTTACAAATCTGTTTAACTTTTTGGCACCAGTTGATAAAAAAAAAAAAAAAAAAAAGAATACGTCATCAGACTACCCCTTTACATTGACCAGTTCTGACTGAGTTTTTTGGAAATGAGCAAATCAGGACAATTATTGGGGATCTATAGACCTGAAAACTAGGTAAGTTTGAGCTGTACATGCAGCCCTGCATTTAGTGCGGGAGACAATCGTGGAGGGAAAAGTAGCTTTTTCTTCTGCTTGTAATTCAAATTTTTTTGCACTTATTCCCGACACACAAAAAAATACAAAAAATTTTATTTTATTTTTTAATTAAATGAATTAATTAATTAAATACTGCATTTGCTAATTTTTGTGTTGATGCTGCCCTCAGTAAAATTATGGATTATTTTACAGCAAATTCCATCAATAAAAGGAAGGTCAATAAAGAATTAGAAACTGCAGAAAATGGTCAAAACCTACTTTTTGTTTATTAGCTTAAATATAGAAAGGATTTATTGAGATAAGAAAAAAAAAAAAGGCTTAAGGCTTAACCAGTATCTTCACTACATCAACACTGCGCTGCTGATTTGTAGGGATGACAACAAATCTTATCACTGTTCACATTTTTTTTTCTTCTCTGAATAAGAGACACAAAAATAATGTTTAGGGGATAAAGTGTATTTATCACTGGTTTTATCATCTCATCTCTGATTATGATGGGACAGATAGTGTGTCCCATCAAGAAGAATGTTGTCAACATTCATTTATCCTCCAGTCACTTAACAAAAAGTCTCCCAAGTAGCGACGGACACAATTTAATTTTAAGATAAGAAAAAAGTTGTGTTTCTTGTAAATCTGGTAACTTGTATGTTTGCTAAGATTTTTAATAAGTCACATGTTGGGCCAACATGAGAGATGAGATCCGAATTTATTTGCGGTGAATCGCTATTAAAAACGTCAATTTCCGGGCTACAGAGAGCCTCAATAGGGGTGTAGAACACTTTGCCTTATCGTAACATGCATAGGGAGTGTGCTGTGTTAGTGAAATAATATTGTTATTCAGTGTGACATGCAGATTACAGGCATCACTATTAGAATCACTGCCGCAGGGCGGCACAATGACAGAGCCTGATAATTGGAAAGTGCAAACTTGAAATGCTTTCTTGAGGACCATTGAAGGGCAAGTCTGGTGCCAGCAGCCCTGGAATTTCCAGCTCCAATAGTGTATAATTGCTGCAGTGTATAAGTTGCTGCTGTGAAAAAGCTTGTATTTATATCTGATCACCTGTCCCAGCCCCTGACTCTCAGCCCTCCCCCCCCCATGCTCATGACTGAGTGTCCCGAGTGCCCAAAACGTTTACTTTTAAAAAATACTGTCATACTACAAGATCAATATAACAATGAGATCACATGGAGGCACAGTGACAGAGCCTAGAGAGGGCAGCAGCAAAATGAGACCGTAGGGAGGCACCATGATAGAGCCTGGATATGGCAGCAGTATGAGGAGACCATATGTCGGCAGAATGACCGCCTGGAGATTGCAGCAGCAGCATCAGGAGTCCGGAAAGTGACCCGGTGACATAGTGGGGCGGTGGGTGGCACTACCAGTACCCACTGAAGAAGGTGGGTGAAAGAAGGAGTACTTGGCATCAGATGTGTGGCATTAGGTGGTTGGCAGGATCAGAATTGTAGATGAGGCAGGTAGGCAGAGGAAACCGGTCTCTTTTGTCAAAGTGTTGGTGTGCACAAGTAAGTTTTGAGGATATGCTGAGCAGATCAAAATACAAATTGTGGATGTGCGGCTGTGTTTCTTTTTCTCTTTGTGTTTTACAATTGTAGTCTCTCCCATCTTTCATAGCCAGCACTCTGTTCCACCCATTCGGCCCAGGCATTTTTTTTTATCAGCAGACAACTGTGTATGAGTTTCCTCCTACTATTCCCCCAGCCCTCTGGCAGGAAGCACATGGTAGGTGTTCACACTAGTGTGGAGCTCTGCGGTGATCATTGTTACTGTGATGCTTTGTCTGTGGGGTGGAGTGGCCCGGAGCGAGGGGCTTGGTCAGGCAGTAGTTAGGATGCCTGGCCACTGGGTCATTCCCCCTGTGGGCATGGTGTTGCAGGGGTATTGGTCGGCGCCCAGCACTACACCAGTGTTATCTTAGGGACCCACTGTAAATAGGTGGCCTTGATGAAGCGAGTGGGCTTGTACTTTCTGATTAAAATGTATACTAACAACCTGTTCGTTTTTGAATTTATACTGAGAAGCAAGTATATCTAAAAAAAAATTGTGCGGTTGTGTTTCTTTTTCTTTTTGTGTTTTACTATTGAGGATATGCATTAGCTAAAACTTAAGTTTTAATAATATTCTTAGGATTAAATATATGGAAATATTTTTTGAATATATTTTGAAATCAAACAAAAGGAAAGGTGTGCACCATGTGCCACCTACACCACCAAGTATTGATGTGATGCAAAAACCTCTAGGTGGTAGGGAACAACGTATGGTCCAGGGTAAAAACTGACCCTGTAAGGACCTACTATTGCCCTATTAACCTCTTAAGGACCTAGGGCGTACCTGTATGCCCTGAGTCCCCTCTCTTTCTATAATGCGGGGCCATGGCGTGGCCCAGCGTCATAGCACTTATAGCGCTATTCGTGGCTAATAGCGCGCTGCACTGATCGCAGTGCCGCACGTTATTAACCCTTTAGATGCGGCATTCAAAGTTGATCGCCCCTCTAAAATGAAAGTAAAGTACCCCCGGCTAGCTAAATGGGCTATTCGGGATCGCCACAGTGTCCGGAACAGCTGGAGGACACATGGAGGGTGCCTACCATCCGCCTGTGTGTCCGATTGCTGAATTACTGCTCAATGCCTGAGATCCAGGCATGAGCAGTCAAGCGGCAGAATCATTGATAAATGTTATCCTAAGGGATAACCATGATCAATGTAATAGATCAGTGTGTGCAGTGTTATAGCTCCCTATGGAGCTATAACATTGCAAAAAAAGAAGTGAAAAAAAAAGTGAAAAAAGATAATTTAACCCCTTCCCTAATAAAAGTTTGAATCACACCCCTTATCTCATCCAGTTTGGCTGCCCAGAAGTCCAGCGGATCATCAAGGTGTGTTGGCATGGTCATGTCACGGTATGCTACCACCTGCTGGTTCAGGTCCTGCTTAAGTTCTACCTGCTGCCGATGAGTTGCTTCACTATGCGGGTGAAGAAAGCTACTCATCAGTGACTGTAGAATCAGGCTGCTGCTGATGGAGCTGGTACTGCTCCAGTCACCCCTCCCCAGCAGCCATGGCAGTGGAAGGTGAGCAAAGAGGACCCCCCGAGTCAGATCTGCGGAAGGATGGACAATGGCGCAGATAGGCATCGGCCAATTGACTACTCTGTAGTAGGTCAGTTGGTCCTCCCTCTCAGTGGGTGTAAAAAAGGCCCCCATTTTGTGCCGGTAGCGAGGGTCCAACAACGTGGAAGACAGAAGTAATCCTGCTGCCGAATAGTGATAATTCAGCGGTCACTATGCAAGCATGTGAGCATGCATCATGCCATTTGTGCAAGTGACTGGTAGGGACTCCCTGCCTCCATCTCCACTGCATACTGCCATGGTGTGCATGGGTCCTCTGTCTCATCTTCCTCATCACCCTGTAGCTCCTCTGGAAGCTCCTCCCCTCCTGTCAGATTACTAGAAAAACCACCCATTTCACTACACATTGCCTGTGCTTCACTAACCCCTCCTCCTCTTCCAGTTCAGCCCCCACAGGGCTCAAGTGGCCGTGAGATGTAGGTGCCACGTCTCCAGTGCCCTGACCAGTCATTGTTTCCACCATCTGTTGTAGAATTAAAGGTGAATGACCAGGGAGTCAGGAGTTTGTCTGGCGCAGAGAGGAACCATCAGACAGCCAAGTAAAATCAATGGATTTATTAGATGCAACGCGTTTCGCTGCGCATGCGCAGCTTCATCAGGCATGACAAGGGGAGGCTGGTAACAGGTATATATACCTCCAGGAATTAACCATTAGAGTGCTTTTTGAAAAGAGTTGTTACATAGAATTACATTTCACAATGTATGAAAAAAATATATAAATATAAACAGAAATCACAAAAATAGTAATAAGACAGCAATATGAAAGCACAATGCAATCCTATAAACATATGTATATAAATATATATAATATAATATAATTATAATTATCGCATGTGATGTGAATGTAACACCACAAGCGACTCAAGAAGTCGCACCGCTAAATCGCCGGTGCGGCATTCAACAACACAAGTTAGATATTATTTCAAAAAATATATATGATATAAAGAGTTATGTCAATTGATTCAAGAGATAGAAAAATTATTCGCCTTTAATTCTACACCTATCCAGGAGGGCTGCAGTGGACCTGCCTTCATATCTCTTCTGCTCCTAACCTTGTTGTGTGTGGGCGCACAACCAACTTTGGTAAGCGGCTTGGGAATCACCTTCCCCTACCCCCACCTGCAAGATCTACTGATCCCGCACATGAGGCGCCTTCCTTCCCTTCTCTAGACCATCTGTTGTAGGAAATAAAGCAGTGGAATGATGTCGTTCATCCTGTAATCCTGTAATCCTGGAGACTGACTAATAATGTGGCTTCCTCAAACGGCCTGAGCAAACGGCAGGTGTCACTTACGAGCTGCCAATGGTTGACATTGAAGTTATACAGGGGAGTCTTCATATCCGCTTGTATCATCCAACATATGGAGGGGGGAATTCCAACGGGTGAAAACATTGCTTATCAGACTACGTTGGGGGATGCCGTTCTGACGATGCAGCTCAAGGAGGGTGTGCTTTGCGGTGTATGAGTGGCTGAAGTGCATGCAAAGTTTTCTTCCAATTGTTAGGATGTCTTGTAGATGGGGGGAACACTTAAGTAACCGCTTGACAACCAGATTGAACACATGTGCCTTGCAGGGCACATGGCTCAGGCTTCCTTGACACAGCACAGACAAGATGTTCTTCCCATTGTCGGTCACCATGGTTCCCATTTCCAGTTTTCATGAAGAAAGCCATGATTTGATTTCTTGATGAATCACTTTTAGCAGTTCCTCCCCTGTGTGACTCTGTTCGCAAAGGCAAACCATGTGAAGAACAGTGTGACACTGCCGTGCTCTGCACACATGGTATGCTGGAGGGGCACTGAGACTAGTGTTGAGCGGCATAGGCCATATTCAAATTTGCGATATTTCGCGAATATATGGACGAATATATTTGCTAAATTTGCATATTCGTAATATTCACGTTTTATTTTCGCATATGTGAAAATTTGCGTATGCAAAATGATCATATACAAAAATTAGCATAAGCGAAAATTCACACGCCAGTCTCACACAGTAGTATTAGAGCCTTCTTTACACCACACAAGCTGGAAGCAGAAAGGGATGATCACTGTGATGTGTACTGTAAAAAAAAAAAAAATAAATAACGAATATTCGTAATGACGAATATATAGTGCTATATTCGCGAATATTCGCGAATATGCGATATTCACGAATAAAATTTGCATTGCGAATATTCGCGAGCAACACTAACTGAGACGTGTCCATGCAGTGGAGGCTGAGGACATGGTGGAGGATGAGGAGGCGGAGTCGCACACTGTCACAGGACCAATGGCCTGAGAGCATGGAGGCGGAAGCGTCATTACCTGTCCAAGTTGCTGTTGTGGCTGTGCAGGAACCACATTCACCCAATGGGCCGTAAAGGACAATACATGTCCCTGACCGTAGTTACAGCTCCACACGTTGGCTCTGCCGTGGACTTTGGTACACGCCGACATGCTCAAGGACTGGCCCACCTCCTGTTCCACATAATTATGCAGGGCTGGTACTGCCTTTTTCACAAAGAAATTATAGCTTGGGAATCTCCACCTCGGTACGGCACAGGCCATCAGTTCTCTGATAGGTGCAGAGTCCACCACTTGAAAAGGGAGGGACTGCAGCACCAGCAACTTGGACAGGAGCACATTCAGCTTCTGCGCTGTTGGTTGAGCTTCGCTGATGGATTGCTGCCAGAATGACTGACTCGAAGTAGCAGTAGCAGGAGCATCTGGAGCGACAGAAGATGGACATGACAGACAGCTCCCTTCGGCTGAAGTGGTGGAGCCTTAGCTGGCTGAAACAAAGAGCAGCATGCCACTGGGTGATGCAGCAGGCTGGACCACCCCATTGGAGCCACGGTTCTCCCAGGCCGCTTTATGCTGATGTTGCATATGTTGACGCAGGGCCGTGGTGCCACATTGGGACCCTGCTCACACTTTACCTTCTGCCGACACATCTTGCATGTGGCCATGTTAACCTCCTCCGGATGCTTGATAAGAAACTGCCACACCCCCGAGTAGCTGATTTTCCCCCCAACAGTAGGCACTGACTGACTGCTACTGTTGCCAACTCCAGGAACCCCGTGTTCCACTACCTCCCAGGCAGGTAGGGTGTCGCAAAGCAGGTCGTATACCTCGGGTACATTTGGCTCCAGACTTCCCTTCTGCCACCATGCTGACTGCCAACCATCCTACCACCTTGCTGGCTCAGCTGCTGCCTCACGGGCAACCTGCAACCCTCTTCTGATGATGATGAATCCCCTTCTGCACCTGGCTCCCAAGTGCGATCGACTTCATCATCATCAAGTTGTGTCTGCACGTCACTGATGTCCTCCTCCGGTTTCTCAACGATGTATGCTTTAGGAGCCTGAATGCTCACAACACCACCTCCCATGCAACTCTCCTTGCTCGCCTGACGGAGAAAGCGGTTTATGTCTCCTAGAATTCTTGGCTGGGCAGTAGCTGCTGACTATCCTATAGTAGATCGTCCTCACTAAATAGTAGAGCTAAACCCACAGCATATGATACTTCTGTGGGGGAGGTAATAGCATAGGACAGAGGTAATTGGAGGACAGGGACTGCTCCCGGGCCATGCCAACTGAGGGTTGTGTCTGAGGAACCCACCGACTGTTGACTGGGGTTGTCAGATGTCACTTGGGATGAAGTGGATGATCAAGTTAACCAATCAATAACGGCAGATGGGTTGATGGTCGAGACACGACCGCCAACTGATACCTTGAGCTCAGGC
Source organism: Hyla sarda (assembly GCF_029499605.1). Classification (NCBI taxonomy): domain Eukaryota; kingdom Metazoa; phylum Chordata; class Amphibia; order Anura; family Hylidae; genus Hyla; species Hyla sarda. Next base: position 563,011,011 of record NC_079189.1, on the reverse strand, counting down.
CTCTGGCTACAACTCCTGCTGCCACGCACCCCTAGTCTACAGCGATATCTGCCTGCACCTGATGAATTTAGGCCTCTACCACTCCTCTGTGTACAACCTGGCACTTCTCTGCCTGACATACTTATACACCAGCTGAGTGCGTATATGTTTTACTTATGAGAGGACAATACACTCCACTATGCTTACAACTGTATCAGGCTACAAAATGGGGTTTGTAGGTTTGGCTGGCCTTTCAGAATAACTGGCCCAAATGAGTTTAACAGGAAAAAAAAAATTGTACACCACCTATGTACGTACAGGCTACACTTATGATAGGAGGAATATATGCTCCACTACCCTTACAACTGTTTTAGGTTATAAAAGTAGGTATGTAGTTTTGGCTGGCCTTTCAAAGTAACTGGTCCAAATGAGTTTAACAGGAAAAATTAGTTTAACAGGAAAAAAAATCATACACCACCTATTTATGTACAGGTTACACTTATGAGAGGATGACATTGTCACGATTCGGCTGGCAGGAGGTGGATCCTCTGTGCCAGAGAGGGATTGGCGTGGACCGTGCTGGTGGACCGGTTCTAAGTTGCTACTGGTATTCACCAGAGCCCGCCGCAAAGCGGGATGGTCTTGCAGCGGCGGTAGCAACCAGGTCGTATCCACTAGCAACGGCTCAACCTCTCTGACTGCTGAAGATAGGCGCGGTACAAGGGAGTAGACAAGAGCAAGGTCGGACGTAGCAGAAGGTCGGGGCAGGCAGCAAGGATCGTAGTCAGGGGCAACGGCAGGAGGTCTGGAACACAGGCTAGGAACACACAAGGAAACGCTTTCACTGGCACAATGGCAACAAGATCCGGCGAGGGAGTGCAGGGGAAGTGAGGTATAAATAGGGAGTGCACAGGTGAACACACTAATTAAGCCAACTGCGCCAATCAGTGGCGCAGTGGCCCTTTAAATCGCAGAGACCCGGCGCGCGCGCGCCCTAAGGAGCGGGGCCGCGCGCGCCGGGACAAGACCGACGGAGAGCGAGTCAGGTACGGGAGCCGGGGTGCGCATCGCGAGCGGGCGCCACCCGCGTCGCGAATCGCATCCCGGCTGGGAGAGGTATCGCAGCGCACCCGGTCAGCAGGTCTGACCGGGGCGCTGCAATTGCGAGGATGTTGCGAGCGCTCCGGGGAGGAGCGGGGACCCGGAGCGCTCGGCGTAACAGACATTACTCTCCACTACACATACAACCTGTATTAGGCACTAAAAGCTGGTGACTATGGCTTTTAGTGTTCACCCTAACTGGCCCCTATTAGCTTTAGAGTTGTAATACACCCCAGTGCTGCAGTACAGAGTCGCTGTGTAGTACAGCTCAGTATAGTATTATTAGGCACTAAAAGCTAGTAACTATGGCTTTTAGTGCTCACCCTAACTGGCCCCTATTAGCTTTAGAGTTATATTAGTACACCCCTTTGCACCAGTACAGACTCACTGTGTAGTACACCCAAAAGTGCTCTCTCTCTCTCCCTCTCTCTCTCTCTCATCTCCCCCCTGTCACTGCTGTAAAGCTTTTCTTTTCTGTGGCTCACACTGCTCTCTCTCTCTCTGCAATATAACTCTGAAATGCCTGGCTGCAGCAATGGTTCCCGATTATATAGGGCTCTGACATCACAGGGTCTGGCTGGCTGCTGATAGGCTGCATTCCACCATTTGATTTAGGATCATACATCTGTCCCACCTTCCCAGGATTCCTTGCCCCATGTCCTTGCATGTGGATGCCCCATTTTAGCCCCAGCCTGCAGTAATGGAGTCCATGAAAATAATCACGGCAATTTTCGGATTCATTATGAATCAAATTGTTTATGAAGCATTAATAGGGAAGGGAGGGTAATTGAGAGAGAAAGTGCAATTTTGGGTGTAGTACAAAGCGACTGTGTGCTGCAGCACTGGTGTGTACTGCTGGTGTTGTACACAAAAACTTTTTTAAGAGTACTGTAGCGCATTGTCCTCCCCTCATAAGTCCATACCACATACGTACATCCAAGTGGTGTACTATTTTGTTCCTGTTAAAGTATCAAGAGCCTAGATACTTTTAAAGGCCAGGCAAAAGTACTTACTGGCTGGTGTTGTACACAAATACTTTTTTAGGTGCACTGTAGCGCATTGTCCTCCCCTCACAAGTGAATACCACATACATACATCTAAGTGATGTACTATTTTGTTCCTGTTAAATTCTTAAGGGCCTAGATACTGTGAAAGGCAAGGCCAAAGACTCACCAGCTGGTGTTGTACACAAATACTTTTTTAAGCGTACTGGAGGGCATGGTCCTCCCCTCATAAGTACATATCACATACGTACATCTAAGTGGTGTACTATTTTGTGTTCCTGTTAAAGTCTCAAGGGCCTTGATACTGTGAAAGTATCAGGAAAGAGTACACACCGGCTGGTGTTGTACACAAATACTTTTTTAAGCGTAGTGGAGCATATTGTACTCCCCGAATATACGCACTATGTCAGGCAGAGAAGTGCCAGGATGTGCACAGAGGAGTAGCAAAGGCCTAAATTCATCAGGCAGAGGTCACAGAAGACTAGGGACGAGTGGCAGCAGGAGTTACAGTGAGAGGCCTGAGCTCCCTGTATCAGCTAGCGGTCGAGTCTTGACTAGCAACCCAACTGCCGATCGATTGGTTAACACGTTCATCCACTTCCTCACAAGTGACATTTGACACCTCCAGTCAACAGTCGGTGGGTTCCTCAGACACAACCCTCAGTTGGCATGGCCCGCCAGCAGTCCCTGTCCTCCCATTTAGTGTTGAGCGGCATAGGCCATATTCGAATTTGCGATATTTCGCAAATATATGGACGAATATTTGTCATATATTTGCTAAATTCGCATATTCGTAATATTCGCTTTTTATTTTCGCATATGCGAAAATTAGCATTAGCCAAAATTTGTATATGCAAATGTTTGCATATGCGAAAATTCGTACGCCAGTCTCACACAGTAGTATTAGAGCCTTCTTTACACCACACAAGCTGGAAGCAGAGAGGGATGATCACTGTGATGTGTACTGTGAAAAGAAAAAAAATATGAATATTCGTAATTGCGAATATATAGAGCTATATTCGCAAATTTGCAAATAAAATTACTGGTCATTTAAATTTTTTATATGGTTATGCAGTTTTATTTGCTGAATGATATGTACGGTTGTTTATTTCTCTAACACATGTATATGTTTATTTTTAACAAATAACACTTAAATATATAAATAACATAATTGGTAACAGGACAGATGGTTTATAACCACAAAATGTCCACTAGGTTAGCAGACAGTGACCTAGAATGCAGAATAAATGGATGAAAAATATAGATACAGTAATAATAATAACTGACAGCACAAAATTGTATAGTAGAATGTCTTGTTTTCTTTTATGTTGTCAGTAATAGCAATATTACAGGATAAAGTGTTAGATTAAGGGCTTTGGTCACAATCTGTCCTTAAAGTAATTTCCAAACCCGTGTGGGTCTTGAACAGCAAAATTTGTCAAGTAAGTGGTGAAATTCACTATTACAGATGCTAAGTCTGGATACTTTAATAATAATAATAGAAATGAAATATGTTAAAGATGTGGTAAATGTACCCTTTTTTTTGCATCCGGCATCTGCCATACCACACAATGCTGTTCTTCTAGACAAGAATCTATTCATACTCTGTGTGATGCTTAGTGCAGAGGTTGCCTGAGCTGGCAATATATAACACAAGGGTTACAAAAATACATACACCACTGCCCCAGGGCCTTCATCAGTCAGCTTATTTCAGAGGAGCCTTTAAAATGTTTCTGTTACATAGTAAAAAAAAAAAATATATATATATATATATATATATGACATCAGTAAGGTTGAATAAACAATGTTGATCCAGAGGTAGGATGGCAACAATCTAATTTCTGAATCTAGTACATTTAATTTATAGAAATATTTTGTTCAAAAATATGTATTCATACATATCCATTAAATGTTTTTTTCAGCAAGTCAATCAAAAATATCCTGTGGCTGATTTGTAGTAATATGTGTATCTATATACAGGATATAAAACATATGCATGTATGTTCCAGCATAACTTCCTAATGACTGGAGGTAGTTTGATAAAATGTGGTACACGTGTTACTTATATGTCAACTAAAAATATAGTATATATAATATTTAGTATAGTATATAGTTCAATCAATCCTAAACCACACTCTGTTTGCAAGGGGGGACTTTTAGTCTGAAGCCAATGGGAATTACGGTACATTCTTTGATTGTATTGTTCTTTGGCTGCAGAGATTGCCCGGGACTTTTAAACATCCTTCCGACAGTTTGGCAGGCAGGTGTGTCGTACTTATTGTATGCCCCAAAAATGAATCATCATGTTTAATAACATAATAGCATGATGTCGGCCATGTTTTGTAGTTTCTAAGTAAGCCACCGTTTATTCAGAGTTTCTTCTGTAGAAATGCCAGTCTGGGAAAAGAATACTTCTTGTCTCCTTAGATATTCATGGCTGTTTAGATAGAACAGATGAGGGGGCTAGTTACATTCTCTAGACAATACTGGTACATTTCACCCAAGTGAAGGGGGATTGAGATAAGAAACCGTGTAACTCATAATTAAGTCTTATTCAGATGAACATATGGTATATCATTAGGACAAATGATATTGTCATATACTGTTAAGTATTGTAAAGGACATCACTACATATCTTTTATCTTATATATGATTCTCACTAGGAGTTTTGCTTAGTGCTTGCATTCCTAAAACATGGTTGGAAGGTGATAATGTCTCAAGTATAGACTTTGATAATGAGTCTTTCTGCAAAGTTTTGCTAGTCTTGCGAATGTTGTTCTAACTAACAATTACCCCTTTTGACTAGACACAGTGAGAGATTCACATGTCTGTGTGAAAGAGACCTCCATGGTGTCCTTATCTTCTTCATAAATTTGATAGTTTTGGGAACGGTCCTACTAGGCCCCGAGTTGTCTGAGAAACCATTTTTTTATTGTTATATGTGTCAAAGCTAATCCCAATACTTCTAATTTAGGGCTCTATACGTCAAGTGTGGAATGTGGGTTTGAAACCAATTTTGGACAGTTAATCCTAAATGGTAATGATGCTAATTGCTTATGCAATAGCATCCCCTAGCGTATGGGTAGTTGTCATTACACGAACCAGAGATGCATTCTGGGTATTATAGTGATGTCATAGTCATTATCATATGTACACGCCCAGTATACCTTTAATTGGGAATTCCAATTTAAGAGGGTGTGTCTAACTAATTAAAAAGTCTGTTAAACCAGATGCTACACACAAAGAGACAAAGAGAGATACATATCTAGAGGAAAGACTTAGACAGACAAAGACAAAGAAGTCTGCCACTGAAAGAGGTCCACATAATGGAAACCATGAAAGCCATGATAGCGTAGATCTCATCAAGCCGCATTGATCACATGGTACAGACTATGGTGGCTTCCCATGAAGATGCGATGGACCATCTAGTTTTCCTAAGAACCGAAGCAAGGTTCTTACATAGACTTGGTAAGAGACACAAAAATAGTATTCCATTTAATTAAGCCTAATTTGGATAATGTGGATGGAATTATCCCATTTAGATTGGCAAATAAATTAATTAAATAAAGTAATTAACTATCTCCATATTCAGATTATAGTTTTAGGATGTTCTGTATTATAGATTCTAACTGCAGAAGAGTCCAGTTCCAGTTCTATAAGAAAGCATTGAATGATTGCTTTAGATATTGATAGAATTCTTACTCGCCAAGCTCCAATAAATCTGCATACTTTTATAATACCTGTGTATTATTGTATATTGCAAATCTACATCCTTAAGGGTTAATGTCATCCTGTCATAAAAATAACTTGTTGATAGGTAATAGTAGGTTGGTAGGAAATAGTTGGACGTGAATTGTATTGATTGGCTTTGTCTACAATTCACCAGGTCATAATTTTGATATATTTGATAATTTTCATAATTTTTAATTCATAATTCATATTTTTATGACCATAATTCGTAGTTCATGATTGAGTTATTACCACACGAAAGGTGCAGAGAATAGTTAGGGCAGGGGATGGCATATGAGCTCAGTTTGTGAAAACAGGATATGAGGTCAAGATATGAGGTTAGAACAAGATAAGAGGTCAAGATATGGGGAATGTGAGCATGGGATATACAGATATGATATTAGGAGAGGATATGATGTCAAAATATGAGATTAGGATATGAGGAAAGGATATAAGGACAGGGTGTGAGGATGAGGTATCAGGATGGAATATGAGGTCGTCATATGAGGATGCGGTATGAGGAGGTGATATGAGGAGGGGATATGAGGACAGGATACAAGGATAAGCTGTGAGGATGGGATATGTGGACAAAAGTGTCATTTTTGCTTTTTTTACTACAGAGAAGACATAAAAATATGATAGGACGTTAAGAGAAATACTTTCTGTCTGATCCATTTCTAGGCCTGCCTTTAGAACAAATATTTATCCCCATTGTTGTGCAATATTTTGTGTTATGCTCCCACTAGGACACACGGAGGCATACTGCAATGCTCAAAATGTATTTCAAGCTGGTATCTAACTTCATTTTCATCATATGCTAGTTTCAGAGGCAAAAAACAAATGCCATCGCCCTAGAATTTGTTCCTTGAATGTACCCCTCCCCATGTTGCATCTCTTTCGCACCTTGGGGCTCCCCTCCGACAATTAATCAAAGAGAGTTTGTGATAGTACATGACAGCTCTACCTATCCTCTGCCATTTTTAAGACCATATATAGGCAAAAATGTCCTTCTGCAAAGAAAGAAGGTCTTTTTTCATTACTGGTATTGGAAATGAGTGAAATAAATATAAGAGGCAAGTTAATAACAACATTTTGACTACATTAAAGGGGTACTCCGCCGCTAGGCATCTTATCCCCTATTCAAAGCATAGGGGATAAGAGCTCATATCGCTGCGGTCCCGCTGCTGGGGAGCCCCGGGATCGCTGCTGCGGCACTGTGCTATCATTACTGCACAGAGCGAGTTCGCTCTGCACGTAATGACGGGCAATACAGGGGCCGGAGCATTGTTACTTCATGGCTCCACCCCTTGTGATGTCGCGGCCCGCCCCCTCAATACAAGTCTATGGGAGGGGGCGTGGTGGTCGTCACGCCCCCTGCCATAGACTTGCATTAAGGGGACGGGCCGTGATGTCGCGAGGGGCGGAGCCATGATGTCACGCTGCTCCGTCCCCAGTATTGCCCGTCATTACGCACAGAGCGAACTCGCCTGAACTACCGTCTGAGAGTCAAGGTGGAGAGAGCTAGATCTGAGTAGAGCTTAGCAGTCGGGAGCAGACTCGGCAGGGCCGGAAGATCTCTAGCTGCTTGGAGGAACGTATCGAGCACCTCAGGTGAGATCAGCATTTTTAGGCGTAGCCAAGTCCCTATGGATTCTATCGAAGCGGAGCAGTTCTGGTTCAAGATGGGGTGCCAGCTCATAAAACAAGGAGGTGACTACCTTAGTGAGGTCAGTCGTCATCTCTGGCCGTCTCCATCCTCCGGGAGCGATTCTCGAGATTCTAAAGCTTGAGCTCGAGAGTGGCCATTTTCTGTGCCGGCTCGTCGATATCCTGGAGATCTGCCTTCACTGAGTCCACTAGCTTGTCCACCTTGGACTCTGTGTCTGCCACCAGCTGCGTCAGGTTTTGGGCGGTGAAGTCCAACACTGTTTGTGCCAGTTCCTTCCAGTACATAGCCTGAATGCTGCAAAACATGGCCGCCGGCATCAGGTCATCTGATGATGCCTGGTGTTCATCTTCAGAGTGCTTGTCTGCCATGAGGGAGCTTGTGGTGGCCATCTTGGATCAAGTCCCTGCTCTGAAAATATCAGGTTTAGACTGTGAAAGTCCTTGTGAACATACTGGAAACTTCTTCCAGGAGGAGCGGGACATATTTAGAGGGATCGGGGTAGGTTCTCTGGTGCTATGGAGCCGATTGTCAGCACTATAAGTGGCTTTTAAGGCACGGCTTGCAAGAAGCTCACATCAGATGCGTCTGCCTCAGTGAGCTGCGTGCATGCGACCAACCTGTATTATTTTTTTCTATGAGAAAATGTCTGCCAAAAAGTTAAACAGATTTGCAAATTACTTCCATTTAAAAATCTTAATCCTTCCAGTACTTCTCTGCTGCAGTATGCTCCACAGAAAGTTATTTTCTTTTTGAATTTCTGACCACAGTGCTCACTGCTGACACCTCTGTTCATTTTAGGAACTGTCCGGAGAAGGATAGGTTTTCTATGGGGATTTGCTTCTACTCTGACAGTTCCTGAAATGGACAAAGGTGTCAGCAGAGAACACTGTGGTCAGACAGAAAGTCAAAAAAGAAAAGAACTTCCTCTGGAACATACAACAGCTTTTAGGTACTAGAAGGGTTAATCTTTTTAAATAAAAGTAATTTACAAATCTGTTTAACTTTCTGGCACCAGTTAATTTAGAAAAAATGTTTGCCAGGGGAGTACCCCTTTACTTTACTTTACACGGTAACCCCGCATCATATCACGGCGTACCCGACCTGCCTCTAATAGCGCGCAGCACCGATCGCGGTGCCACGCGCTATTAACCCTTTAGCCGCGCGCTCAGAGCTGAGCGGCTAAAACAGAAAGCGAAAGTTGCCGGCTAGCTCAGTGGGCTGTTCGGGATAGCCGCTGCGAAATCGCGGCATCCCGAACAGCTTACAGGAAAGCGGGAGGGGCCCTACCTGCCTCCTCGCTGTCCGATCGCCGAATGACTGCTCAGTGCCTGAGATCCAGAAATGAGCAGTCATGCGGCAGAATCGTCGATCACTGGTTTCCTATGAGAAACCAGTGATCAATGATGAAGATCAGTGTGTGCAGTGTTATAGGTCCCTATGGGACCTATAACACTGCAAAAAAAAAGTTTTTAAAAAAAGTGAATAAAGATCATTTAACTCCTCCCCTATTAAAAGTTTGAATCACCCCCCTTTTCCAATAAAAAAAAAAACACAGTGTAAATAAAAATAAAAATAAACATATATGGTATCACCGCGTGTGGAAATGTCTGAATTATAAAAATATATCATTAATTAAACCGCTCGGTCAATGGCGTGCGCGCAAAAAAATTCCAAAGTCCAAAATAGTGCATTTTTTGTCACTTTTTATATCATTTAAAAATGAATAAAAAGCGATCAATAAGTCCTATCAATGCAAATATGATACCGTTAAAAACTTCAGATCACGGCGCAAAAAATTAGCCCTTATACCGCCCCATACACGGAAAAATAAAAAAGTTATAGGGGTCAGAAAATGACAATTTTAAACGTATTAATTTTCCTGCATGTAGTTATGATTTTTTCCAGAAGTCCGACAAAATCAAACCTATATAAGTAGGGTATCATTTTAATCGTATGGACCTACAGAATAAAGTTTTACAGATAATTGTACGTAGAAACGGAAGCCCCCAAAAGTTACAAAACGGCGTTTTTTTTTTTCAATTTTGTCACACAATGATTTTTTTTCCGTTTCACCGTAGACTTTTGGGCAAAATGACTGATGTCATTACAAAGTAGAATTGGTGGAGCAAAAAATAAGCCATCATATGGATTTTTGGATGCAAAATTGAAAGAGGTATGATTTCTTAAAGGCAAGGAGCAAAAAACGAAAATGCAAAAACAGAAAAAACCCCGGTCCTTAAGGGGTTAATGACCAAGGACGAAAATTTACATCCTTTACATGTATATTTACGTCCTGTACATGACCGTGAGCATCGGATCATGCGTGGCTAATCCCGGCTGCTGAGTGCAGCCAGGGACCCGCCGGTAATAGGCGACATCCGCGATGTCTGCCATTAACCCCTCAGATGTTGTGATCAATACAGATCCGATCATCCAGAATGGTGCACGTAGGTCCCCTCACCTGCCTCCGCCACCTTCCACAGGTCTTCTGTTCTGGTTTGAGAACGAGCAGACCAGAGCAAAAGATGACCGATAACACTGATCAATGCTATGCCCTATGCATAGCACTAAACAGTATTAGCAATCAAAGGATTGCTATAAATAGTCCCCTATGGGGACGATTAAAGTGAAAAAATAAAAGTAAAAATAGTAAAAAAAAATGTCAAAAATCCCCTCCCCCAATAGTTACATAGTTACATAGTTAGTACGGTCGAAAAAAGACATATGTCCATCAAGTTCAACCAGGGAATTAAGGGGTAGGGGTGTGGCGCGATATTGGGGAAGGGATTGGATTTTATATATCTTCATAAGCATTAATGTTATTTTGTTCCAGGAATGTATCTAATCCTGTTTTAAAGCTGTCAATTTTTCCTGCTGTGACCAGTTCCTGAGGTAGACTGTTCCATAAGTTCACAGTTCTCAGGGTAAAGAAGGCATGTCGCCCCTTGAGACTAAACTTTTTCTTCTCCAGACGGAGGGAGTGCCCCCTCGTCCTTTGGGGGGGTTTAACATGGAACAGTTTTTCTCCATATTTTTTGTATGGGCCCTTAATATACTTATATACGTTTATCATATCCCCCCTTAAACATCTCTTCTCAAGACTAAACAATTGTAACTCCTTTAATCGCTCCTCATAGCTAAGATGTTCCATGCCCCATATTAGTTTCGTCGCGCGTCTCTGCACCCTTTCCAGCTCCACAGTGTCCCTTTTATGTACAGGCAACCAAAACTGAACAGCATATTCCAGGTCAGGCCGTACCAATGCTTTATAAAGGGGGAGTATTATGTCCCTGTCCCTTGAGTCCATGCCTCTTTTGATAAAAATTTTACATTTCCTTTATCCCATTTTACCCCCAAAAAGTGTAAAAAAAAATTAATACACATATTTCAAATATAATGTTATTGATCCCGTGCGGTGAACGGCGTGAACATAAAAAAAAGCCCAAAATTACACAAATGTGGTATCAAGAAAAATTACCGTATTTATCGGCGTATAACACGCACTTTTAAAACTTAAATGTAAGGCAAAAAGCCTGCCTGCGTGTTATACGCCGATAAATGTGTTGTTCACTGATTTAAAGTGGCTGGCCGTGGCTACTTTAAATCAGTGACCAGCTGCGTTTCCTGCTGGCTCAGACTTCTCCCAGCTCTGCTTTTTATTTTTCTTACCTCCCCCTTCCTGATAATTACCCCTTTTCCCCTGCTTTTTTTCTTCCTTACCTGGCTGTGCTTCGGCTGGTCTTGCAGGCGACGTCACTTTTCATTTCCTGCAGCCCCCACTAGTCAGAGTGACCGCAGCGACAGCAGCTTAAGTTCAGCAGCCACTTTAGAATAGTGCCTAGCGGCGACTCCAGGAAATGAAAAGTGATGTCCCTGATGCCGCGCAGAGGAGCCGGCAGAGGGCGTCACTCATCTGCTTCCCTGACTACACAGCCCACAAGACCCACCGCCTGACCTGGCCTGTCGAAGTGCAGCCAGGTAAACAAAATAAAAAAAACTATAAAAAGCAGGGGAAAAAGGTGAATGATGAGGCATGGGAAGAATGGCATAGGAGGAAGGTGAGGGGGGAATGATGGGGAGGATGATGAGACGGGGAAATGATGAGGGGGGTGATGGTACTAAAGGGGGTAATGTCTGTATGGCTAGTGGTCTATGGCAGGGGGAAATGATGAGGGGGGATGATTAGACATGGAGGGGGCGATGAGATGGGTAACTGTGGCACAGGGAATGATGTGGCACTGGGGGGGACGGGACCAAACCGAGGTGCACGGAAAATCAAAGTTGGAGGGATGATGTGGCATTTAGTCCAAGTCATTTATTTAACATTTATTTTTTTAACTTGAATTTAACTGTAAATATTGTGGTGCTTGTTATACGCCTGTGCGTGTTATATGCCGATAAATATGGTACACATCATGGCACAAAAAATGAGCCCTCATACCGCCACTTATACGGAAAAATGAAAAAGTTATAGGTCGTCAAAATAGAAGGATTTTAAACATACTAATTTGGTTAAAAAGTTAGCGATTTTTTTTAAGCACAACAATAAAGAAATATGTAATCATGGGTATCATTTTAATCATATTGACCCACAAAATAAAGAACATATGTCATTTTTAACATAAATTGTGCAGCGTGAAAACGAAACCTGGCAAAATAGCGTTTTTTTTCCCCTGCACAAATAGCATTTTTCTGGTTGTGCCATACATTTTATAGTAAAATGAGTGATATCATTACGCAGGACAACTGGTCATGCAAAAAGCAAGCCCTCATACTAGTCTGTGGATGAAAATATAAAAGAGTTACGATTTTTAGAAGACGAGGATGAAAAAACGAAAATACAAAAATAAAATTGTCCTTGTCCTTAAGGTCAAAATGGGCTTGGTCCTTAAGGGGTTAATGTTTAATTGTTTAATAATTGTATACAGGGAAAAGGGCATTTTTTAAACTTTTAATTTGATTTTATTTAGATTTTTTTTAAACTTGATTTATCTTGTTTTTACATTTTTTGTGATTCTTCTTTATTGCAGTGTTTTATGAATGTCAGTGAAAACTGAAAGATAATCTATTAGATCCTGCCACTTTATTAGGACCTTGAAACTAATACACCCACTACCCCGTCATGCCCCCATCCCCCGCCACCACCACCACCATACAAAATAAAAACAAAACAAAAAACATTGGAACCATACAATCTCAATGTTGGGGAACCATTCTCTATGGAATGCATCATCTATGGCGTCTAACCAACAGTATCTGATCTAGCTCTGATCTCGACCATTGCTCATTGGTGTTAGCTGTCTTTTGCATGTGATACTCACTGCTGAACCATCAAAAGCAGCTCCTGGGCTTATGCCACTCTCAAGCCTTTAATTTGCAACAATTCATGTAAAGTATTGACTACCATTTTATATATATATATATATATATATATATATATATATATATATATAAAAATATATTTGTTACCGTATTTTCCGGCGTATAAGACAACTGGGCATATAAGACTACCCCCAACTTTAACAGTTAAAATATAGAGTTTGGGATATACTCACCGTATAAGACTACCCCTCTACCATGATACGATACTTTACCATTGTTCCCCCACATTAGGTTTTCAACATAGTTTCCCCACACTAGGCAGACAGAATAGTCCCCCCCCCCCACATTAGGTTGTCAGTATAGTTCCCCCACATTAGGTTGTCAGCAAAGTTCCCCCACATTAGGTTGGCAGTATTGTTCCCCCCACATTCAGCTGGCAGTATAGTTCCCCTCACATTAGGTTGGCAGTATAGTTCCCCCACATTAGGTTGTAGTTCCCCCACATTAGGTAGGCAGTGGACCCCGCAGACATGCAGCCTTCAGCCATATACAGTGTTTGGCTAAAGGCTGTATGTCTGCGTACTGCCCCACTTCAGTGCTCCGACTAGCGCTTCTCCGTTTCGGGGTTACAATCTACTGCTATGGCCTATAGGCCATAGCAGTGGGTCCCGGGACCAGAGGAGCGGTGGTCGTTGCACCGAAGATGACTTGCTGCTAACTTACCATGTCCGCACGTCCTCGCTGCTCCGATCCGCTCTGCTGTTGCTATGGGCGCACGCATGGGATGTCAGTGACGTCCCTGCGTGCGCTACCTCCCGGCGGCCCATGCACTTTTAAAGTTAATGCGGGGCCACATAAAGGTAACCGGAACATCCTTGTGTCCCGAAAAGATCTTCCAAGACACAGGGATGTCCCGAATGTGATGGGGGAAGTTAATTTTGGCCAGGACGCCCGGGGTATGGATAATCCATACCCCGGGCATCCTGGCCAACTGCAGCACCCAGCGTATAAGACAACACCCGGCGTTTAGGACGACCCCCGACTTTTGACAGGGTTAAAAAGTTGTCTTATACGCCGGAAAATACGGTACGTATGATGCAGAACAGAACAAGAGTAAACAGGTTGGGTACTTTATCCCAAAAACAGCCAAACCCGATATCAGACACTTCTGATGGATAGGTGGTGGCACATCAAGATGAAAGCATCCATGCATTTTTAATCCTTTTTAAGCTTTATAATGGCATATGTCACATTTGCTTTGGTTCTTTTGTCCATTTGACCATTAAAAATAAATACAAATAAATGAATAAATAAAATACAATGTAAATGATGTTAATAACAGGGAGTTCTACCTGAAGAGTCAGAGATTCTATTTTGCATGTAAATGTTTGTTTTATTGTGATTCATTAGGCCGACAGAAATTCTCACACTCTAATATTATCAATGCAAATTTTTTTTCTTTCCATCTGGTGAGCAAGAATCATTCAATGGCATCCACGGCACCAGCTGATTCATCAAAGTCGTATTTGTTGAAAATGAGAATGATTACAGGACGTGTATTACCATCCAAATGGCCTCACAGACTTGTGTGTACTAAAATGACAGTGTGCGATCCCAGTGGAAAGACCTGGAATCAGCTACAATCCTCCATATTCAAAATAAAATCCTATTAAAGGACATTGATTGAATATTTGATTATACCATTACCTTCGACATAGACATAGACAAAGAATAAGAACTTCCTTGAAATGTGGATATAGTGACTGTTTACCGTGTTCTCACCTACATGGATATTAACCCCTTAACGACTCAGCTTTTTTCCATTTTTGCACTTTAGTTTTTCCCCCCTTACCTTTAAAAATGTATAACTCTTTCAATTTTGCACCTAAAAATCCATATGATGGCTTATTTTTTTGCACCACCAATTCTACTTTGTAATGACATCAGTAATTTTACCCAACAATCTAGAGCAAAACGGGGAAAAAATTCATTGTGCGACAAAATTGACGAAAAAACACCATTTTGTAACTTTTGGGGACTTCCGTTTCTACACAGCAAATTTTTTTAAATGACACCTTCTCTTTATTCTGTAGGTCCATTTTATTACAATGATACCCTACTTTTATAGGTTTGATTTTGCCGAAATTCTGGAAAAAATCATAACTACGTGCAGGAAAATTTCTAAATTTAAAATTGCCATCTTCTGACCCCTATAACATTTTTTATTTTTCCACATACGGGGCGGTATGAGAGCTAATTTTTTGTGTCGTGATCTGAAGTTTTTATTGGTACAATTTTATTGATTGGACTTTTTGATCGCTTTTTATTCATTGTATCGTGATATAAAAAGTGACCAAAAATATGCTATTTTGGACTTTGGAATTTTTTTGCACGTACGCCATTGACCGTGTTGTGTAATTAATTATACATTTTTATAATTTGGACATTTCCGCATACGGTGATACCACATATGTTTATTTTTATTTACACTGTTTTTTTTATGGGAAAAGGGGAGTGATTCTTACTTTATTAGGGAAGGGATTAAATTATCTTTATTAATTTTTTTCACTTTTTTGTTTTTGCAATGCTATAGCCACCATAGTGGGCTATAACACTGTACACACTGAGTGAGGGCGGGCTCAGTGCATGCCTCGGGCATGCCCCTTCCTGTGCAGTGGAGTGAGCAGCAGAACAGAGGGATTTGTGAGATAAATACAGAAGGTAGACAAATAAAAAGACATGTAATGAATCTGAATGAACTAGTGAGTAACATAAATAAGTATTCCTTTTTCTATGATATGACAGGTATGCTTCAAGGTATTTTACAATAATTTAAAATGTGATTGCAGGCCAGATGAATGTCAGCTTAGCGCACAAAACTTTTCCCTTAATCACAGCTATTTGTGGTAAACATTGTTGTTGTTGATGCTATTAATGGACACCCTATCTATACTTTATACTTTGCGTGCATTTGTGATAAAAGCTGTAATCACAATCATACTGCACTTTTAGATAAGTGTGCTGCATCTCAGGGCAGTTTTACTAACACCCCTTGGAAGACTTCTGTACATTTATGGAAATATTTTCTAATGTTGCACTTGTTAAGGTGAGACATAAACATTACTTTGCACTAATCAGATAATTTTTCCTTATCAACATTTGCATTCATTCGGAATAGGCACAAAAATGAAATAAGGAAATTTGCAAATTAGCAGTTTTTTGTCAAAATGAAAATGAAAAAGGTAATTTATTCATGAAATTGATGAGATGGAAATGGGGATTAAGATGTTACTACAACAACAATTTTCATTATTATTATTATTATTATTATTAATGAAATAAAAGCAACAATAATACTAGTAATACCTGTATTATTATTATTATTATTATTATTATTATTATTATTATTATTATTATTATTATTATTATTATTATTGCATTATAGCCTTGATCTATTTATTAAGGTTTTAAATAAAATATCTGAAATATATAGTTATGTAAAAACAGCTAGATTATATTTAGGGATGAGTAAATCGAATCTGACAAATCTAAATTTGTTAAGAATTTCAGGAAACATTTGATTCACAACGAATGGGAATATCACTGCGATTTGATTGCACAGATCGCTTCACTAAACTCCATTTAGTGCAGTCCAGGCTTCAGGGAATCTAAAATGGCGAATTCACATGTGAGGACATGGGGCAAGGAACTCTGGGAAGGCAAGGCGGGAAGGTTGGTAGGTGCGATGACCTTGAATCACATGCAGCATGCAGCAGACAGCCACCCCTGTGATGTCACAGCCCTATATAATCGACAGCCATCTTGCGACCACTCACATCAGTGTTCTATTGCAGAGAGAGAGGGACAGATATCAGTGTGTTGCACAGAAAAGCATTTTTACAGCAGTGATTCACCTCAAGCCCAAAGTGCAAATGTGGGTGTATTATAGCAGTGATTCACCTCAAGCCCAAATCCAGCCTAGAAGCACTGATAGGGAAGGAAGAGAGATTGAGAGAGAGAAAATGCAATTGTTGGTGTATTGCACAGCGACTGTGTTCTACAGCACTGGTGTGTACAACAACTGAAAAGCTAATAGTAGCCAGCCATTTAGGGTGAGTAGAGCACTAAAGGCGTATTGTCTTCTATTAAGTGTAACCTGTGCGTACATCTAAGTGGTGTACCATTTTGTTCCTGTTAAAGTCTCAAAGGCCAGTTAAAAGTACACACCTGCTTGTGTTGTAGACAAATGCTGTTTTAAGTTTACTAGAGCGCATTGTGCTCCCTCATAAGTGCATACCACATACGTTCATCTACGTGGTGTACCATTTTGTTCCTATTAAAGTCTTAAGGGCCTAGATACTGTGAAAGGCCAGCCAAAAGTACACTCCTGCTGGTGTTGTAGACAAATACTGTTTTAAAAGTTGTCCTCCCCTCATATACGCACTAAGTATGTCAGGCAGAGAAGTGCCAGGATGTGCACAGAGGCATGGCAGAGGCCTAAATTCATCAGGCAAAGGCAGAGGTCGCAGCCGACTAGGGGCAAGTGGCAGGAGTTGCAGCGTGAGGCTTGAGCTCATTCTGCCACTATAAGGTCTACTCATGCTTCCGCCACCTCCTGGCTGTGTCATTCAACCCCTATATGTTCTCCTCTTGCTGGTACCAACTCCAGACTTTGTCATTAAGCCACTATATGGTCTCCTCATGCTGCCGCCAACTCCAGGCTGTGTCATACAGCCACTATATGTCTCCTCTTACTGCCATTAACTCCAGGCTGTGTCAATAAGCAACTATATGGCCTCCTCATGATTCCGCCATCTCCAGGCTGTGTCATTAAGCCACTATATGGTCTCCTCTTGCTGCCGCCAACTCCAGGCTGGGTTATTCAGCCACTATTTGGTCTCCTCATGCTGCCGCCAACTCCAGGCTGTGTCATTCATTCACTATATGGTCTTTTCATGCTGCCACCTACTCCAGGCTGTGTTATTCAGCCACTATATTGTCTCCTCATGCTGCCGCCAACTCCAGGATGTGTTTTTCAGCCACTATTTGGTCTCCTCATGCTGCCGCCAACTCCAGGCTGTGCCATTCAGCCACTATGTGGTCTCCTCTTGCTGCTGCCAACTCCAGGCTGTGTCATTCAGCCACTATATAGTCTCCATATGCTGCCACCAACTCCAGGCTGTGTCATTCAGCCACTATATGGTCTCCTCATGCTGCCGCCAATTCCAGACTGTGTCATTCAGCCATTATATGGTCTCCTCTTGCTGCCGCCAACTCCAGGCTGTGTCAATCAGCCTCTTTGTGATCTCCTCATGCTTGCACCACCAGAGGCGGCTCTCTCATTAGGCGATTTAGGCGGCCGCCTAAGGCCTCGCGCTAAAAGGGGCCTCGCGGCCGCCTACATCGTGTAATTAGAGCAGTGCTTTCCCTCCCTGTCGCCGCAGGGGAAGGGAAGTTTGTGAGCGCAGGCCTGAGGCTGTAACAGGACCTGCGATGATGTCACCGTCATGTGATCAGTCACATGGAGGAGGAGGAGTCACACAATCAGCGCTGTACAGGCATTCAATCATGGCAAACATCACTGCAAACATCACTGCAAACATCCAAGCTAAGGGCCGTGACAACAGTAATTACACATGAGGTATTTACTTATGAGGCTGTGTATATGAGGATGGGGGCTGTGTATATGAGGATGGGGGTTGTGTATATGGGAATAGGCTGTGTGTATGCAGGGCTGTGTATATGTGTGTATGCAGGGCTGTGTATATGTGTGTATGCTGTGCATATGTGTGTTTGCAGGGCTGTGTATATGTGTGTATATGTGTGTATGCAGGGCTGTGTATATGTGTGTATGCAGGGCTGTGTATATGTGTGTATGGAGGGCTGTGTAAATGTGTGTATGCAGGGCTGTGTATATGTGTGGGGCTGTGTATATGTGTGTATATGTGTGGGGCTGTGTATATGTGCAGGGCTGTGTATATGTGTGTATGCAGGGCTGTGCATATGTGTGTATGCAGGGCTGTGCATATGTGTGTATGCAGGGCTGTGTATATGTGTGTATGCAGGGCTGTGCATATGTGTGTATGCCAGGCTGTGCATATGTGTGTATGCAGGGCTGTGCATATGTGTGTATGCAGGGCTGTGTATTTGTGTGTATGCAGGACTGTGCATATGTGTGTATGCAGGGCTGTGTATATGTGTGTATGGAGGGCTGTGTATGCGTGTATGGAGGGCTGTGTGCGTATATGGGGTCTGTGTGCGTATATGGGGGGGCTGTGTGCCTATATGGGGGGCTCTGTGCATAGATGGAGGGCTGTGTGCGTATATGGAGGGCTGTGTGCGTTTATGGAGGGTTGTGTGCATATATGGAGGCTGTGTATGTGTGGATATGGGGGCTGTGTATGTTTGTGTATGGAGAGCTGTGTATATGGGGGCTGTGTATGTGTGTATGGAGGGCTGTGTATGTGTGTATATGGGGGCTGTGTATGTTTGTGTATGGAGGGCTGTGTATATGGGGGCTGTGTATGTGTGGATGGAGGGCTGTGTATGTGTGTATATGGGGGCTGTGTATGTTTGTGTATGGAGGGCTGTGTATATGGGGGCTATGTATGTTTGTGTATGGAGGGCTGTGTATGTGTGGATGGAAGGCTGTGTATATGGGGGCTGTGTATGTGTGGATGGAGGGCTGTGTATGTGTGGATATGGGGGCTGTGTATGTTTGTGTATGGAGGGCTGTGTATATGGGGGCTGTGTATGTATGGATGGAGGGCTGTGTATGTGTGTATATGGGGGCTGTGTATGTTTGTGTATGGATGGCTGTGTATATGGGGGCTATGTATGTTTGTGTATGGAGGGCTGTGTATGTGTGGATGGAGGGCTGTGAATATGGGGGCTGTGTATGTGTGGATGGAGGGCTGTGTATATGGGGCCTGTGTATGTGTGTATGGAGGGCTGTATATGTGTGGATATGGGGGCTGTGTATGTTTGTGTATGGAGGGCTGTGTATATGGGGGCTATGTATGTTTGTGTATGGAGGCCGGCAGGATATTGTCATGTATAAAAAGAGGCATGGACTCAAGGGACAGGGACATAATACTCCCCCTTTATAAAGCATTGGTACGGCCTCACCTGGAATATGCTGTTCAGTTTTGGGCACCTGTCCATAAAAGGGACACTGCGGAGTTGGAAAGGGTGCAGAGACGCGCGACTAAACTAATATGGGGCATGGAACATCTTAGCTATGAGGAGCGATTAAAGGAGTTACAATTGTTTAGTCTTGAGAAGAGACGTTTAAGGGGGGATATGATAAACGTATATAAGTATATTAATGGCCCATACAAAAAATATGGAGAAAAACTGTTCCAGGTTAAACCCCCCCAAAGGACGAGGGGACACTCCCTCCGTCTGGAGAAGAAAAAGTTTAGTCTCAAGGGGCGACACGCCTTCTTTACCGTGAGGACTGTGAATTTATGGAACGGTCTACCTCAGGAACTGGTCACAGTAGGAACAATTAACAGCTTTAAAACAGGATTAGATACATTTATGGAACAAAATAACATTAATGCTTATGAAGAAATATAAAATCCCATCCCTTCCCCAATATCGCGCCACACCCCTACCCCTTAATTCCCTGGTTGAACTTGATGGACATATGTCTTTTTTCGACCGTACTAACTATGAGGGCTGTGTATGTGTGGATGGAGGGCTGTTTATATGGGGGCTGTGTATGTGTGTATATGGGGGCTGTGTATGTGTGGATGGAGGGCTGTGTATGTGTGTATATGGGGGTTGTGTATGTTTGTGTATGGAGGGCTGTGTATATGGGGGCTGCGTATGTGTGGATATGGTGGATATGAGAATAAAGTTTGCAGAGGGAAACTTTTTTTTTTTATGAAACATGTTCTGCAAGGTGTGTGTATACATTTTAAACTTGCCCCCCCCCCCACTTTTGTCACTGGCCCCCCATGTGCCACCCCTAAATATGAATGCCAATGATCAGGGGCTGCTGTTCTAGGCCTCAGCATACCCCTACGTCCCCCGGCGTCCCTTAGCTTCACCCTCCCCCTTGTGGGCCAGAGAGGGGAAGTATGCGGAAGCTGCGCCGGCTCATTGTAGTGACCCGTGCCCCAGTGTCCCCCTCCCGTGGCGCAATGAATGATTGCCCTGCCGGTGCCCTGAGTTGGGGCCCTGCCGGAGAGGGGAAGAACGGGGAAGAAAAATGGCCTGCTTAAGGTACTGTACCATGTCCATCCCCCCCTCTCACCCATGTCCATCCCTTTCCCCCCCCCCTCTCACCCATATCCATCCCCCCCTCTCACTCATGTCCACCCCCCTCTCACCCATGTCCATCCCCTCCCTCACCCATGTCCATCCCCCACCCCTCTCACCCATGTCCACCCCCCTCTCACCCATGTCAGTCCCCCCTTCTCACCCATCTCCATCCCCCCTCAACCATCTCCATCCCCCTCTCACCCATCTCCATCCCCCCTCACCCATGTCCACCCCCCCTCCTCACCCATGTCCATCCCCCCTCCTCACCCATGTCCATCCCCCCTCTCACCCATGTTCATCCCCCCTCTCACCCATGTCCATCCCCCTCACCCATGTCCATCCCCCCCTCACCCATGTCCATCCCCCCCTCTCACCCATGTCCATCCCCCCTCACCCATGTCCATCCCCCCCTCACCTATGTCCACCCCCCCTCACCCATGTCCACCCCCCCTCACCCATGTCCAACCCCCCCTCATCCATGTCCATCCCCCCCTCACCCATGTCCATCCCCCCCCTCACCCATGTTCATCCCCCCCACCCATATTTATCCTGTCATCCTTGTCCACCCCCTGTCCGTCCCTGTCACCCATGTTCACCCCCCTGTCCCCCCTCTTTTATCCCCCTTGTCATCCTTGTCCACCCTCCTGTCATCCCTGTTTACTCCCATATCTCCCGTGTCCACCCTCCTGTCATCCATGTCCACCTTGGCCACCCCTGTCCACCCCTCTGACCACCCCCCAGTCTACACCTGTCACCTATGTCCACCCCCCCCCCATTCACCCCTCTGTCACTCCAGTCCACCCCTCTTTTAACCGCTTGTCACCCTTGTCCATCCCTCTTTCATCCCTTTCCATCCCCGTGTCACCCATGTTCACCCCCCATTGTCCACCCCTCTGACTACATCCTTGTCACCCATGTACACCCCTCTGTCCCTTTGTCCTCCTTGTTACCACCTTGTCACTCCTGTCCACCCCTGTCACCCCCGACGCCCCTTGTCACCCATGTACACCCCTCTACACCCCTCTGCCACCCACGTACACTCCTCTATACCACTCTGTCACTCATGTACACTCCTCTACACCCCTCTGCCACCCATGTACACTCCTCTACACCCCTCTGCCACCCATGTACACTCCTCTACACCTCTCTGTCACCCATGTACACTCCTCTACACTCCTCTGACACCCATGTACACTCCTCTACACCCCTCTGACACCCATGTGCACCCCTCTGTCCCCCCTGTTAACACCTTGTCACTCCTGTCCACCCCTGTCACCCCTGACGCCCCCTGACGCCCATGTACAGTCTTCTACACCCCTCTGCCACCCATGTACACACCTCTTCACCCCTCTGCCACCCATGTACACTCCTCTAGACCCCTCTGTCACCCATGTACACTCCTCTACACCGCTCTGCCACCCATGTACACTCCTCTACACCCCTATGCCACCCATGTACACTCCTCTACACCCATCTGTCACCCATGTACACTCCTCTACACCCCTCTGTCACCCATGTACACTCTACACCCATCTGTCACCCATGTACACACCTCTACACCCCTCTGTCACCCATATACACTCCTCTACACCCCCTCTGTCACCCATGTACACTCCTCTACACCCCTCTGTCAACCAGGTACACTCATCTACACCCATCTGTCACCCATGTACACTCCTCTACACCCCTCTGTCACCCATGTACACTCTACACCCATCTGTCACCCATGTACACTCCTCTACACCCATCTGTCACCCATGTACACTCCTCTACACCCCTCTGCCACCCATGTACACACCTCTACACCCCTCTGTCACCCATATACACTCCTCTACTCCCCCTCTGTCACCCATGTACACTCCTCTACACCCCTCTGTCACCTATGTACACTCCTCTACACCCCTCTGTCACCCATGTACACTCCTCTATACCCCTCTGCCACTACTGTAAACCCCTCTATCACCCCCAACACCCCTCTGTCAACCCGTATACTCCTCTACACACCTGTCTCCCATGTACACCCCCTCTGTTACCCCTTTACACCTATATGCCCCTGTATTCCTCTTCACTTGTAAAAAGGGAATCTGGAGGCTAATGCTGGTAAAGTGCGGAGCCTAATAGATTTGTTTTGCAGGTTTAACGGTGAAGAGTTGTGGCTGGAAGAAATGGTCAGGACGGTCTGGACCAGAAGAACAACGCTGATCAGAGAAGACGTCACATGTGAGTTGCTGTATAAAGCAGCACACTACATACCGACTGATAAATACATATTGGAATTAGAAGAAAATTTTTTTTTTTTTTGCAATTTATACAGTTATACAGTGCAAATTTAATATCGCCTGCTTACTTTTTTTTTTTTCTTCTTTTTATCGCGCTGGGGGGGGGGGCTCAGATTTATTTTTGCCTAAGGCCTCAAAAAGTCTAGAGCCGCCTCTGTTCACCACCTCCAGGCCGTGTCACTGTACCGCCATGTGGTCTCCTCATGCTGCTGGCACAATAAATAAAACTTTTTAGGTTCATGTATTTGAAATCTTAAATTTAAATGTTAAGAAATATCTTTAATCTTTTCAATTGGGAGGCCCTATGATCTCCTCATGCTACCTCCACCTCCATGCTGTGTCATTCAGCCACTATATGGTCTCCTCATACTGATGCCACCTCCAGGCTCTGTCATTGTGCCACTCTGCGACAGTGATTCTAATAGCGACGCCTCTAATCTGCATGTCATACTGAATAACAGTATTATTTCACTAACCCAGCACACACACTATGTGTGTTACAGCAAGGCAAAGCGATCTACATCCCTATTGAGGCTCTCTGTAGGCTCTCGTTTTAAATAGAGATTTGCCGCGAATAAATTTGTACCAAAACAACATTTTTTCAGACAATTCGGCAAATCGGCCGAATAAAAGTTTTCAAAAAATTTGCTTATCTTTAATTACATTGTTTATCCATCTACTTTTTATTTACATAGGATTCAAAAAGGATGATGCAAAGTTATAACCTCTGTATTCTTAACCGAGAGAACATAATACAAATTTATGAACATGAAAAGATACACTATAGTTTTTTGTATATACTACAATTGTTCAGTGTGACTTTAATTGGTGACATGGCAGATGTCTAGGCAGTAATCCCGTTCTGTCCAGACCCGGTCCAGCATAACCTCGAATATGGACTCCACTGTTTCAGTCATACATTGTTTCAGGACATTCAGATCCTGAGGGGGGAGTGAGTCCTTAATGTAGTCCCATAAAAAAAAACTCATGGGGTGTTAGATCTGGTGAACGTAGAGGACAGAGCAACATTGGTGAATCGTTGTTTCCGGTGCGGCTGATCCAACATTACATTAGACTTTCATTTTGGTATCAGTAGACATCCAAATGGAAAAGTGGGGGTCATCACCCTGCTCATAGACTACATTTTGCAGATACTCTTCTATCTCTTGCATAAGCCATTCCTACAACATGTCTAGTTAGGACTGGTCAGTGATCATATCCTTGACAAAAAAGAAGGAGTCATAGTTTTTACATAGTAACATAGTTCACAGGGTTGAAAAAAGACCACTGTCCATCAAGTTTAACCTATAATTCCAATGAGTCCCTACTGAGTTGATCAGGAGGAAGGCAAAAAACCCTCATACTAGAGATAAAAATTCCTTCCCGACTCCAAATATGGCAGTCAGAATAAATCCCTGGATCAACATTCTGTCCCTGTAAATCTAGTATACATAACCAGTGATATTATTATTCTCAAAAAATGCATCCAGACTCCTTTTGAACTCTTTTACAGAGTTTACCATGACCACCTCCTCAGGCAGAGAATTCCACAGTCTCACTGCTCTTACAGTAAAGAACCCCCGTCTGTGCTGGTGTAGAAACCTCCTTTCCTTTAAACGTAGAGGATGCCCCCTTGTTAAAGATACAGTCCTGGGTATAAATAGATCATGGGAGAGATCTCTGTATGGCCCCTGATAAATTTATACATAGTTATTAGGTCTCCCCTAAGCCTTCTTTGTTCTAAACTACATAACCCCAATTCTGATAATCTTTCTGGGTACTGTAGTCATCCCATATTACCCTGGTTGCCCGTCTTTGTACCCTCTACAGCGCCACTATATCTTTCTTGTACGCTGGTGCCCAGTACTGTACACAGTATTCTATGTGTGGTCTGACTAGTGATTTGTACAGCGGCAGAATTATTTCCTTGTCGTGGGCTTCTATGCCCTATTGATGCACCCCATGATTTTATTTGCCTTGGCCGCAGCTGCCTGACACTGGTCACTACAGCTAAATTTACTGTTAACTAAGACTCCTAAATCCTTTTCCACGCCATTTGTCCCAAGTGTGCTCCCATTTAATACATAATCCCAGCCTGGATTTTTCTTCCCCATGTGCATAACCTTACATTTATCAGTGTTGAACCTCATCTGCCACTTCCCAGCCCAAACCTCCAACCTATCCAGATCCATTTGTAACAGTTCACCGTCCTCTATAGTGTTTACCACTTTACAGAGTTTAGTATCATCTGCAAAGATTGCTACTCCACCATTCAACCCCTCTACAAGGTCATCAATAAATATGTTAAATAGAACAGGACCCAAGACTGACACCTGTGGTACCCCACTAGTAACAGTCATCAGAATAAGTATCACCCTGTTTCCTTTCACTGAGCCAGTTACTTTCCCACTTACCCACATTCTCCCCAGCTTAATTCTTCTCATTTTACGCACCAACCTTTTATGTGGCACCGTATCAAATGCTTTGGAAAAATCCAAATATACGACATCCAGCGATTCCCCCTGGTCCAGTCTGGAGCTCACCTCCTCATAAAAGCTGATCAGGTTAGTTTGACAGGACCGATCCCTCATAAAGCCATGCTGATGTGGAGTCACACATTTATTTTTATCAAGATATTCCAAAATAGCATCTCTTAGAAAACCCTCAAAAATTTACATACAACAGAGGTTAAACTAACAGGTCTATAATTCCCGGGGTCACCTTTTGTCCGCTTTTTAAATATTGGCACCACATTTGCCATGTGCCAGTACTTTGGAACAGTCCCTGATACTATACAGTCCCTGAATATTAAAAATAGGGGTCTGTCTATTACATTACTTAATTCCTTCAGAACACAGGGTGAATGCCATCTGGGCCTGGTGATTTGTATATTTTGTTTTTTTTTGTAGCTGGCACTGTACTTCTTCCTGTGTTAGACAGGTGACCTGTACAGAGGCGTTTACCTTATCTCCCAGTATTACACCTGGCATTTCATTTTCCTCGGTGAATACAGTGGAGAAGAATTTGTTTATATATTTGCTTTTTCCTGAGGTTAGTTTTACTCTCTTGGGCAATGAGTCTTTCTGCCTCTATTGTTGCAGCTTTTATCAGTTTTTTGCATATTTTACATGTTTTTCTCTATAGCTTTTTAATGATTCATCACTGCTGTCCTCTTTTAGTAGTTTAAATGCTTTATTTTTGTCATCTATTGTCCCCTTAATGTTTTTATTCATCCATATTGGTTTTCTTTTATTATTTTTGTGCCAGCTCTGTGCAAAACATGTATACAGTCCTAACACCACTACTACTACTTCTACTAATAATGATAACTTATTTTACTCCTATAACATAAATTACTTTTCATAGCCACAAGCATGAATGCCCTATCCCAACTCCTCATCAATTCTTGAGAAATGTAATTGTAATGTTTATTTTTTTCTTTTTATTATTCCATAAATTTGAATAAAGCATTGACTCCATTTTCATCAGACCCCTCCATTTTCATCAAACCCCTTCATAATCATCAGATCCCTCCATTTTCATTAGCGCTTATATTTTTGAGAATGTATTGTTCTGCTAGCTCCTCAAGGTGCAATCAATGTTTGCCCATCAAAAATGTAAAGTTCCATCTTTCCAAAGAACGTACTTTTTATTTATTTTGTCTATCATTTTACGGCAAGCAGAGTACAATAAATTAATAGATTCCCAGATTCCCACATCTAGTCAAAAATTTGAAGTTGAAATTCAAGCTAAGAATTCTTGCAGCTGGTAATACAATATTCCTAATGAAAAGGCTTTACCGTTTCATGTATGTGATATTCATGAGTGCCAAGGCAATGTTTCTGAATTCATGAGGTAAATAGAGAATGGTAAGCATGATTGCACATTCACTTAACAAAATATTCCATTTACGATGGAAAGTTTGTGCACAAATTAATAACTTGCTACATTCATCTTTTCTGTTTTGCTTTGGAACTGTACAAATTATCCATGTAACTTGGCAGTGGTGTGTGAATAACTAGAGTGGAAAATTAAAATATGCCCAGCAGTGTTGACTATTGTTTCATGTTTTGTTACCTGTTATACAATATTGTGCACTGTGCATAATGAGAAAGTTTAGGCTTATTTCTCAAAGATTTAAAAAAAAAAAAAAAAAAAAAGAGGCTTTTTAAAATAGTAATCCTCCAAAAAAGAATTACCATATCAGTGGGTGTTGAGCAATGAAAGGCTGTACCGGCTGCGCTCAAGAGAACCATATTATAATTGGCAAGTAGCATCCCACAAATATGACAAAATAATAATAAAAAAAATATATATTCTTAAAATAAAAAACAAGACTGATCTACTCAATAATTGTAAGGGCTGAGAAAAAACTTTACTTCGAAAACATCACAACCAGTAAAAACATATCATGGAAAATAATAAATATATGATGACTTGGCAAGGAATGTTTACAAAATATAATTTGTTTTTAATACCTTAAGGACAATGGACGTAAATATACAAATGTGGCACAATAGAGGTTAGATGGAAAACGCACTCATCACTTGCTTGATCGGATGAAAAAGTCTTTATTGCAGCGTGTAAGTCATAAAATCTTCTGGCACTGGCTTCAGGTATAAACGTGCACAGGGAGCTGGAGATGGATACAGGCAGGGGGCGTGCGGGGGGCGGCCCCTGCACGCCCCCTGCCTGTATCCATCTCCAACTCCCTGTGCACGTTTGTACCGGAAGCCAGTGTCAGAAGCTATTGTGCCACATTTGTTTACTGCTATCTTTGGGAATTCTGCACCTCCACTCGGAGAACCGTCATATGCACGCTCCACTGGTACACCTTCTGCCATACTGACGCCGCTCATTGCGGTCTCCCATATTAGCGGTGCCGGACATACATCTTCTAGTATATTTGGACGTAAATATACATCCTGGTGCGCTGGTATTTAACGTACCAGGACATGCATTTATGTCCTATACATGAAGCAAGCACAGGAGCTGCACTCGCTTCATGCACGACAGGTCCTGGCTGATGTCCGTCATTAACCCCTCAAACATTGATCACGAAATGCTGGGGGGGGGGGGGGGGGGGTTTGATGGCCTTGGAGGTCCCTTACCTTCCTCCTGGTGGCCTTGCAAGCAGACCAGAGCAGTAGATTGCTGATATTACTGATCAGTGATATGCATAGCAACAGTGGTACCGATAAAAACTACGGATCACAACTCAAAAAATTAGCTCTCAAACAACCCTGTATACAAAAAAATTAAAATGTTAGGGGTCAGGAAAAAGCTATTTTAAACATACTAATTTAATTTAATAACATTTTTTTAAGCAGTACAATAATAAAAAAAAAAAAAAGTGTGTAGCTAAGGGTATCATTATATTCGCATTTACCACAGAATAAAAATAAACGAGTTTTACCATAAAGTGCACTGCATAAAAATTAAAATCCTTTGAAGTAGCAAAATTGTCATTTTCTTTTTTAATTTCCCTACACAATATATATATATATATATATATATATATATATATATATATATATATATGTATATATTGTAGCGCAATACATTTTAGGATAAAATAAAAGGTGTGGATACAAAGAACAATTGGTCAGGCAAAAATCAAGTCCTCATAAGGGTCTGTGGTTGGAAATATTAAATGCTTATGGCTCTTAGAAAGCACGGAGAAAAAAAAAAACTTTACTGTCTCCCGTCTCTCAGCAGCTTCTGTGTCCCTCTAGACACTGCTCCTCCTATCTCCCTTCTCACCCCTTCCATTTCAATTGACTTGTATTGGCAGTGTGTAACATGATCTCAGATTGAACTGCTAACCCATCTTGTAAACACCTGATTATTGATTATTGAATTATTGATCTATGCAAAGTTTTTTATAACAAAAGTCCCTATGTATTTACTTTACCCCTTAAGAACACATAAATGTATGGTGCTGCAGCTAGTAACTTTGCACACTGTGTTGTACATTTACAGCACAGCTATTAAGTAAGCCCAGCAAGATCATGCTGATGTCTGCCATTAACCCTATAGATGCCATAATCAGTAGCAATCAAAGCATCCTTTGTGAACATAGAGAGAAGAGCAAACTTTTTAAAAGTTTGGGAAAAAAAGAAATGTAGAATCCAGCTCTTGTGCAAATAAAATCCAAGATTTATTCCAGTAAGACAACACAGGAACATAGGAAGTTACGTGTTTCAAGCGCAAAAAGCGCTCTTAGTCATAAACCAAATAGGAAAGAGACATGGATATTTATAGGAGCAATCACACCAGAACGCAGATCCTGTGGTCCGATGGTATTAACTTCTCCCATATTTTATTAGTAAATATAAAATAAAGCATATAAAAACAGATATAACGTGAAAAAAATTGATGAAAAATTAAGGCTATTAGAGTGAAAAAATGATGAAAAAGTAAAAAAAAAAAAGAAAACAAATGAACATATCAATAAGTGCCATGTATAGAGGATAAAAGTAATTAAACAGTAGCACAAAATATGAAAAGAGATAATCAGATAAATGTACATGCATATGCATTCCGCAGTAGAAAAGAACATCACAAATAAAGATGCATATACATGTATAGAGTTGTCAAAGACAGAAGCCCATAAGAATGTATAGGAAGCACCATAATCTGGTACGGTCGCTACATCGATGACATTATATTTATATGTGGTCCCGGTGTGGCGACCGTACCAGAGTTTTCTTTATATCTTAATTCCAACACTTACAATTTATGTTTTACAGTCACACATCATGATCATACTGTTTCTTTCTTGGATCTCAATTTAAGAGGTGATATTGATACTAAAAAAAATCTTTTCCACAACATACCGCAAAAGCACAGCAGTTAATTCAATCCTGTGTGCCCGCTCGCGTCACCCACTGCATGTCATCAAGAACCGGCAGCGAGATGATTCGGGCACACAGGAGTTGTACCCTGGACATAGATTTTTTAAGATAAGCAGATTCCATACAAAAATGCTTGTTGGCCCGTGGTTACCTGAAGTGGTTGCTATATAGGGCTAAGACTATTGTCTAACAAAAAAAAAAAAGCATGGAACTATTGTATAGTTCCCAGAAATCTAAGAGGGAGAGAAATACTAATCCCTCCCCTGTCGTGTTTACCACTCCTTTTAGCACTGAATCATCATCCATCTGTAAAATTATTCATACGTACATGCCCATGATATTATCTGATCCACTCTTTGATAGTGTTAAGAAATCAGGTTACAGGTGCATAGCAAAAAGAGCCCCTACCATCGGCCAGATTATTTCTCCAAGCCTATTTTTGAGCTTGTGACCGGTATCTTCAGCATGCATGTCTCATCCCGTTCTTACAGGTGTGGTCATAGTCGTTGCATTTGCTGCACAATCACCAGATCGTTCACATCTTTTGTTAATAATTCAAATTTTTTGATTAAAGAATATATTAATTGTAATACCACTTATGTGGTATATCTAGTATTGTGCATCACCTGCCGCATGCAGTGTGTCGGCTGTACAACTAATCCACTCAAGGTGAGACTTCGCAAGCATTTGTCCGACATTCCTCATTTTTCATCTAAAAACTTATCTGCAGTCTCAAGACATTGTGCTGAGATGCACCAAGGTAGTTTTTCATATTTACAGTTCTTGGCCATTAAAAGAGAGAATCCATCTAAGAGAGGAGGAAATCATAGACAGAAGCTCTTGCATAGAGAAGTATTTTGGATTTTTAAACTTTCAACTCGTGCACCATTGGGTATGAACAAGCGACAGGATGTAGTGTTACATTATTGATAATTTTGGATGCATTTATACCCTACTATTGTTTAGTTATAATTATATTTATATATTTTTTTTTCACCACCTGCTTGTCATCCCCACTGATGCTTCCTATATATTCTTATGGGCTTCTGCCTTTGACAGCTCTATACATGTATATGCATCTTTATTTTAGTGTTGAGCGGCATAGGCCATATTCGAATTCGCGAATATTCGCGAATATATGGACGAATATTCGTCATATATTCGCGAATATTCGCGTTTTATTTTCGCATATGCAAATATTCGCATATGCGAACATTTACATATGCGCAAATTTGCATATACAAAAACCTGTGCAACCAAAAATTCGCATATGCGAAAATCAACATATGCAAAATTTCGCATATGCAAAAATTCGCACACCAGTCTCACACAGTAGTATTAGAGCCTTCTTTATACCACACAAGCTGGAAGCAGAGAGGGATGATCACTGTGATGTGTACTGTGAAAAAAAAAATATATAAAAAAAAAAAAAAACGAATATTCATAATTACGAATATATAGTGCTATATTCGCGAATATTCGCGAATTCGCGAAATAAAATTTGTATTGCGTATATTCGCGAGCAACACTACTTTATTTGTGATGTTCTTTTCCACTGCGGAATGCACATGCATGTACATTTAACTGATTATCTCTTAACATATTTTGTGCTACTGTTTAATTACTTTTCTCCTCTATACATGGCATTTATTGATATGTCCATTTTTTTTTTTTTTCATCATTTTTTTCACTCCTTTTTTGTTTGACTCTTGTAATAGCTTTAATTTTTTATAATTTTTTCACATTTATATCTGTTTTTATATGCTTTATTTTATATGTACTAATAAAGCTTAGCATATTTTGTGAACTTTGGTTATGAAGTATGGAAGGAGTTAATACCATCGGACCACAGGATCTGTGTTCCGGTGTGATTGCTCCACCTATAAATATCCATTATTTTATTTATTTATATAGCACCTACAGATTCCGCATCCATGTCTCTTTCCTATTTGGTGTATGACTAAGAGCGCTTTTTGCACTTGAAATGCATAACTTCCTGTGTTTCTGTGTTGTCTTACTGGAATAAATCTTGGATTTTATTTGCAGAAGAGCTGAATTCTATATTTTTTTTCCTATTTACCGGTGTTGTCCAGCCCATGGATCCGTGATAGATCTGTCTAGGGCAGGGTGAGCTAGTCTTCTTTTTTCCACTTTTTAAAAGTTCGGCTCTGCTGGTTTGCCGAACTCTGGCAAAAAGTTCTGATTCTGACCAACCTAGTCCTGTTGGAACCTGTACTTCACCAATAGCCCAAAAAAGCTTGTATTATACTGTTATGTCACCTAGAAATATTTCTATTGACTTCTGAGTTGTTCTGAGGCAACGTTAATTTCATAGGTACGACAGCATGTATGGCTATGGGTGAAACGGATGGTACCCAGTGCGAACTAACAAGCATGGTGGTTTTGGGAAAATAAAATAATTTTTCCAAGTGGTCCAAAAATTATCCTTTTTTGGGAGAAGCAAATGTGTTAATGGCTTTACAAGCTATGAAAAATGATTCCCATGTTGAGGTGTAGCAACAGGGTTTGCCACAAAAACAAAACCGACTTTGCACAAATTTTTCACAATTAGTGTAAAAAAATATTGAACACTTAACTTTCACTTAAAACAGATTGTGCACTGAAAGAACAGATATAGAACATTTTCTGCTGCTTTACTACATTTATTATATATGTGGCTCCTACTCCTAACTGTTTTGATCATTGTTTAGTGTCCCTCACAGAGATCTTCATCTAACACCTGCTATCTCAAAAATGGCTGCTTAAACGTTGTGCATAGGCAGCTATAGTGGCTTTAACATCACTCCAATACTTCCTCTTGATTGACTAGGAGAACTTTTTGAAAGGCATTATGGGATTCCCTGTTTTCATATCCTTCTTCTTTCTGCCATGTGGCTCATGTAATTTTAGAAGGTTCTGCCAAACAAAATTGCCTGATGCTTGAGTTCTATCCAAACCAAACTTTTAAAAGTGTGCCTGAACTCAGGTTCTTTGCATTTGGTTCGCTTAGTTCTACCTGGCACCTGCAATTATCTCTAGAATAAAGGCTTCCTGTAAAGGTTGCTTATGTCTGCTATGGGTCCTCGAGGTGGGACACAGATCTATAGGATATGCTCTAATGTCCCAATATGCTTGAATATCCCTTTAAGAAAGATTTCAACTATAAAAAAATGCAACTATACATTAATCTTGAAATAAAATTCATAGACACAAATAGTTACCATAAAAAACCAACAATTTGTAAATACAATACAAATTTTTACATTGTATAAATGCTTAAAATAATGAATAATGTTTTGAAATGAACCAATTGTTTCCATGGAGTCAAACTGTGATGCTTAGGATAACAATGGATGCATTGTGGGAGCCCGACGTCTAATATATTCAGCATAATCTTCTTAAAATGAGTTTTCACTTCAAGAAACAGAAGGGCTTAGAGATGTGCAGCTTTCTTCTCAGTGTTTTTGCATTCGGCATCTAATTATTCCTTATACCGCTAACATGCTAGAACTATTGTTTGGAATTATAAGGCTGATGTTTAATCTTAGGGATTCTCGATTTTATTTTAACTTTTAATCTTTGACCTTCAAAGCAAAATCTATTTAAAATGCAAAAACTATTTAGATGAAGATGAAGCTTATTGACTGAGGGATCTCAAACACTGCAAACTTATCCATAAAAAAAGAACTTTAACTATGGAGGGCAAATAGGTTTGTGGATTTCTATATTATGAAGAAGCTGTGAAAGAAGGTTACATTTACACAAAATATTTATAATTGGACAGAATTATACACATTCTATTCTACTGAGGGACAGTATTATAGCAGTTACATAAAACTGCTATCCTTGTACATTGAAGGACTTCTATTGTAGTAAAATGTGTGTACATAAAGGCAGCTTTTTAGAGTCTATTACATAAGAGGAAATATTAGGCTAAGGTCAAACATCGTAAAACTTTACTGAGGTATTTTATTTTACGTGCATATTTTCCTACGGATTATAAAAAAAACAATGTCAAAATAAATAAAAAATGTTAAACAAAATATGTTGGTACATTTTACAATGTAATACTAAAAAAGTTTCAAGTATGGGGAGGGAAGGAGTGTACTCTATTCTCACCTGCTCCCTTGTCCCTGCCTACTCACATACCTTCCCTAAATTGTCAAAATAATAAACTACAATGACACAGGCTAGGTCTGGGGACAGTAGGATAACAGAGGGACTAACAAAGAAAGACTAAACACACAATAAGTCCAATGTCAGCTATTTGCATTTGAAGCCAGGAGGTGTCACAGTACAAAATCGCTAATACCAGAAAGAATAGTCAGAGAGACGAGCCAAAGGTTCAAAAAGCAAGATATAACAAATACAGAAGACAGCTAGCTAGAGTACAAGTTGAGCTCTATAGCAAGCACTGACTGGGAGTAGACTGCCAGCTAATATGGAGCCAGAACAGATTCTCCAATCAAGGTCAGCTGACCAGTCCAGACAACCGGGCGTAACCCAGCAACAAAAAAACAACAAAGAACCTGTCAGACCCTTTTAACCCTCTAGGTTCTGACAAAGAGATGAGCTGAGAGCACTAGGATCTTCCAGGTGCCAGTTTTTCCACCAAGACTTAGAACTCCAAAATAACTTCAAATATATAGAAAAAGAATGAGCAAGCACTCACTACTCCTGTAGTCTTCTGTTGGTGGCGGGAACATTGTTACACCTTGCGCTCCGGCTGCACACACTGGCCGCAAGCGCATTGTCCTTCTCTCCCCTGCTGCTGATGGGACTGGGATTCTCATCGCGGGATGCGCCCAAATGTGAATCCCAGCCCGTCACTTACCACGCTCCTCTGCTGCCTCCTCCTCTGCTTCTCAGCCTGTCTCCTAGGGTGCACGTGCACCGGAGCTCTGATATGTAAAGGGCCAGTATGCCCATAAGTATGTGTTGCACCTAAGGCTATTCTATAAGTTACTGCACCTCCCACTCTTCCCTGCTGGATCTTCAGTTCCCCTAGCCTGAGATTCAGCATACCTTACTCTCTGTTGCCTTGTCCGTGTATTTTGACCCTTCCGCTACATTATTTGACTATGCATCTTTCCCGACTGCCTTGACCTTCTGCTAAGTGTGACTACGCCTCTGCCTCATCCTTCTGCACCACGTCTTTGCCCAGCTACTTGTCTGTCGAGAACCTGCATGAGCCTCTTCCGCAATTCCTCTGTGAGCAAATATGCCATCTGTTTTTGTACCCTGGCATCAGAGTTATCTTTGAATAACGAAGCTCTTTGCGCCACTTTCAAAAGAGAACTTTCTAGCAACATTAAGATGTCCTTGCTGCCCGGGAATTGCCATCTACCCTGAATGAACTCATACAATTGGCCTCTCGGATTGGTTTCCGTTTCTCTGAACGACGTGAAGAACTACGTCAAGAAAGGGAGTCGGCACTTCCCTCGCCTGGCTCCAGTCTTCCAGCAACCACCGCAACCTTCTATGTTTCCTCTCGAAGTGGAAGCTATGCAGGTGGATTGGTCTCGCCTGACTATGCAGGAAAGAACTCGCCGACGAGCTGAGAATCTTTGCCTCTACTGCGCCAGTGCAGATAATTTCCTTAAAGATTGTCCTCTGCGTCCTCAGTCTCAGGGAAATGCTCGCACCTAGGGTATGTGGGAGAGGCCTCCCTAGGTGTGAATACCTTCTCTCCATGCTTGAATTTGACGGTCCAGCTTTCTCTTTCCTCCAAAGAGACAATTTCTTTTCTTGCCTTCCTGGACTCTGGTTTTGCGGGAAATTTTATTGATGCCTCCTTAGTACATAGGTATCGTCTTCCGGTGTCCCGCCTTTTGAAGCCTTTGTACATCTCTTCGGTCAATGGAGAAAAACTGGACTGTACTGTGCTATTACGCACGGAACTGTTTTCATACACTACCGTCTAAGTTGGTGTCTCCTTCTACTTCTCTGCCCGGTTTGCCATTGTTTCTCCTGGACTTTAGAGACGTCTTCAGTGAGAAGCATCGCGGGACAATCCCAGCCCATCACTTACCACGCTCCTCTGCTGCCTCCTCCTCTGCTTCTCAGCTCCGGCGTGCATGACCCCGTCTCCTAGGGCACCAGCGCGCCAGAGCTCTGAAATTTAAATGTCCAGTACGCCTATAATTATGTGTTACACCTGAGTCTATTCTATAAGTTCCTGTACCTCCCACCCTTCCCTGCCAGATCTTCAGTGCCCCTAGCCTGGGATTAAGCGTACTTTACTGTGTGTTGCCTTTCCCTTGTATATTCACCCTTCCGCTATGTTATTTGACTATGCATCTTTGCTGCCTGCCTTGACTTCTGCTAAGTTTGACTATGCCTCTGCCTCATGCTTTTGTACCACATCTTTGCCCAGCTACCTGTGTGGTCGAGTCGTATCGGGGGTAGCGACCTGGGTGTCGCCTGCCACAGCAAACCCATCCTGCCTTGCGGTAGGCTCTGGTGAAGACCAGCGGCACCTTAGACTCCGCTCCCCGATACGGCCTACGTCATCTGTCACACATGTCAGAGGATCCACATCCAGCATCGTTACAGACATGCAGGGGCACTCAGGGGCAAATGTCCATTTTCATGCACAGCCGTGCTCTTCTTTCGATCTCTGTCACATCACTGCGCTCACAAGCTTAAAAAGGGGGCTGTACTGTACTATCACAAGGGCATCATGTAAACAGGGCTGC
The DNA here is from genome assembly GCF_029499605.1 of Hyla sarda. Taxonomy (NCBI): domain Eukaryota; kingdom Metazoa; phylum Chordata; class Amphibia; order Anura; family Hylidae; genus Hyla; species Hyla sarda. The sequence continues at coordinate 562,974,102 of NC_079189.1, read as the reverse complement.
CACGGCGATACGGTCATCCAGCACGGCAGACGGAGGTCCCCTCACCTGCCTCCGCTGCCTTCCCGGTGTTTTCTGCTCTGACCTGCCTTCCCGCAGACCAGAGCAGAAGATGAACGATAATGCTGATCAGTGCTGTGTCCTATACATAGTACTAAACAGTATTAGCAATCAAGTGATTGCTATAAATAGTCCCCTATGGACTATTAAAGTGTAAAAATAAAAGTAAAATAAGTAAAAAAAAAAAGTAAAAAAAAAATTAAAAACCCCCTCCCCCAATAAAAACGTAAATTGTCCCATTTTCCCTATTTCAACCCCAAAAAGTGTTCAAAAAATATTTTATATACAAATTTGGTATTGCCGCGTGCTTAAATATCTGAACTATTAAAATAATATGTTAATGATACCGTACGGTGAACGGCGTGAAAGTAAAAATTAAAAAAAAAAGTCAGAAATAGATGCTTTTTTATAACATTTTATTCCCCCAAAAAATGATAAAAAATGGATTAAAAGTTCTATATAAGCAAATATGGTATCAATAAAAAGTACAGATCACAGCGCCAAAAATTAGCCCTCTTACCGACGCTTATACAGAAAAATGAAAAAGTTATAGTTCTTCAAAATAGGGGATTTTAAACGTACTAATTTGGTTAAAAAGTTTGCGATTTTTTTTAAGCGCAACAGTAATAGAAAAGTACGTTATCATGGGTATAATTTTAATTGTATTGACCCAAAGAATAAACAACACATGTCATTTTTACTGTAAATTGTACGGCGTGAAAAAAAAACCTTCCAAAATTAGCAAAATTGCGGTTTTCTTTTTAATTTCACCACATAAATAGTATTTTTTTGGTTGCACCATACATTTTATGATAAAGTGAGTGATGGCATTATAACGGACAACTGGTCGTGCAAAAAAAAAGCCCTCATACTAGATGAAAATATAAAAGAGTTATGATTTTTTGAAGACAAGGAGGAAAAAACGAAAATGTAAAAATGTACTTGTCTGCGTCCTTAAGGCCCAAATGGGCTGCGTCCTTAAGAGGTTAAAGTAGTTATATTCTTGTTTATAGGAGACAGTATTATAGTAGCTATATAAATTAACAAGATGAAGAGTGGCACTGCTGGTAGAAATCCCAAAAAGTAACAAAATACAAATGAATGAAGAAACCGGGCTTGCAAATAATTGGAGGTGACGGTAATGTGTAGCGAATTACAAGTTCATAGAAGATAGGCAAAAGCGCACTCACCCACTGTAGATGCTGAAAAACGCTAACTTTTTTCCGCAATCATCTATATGACCAAGACAGGTGTGGGATGTGGTGGGAGCAAAATGAAGCAACTAGTTTTGCACCTTGGGGCACTTTGTCTAGCCAAGATATACCTTGTATCTTAGCTAGACAAAGCGCCCGAGGGCACAAAACTAGTAGATTTTCAGCATCTACAGTGGGTAAGTGTGGTTTTTCCTCTCTTCTATGGACTTATAGTAGTTATAGTCTTATTCATAGGAGACAGTATTATAGTAGTTATATTCTTGTATATAGGAGCAGTATCAAAGTACAGTGATCCCTCGACTTATGATGGCCCCTACATATGATCATTTCAACATATGATGGCCTCTCAGAGCCCATCGTATGTTGAAGGCAGCCTCGACATATGATGCTGCTGTGTGTCGGGGCCATCGTACAAACACCTATCTGACAGCGCTGACAACTTCAGTAACTGACAGATAGTTGTTTAATGTCCCCGTGTGCCCCGTTCTGCCTCCTGTTACTCACATGTTGTCCTGCTAACTCATACAGGCTTCCACTGTGAGCTCCGTGTAAGCCCCCCCCCCCCCCCCAGTGCAGCCATAGCCAATAGCCTGAAGCATCTTGCTGCAGGCATCCAATGAGCTGCTCCCCTTCCTTTCCTATAGAGCTGTAGTCGGCAGGATGGTAATGGAGGACATTCTGTCCCCCCTCCCTGAAGGTATTTAAAGAACTGTACAGTACTGTATGCGATGTCACACATCACATACAATACATATACACACTATACACCCCATACATCAATGTTTCCCTATCAGTGTGCCTCCAGCTGTTGCAAACTATAACTCCCAGCATGCCCAGACAGTCAATGGCTGTACATGCATGCTGGGAGTTGTAGTTGTGCAACAGCTGGAGGCACCCTGGTTTGTTAAACACTCCCCATACACTCCACATACGATGGTCATCCCAGAACCAATTAGCAGTTTCCCATAGAGATATGTATTCAACATACAATGGTTCCAAGGCCCCAGAACCAATTACTATTTTTACATAGACATATGTACTCGACATATGATGGTTTCAACATATGATGGTTCTCCTGGAACCAATTAATATCATATGTTGAGGGACCACTGTAGTTATATTGTTCTTCCGGGCCCTCCTTGCTGGAACGAAATGGCGTTGCCTCGTCCCTCCTGCGTCTCACCTGAGAATCCCCGCCACCCACCCCGCATTTGTGTACCACTATGCAGTACCTGAAATAAAGAAAAATACTGCTTGGCATGCTATAACCGGGCAGTAATCTGTCCTTTCACTTCTACTTGAATGTTACATTGCTACTGAAATACTTTGTTGGGATGTAGAGACCCCCGGGAGCGTTATAGGGGAATAGCGACTTGAATACGCCTGCTCTAGATCGGACATTGTCAGCATCTATACAGCATGCAGTGCCTGGTGTATTTCTACTGCTATTTATTATAATAGTTATATTCTTGTACATAGAGGGCAGTATTATAGTAGTAATATGCTTGTACCTAGGAGGCAGTATAATAGTAGTTATATTCTTTTACATAGGATCAGTATTATAGTAGTTATAGTCTCGTACAAAGGAGGCAGTATTATAGTAGTTATATTCTTGTACATAGGGGCTGTATTACAGTAGTTATAGTCTCGTAAAAAGGAGGCAGTATTCTAGTAGTTTTATATCACATAAGAGGAGATAGATGGTGAAGTGGAACTGTTGTAAGATAATGCTTGGAACAACAATGCAATATATTGAAGTTGAGCTAGCAGGCAGATTGCGGTGGTAGATGCAATGTAGGAGGTGCAGATAATATGCAGATAAATATTCCAATATATAGATGTAAAGATATCGCACTCGCACACAATTGTTGCACAATAAAAGAAGTTTTTATTCCAAGATGTACGTCTTGAGAAAAGCATGCATATGGGGTGGAGGAGTGAAAGACAAAGGACCAGTTTTGTGCCAGGAAGCGCTTTATCTGGCTTGTGGACATCAGCTGAGAGGAAGGGGCAGGATTTTCTAGTCCCAGCAGACAATGACGTAACCTCTATGCATTCAGTGAACAACAACATATTAACATGTATCATCACTATAGCAGATCATGGGAATAAGAAATAGAAAAAAGGGGGGTAGAAAAATTTACAGAAAAAAAATCTAAATCAAGGCAAAAAAATATGAAAAAATATATAAATATATAATAGTCAAAAAACAAATAATAATAGGAAAAAAATGCTGAGATCTTGACGGTCGTTCAGACCTCATCCATTCATAGCTTTTGTGAGTATGATCCATCTTTCCTCACAACGAAGAAGTGTTTTGTGTCAGTCAATTCCAGGTACATTTTCCTTAATCTTCTGAATCCCAAATAATTTCAAGACTTTTGTGTTTCCTTCATGCATAGATCTTACATGCCCAATTAGACGTGCACAACCATGTTCAGTGTGAATGAATCGTTGAAGCTCCTGAAATCAAATTTTTTGTGGACCCAATATAAAACCGCTCGCATGGGCAAGTAACTGCATATACTACATATTCTGTACGGCAACAGATGAAATTCCTGACGATTACATTTTCTCCTCCAATGCGATAGTTTTTACCTGGGACAAAAAACTTGCAATGTAGTAGTTTTATTATTGTAGATAGGTGTATTTTTATTTTTTTGTAGTTATATATTTTGTTCTTACAGCAGTATTATAGAAATTCTAGTATTAAGCAGAGGGAATGGTATTATGTACAAAATAATGTACACAAAGGAGGTATTATAATAGTTATGTTCATGTACTGTACATAGGCAGCAGTAATATAGTAGTTATATTCTTGCACAAGTAGGCAGTATTATAGTAATTATATTCTTGTACATAAAGTATCATGTACTTGGTATTCTTCTGGTTAAGTATCTGTCACGATTCGGCTTACGGGTTGTGGATCCGCTGTGTCAGCGAGGGATTGGCGTGGACCGTGCTAGTGGACCGGTTCTAAGAGGCTACTGGTTTTCACCAGAGCCCGCCGCAAAGCGGGATGGTCTTGCTGCGGCAGTAGCAACCAGGTCGTATCCACTAGCAACGGCTCAACCTCGCTGACTGCTGAGAAGGCGTGGGACAGAAGGACTAGGCAGAGGCAAGGTCAGACGTAGCAGAAGGTCGGGGGCAGGCGGCAAGGTTCGTAGTCAGGATGGATAGCAGAAGTTCAGGTAACACAGGCTTTGGACACACTAAACGCTTTCACTGGCACAAGGCAACAAGATCCGGCCGGGGAGTGCAGGGGCAGAGATCAGATATAGTCTGGGAGCAGGTGGAAGCCAATTAAGCTAATTGGGCCAGGCACCAATCATTGGTGCACTGGCCCTTTAAGTCTCAGAGAGCTGGCGCGTGCGCGCCCTAGAGAGTGGAGCCGCGCGCGCCAGCACAAAACAGCAGGGGACCGGGACGGGCAAGTGACCTGGGATGCGATTCGCGAGCGGGCGCGTCCCGCTGTGCGAATCGCATCCCCGACGGCCATGACAGTACAGCGCTCCCGGTCAGCGGGACTGACCGGGGCGCTGCAGGGAGAAAGACGCCGTGAGCGCTCCGGGGAGGAGCGGGGACCCGGAGCGCTAGGCGTAACAGTACCCCCCCCCTTAGGTCTCCCCTTTTTTTTGTCCGGTAACTGCCTCCCCTGGGATGAGGACACCGGGAAAGAATGGAGGGTTTCCTCAACGGCAGGCAGAGCAGCAGGAGTGGGAATGGGGAGGGAGGGCAGAGGGTGAAGCCTGGCACGGGGCAGTGTGTCACCAGGACGGGGGCCATGAGGAGGCACTGAGGCTTGCCTGACGGGACTGGGAGGGGGGGAGAGGCACTTCCTAAGGCAGGCAGAGTCCCAGTTCTTGATCTCCCCGGTGGTCCAATCAAGGGTGGGAGAATGAAGCCGGAGCCACGGCAGACCGAGGAGGACCTCAGAGGTACAGTTGGGGAGAACGAAGAGCTCAATCCTTTCGTGGTGGGGTCCAATACACATCAGGAGGGGTTCTGTGCGGTAACGCACGGTGCAATCCAGTCTGACTCCATTGACCGCGGAAATGTAGAGTGGCTTGACAAGACGGGTCACCGGGATGCGGAATTTATTAACAAACGACTCCAAAATAAAATTTCCAGAGGCACCGGAGTCCAAGCAGGCCACGGCTGAGAGGGAGGAGTTGGCTGAAGGAGAAATCCGCACGGGCACCGTGAGACGTGGAGGAGCAGACTTGGAACCAAGAGACGCCACACCGACGTGAGCTGGGTGCGTGCGTGGAGGACGGATAGGGCAATCCACCAAGAAATGCTCGGTACTGGCACAGTAAAGACAGAGATTTTCTTCCCTACGGCGATTCCTCTCTTCCTGGGTCAGGCGAGACCTATCCACTTGCATGGCCTTCTCGGCGGAAGGCCCAGGCGTAGATTGCAACGGATACTGTGGGAGAGGTGCCCAGAGATCTAAGTCTTTTTCCTGGCGGAGCTCTTGGTGTCGCTCAGAAAAACGCATGTCAATGCGGGTAGCTAAATGGATGAGTTCTTGCAGGTTGGCAGGAATCTCTCGTGCGGCCAGCACATCCTTGATGCGACTGGATAGGCCTTTTTTAAAGGTCGCGCAGAGAGCCTCGTTATTCCATGATAACTCGGAAGCAAGAGTACGAAATTGGATGGCGTACTCGCCCACTGAAGAATTACCCTGGACCAGGTTCAACAGGGCAGTCTCGGCAGAAGAAGCTCGGGCTGGCTCCTCGAAGACACTCCGGAGTTCAGCAAAGAAGGCCTGGACTGTGGCTGTGGCAGGATCATTGCGGTCCCAGAGCGGTGTGGCCTAAGACAAGGCCTTTCCTGAAAGAAGGCTTACTACGAACGCCACCTTAGACCGTTCTGAAGGAAACAAGTCCGACAACATCTCCATATGCAGGGAACACTGAGACAAAAATCCACGGCAGAGTTTAGAGTTCCCATCAAATTTGTCCGGCAGGGACAAGCGGAGGCTAGGAGCGGCCACTCGCTGCGGAGGAGGTGCAGGAGCTGGCAGAGGAGATGGTTGCTGCTGTAGCAGAGGCAGAAGTTGCTGTAACGTGGCGGTCAACTGCGACAGCTGCTGTTCTTGTTGGGCAATTTGCTGCGATTGCTGAGCGACCACCGTGGTAAGGTCAGCGAGACTTGGCAGCGGCACCTCAGCGGGATCCATGGCCGGATCTACTGTCACGATTCGGCTTACGGGTTGAGGATCCGCTGTGTCAGCGAGGGATTGGCGTGGACCGTGCTAGTGGACCGGTTCTAAGAGGCTACTGGTTTTCACCAGAGCCCGCCGCAAAGCGGGATGGTCTTGCTGCGGCAGTAGCAACCAGGTTGTATCCACTAGCAACGGCTCAACCTCGCTGACTGCTGAGAAGGCGTGGGACAGAAGGACTAGGCAGAGGCAAGGTCAGACGTAGCAGAAGGTCGGGGGCAGGCGGCAAGGTTCGTAGTCAGGATGGATAGCAGAAGTTCAGGTAACACAGGCTTTGGACACACTAAACGCTTTCACTGGCACAAGGCAACAAGATCCGGCCGGGGAGTGCAGGGGCAGAGATCAGATATAGTCTGGGAACAGGTGGAAGCCAATTAAGCTAATTGGGCCAGGCACCAATCATTGGTGCACTGGCCCTTTAAGTCTCAGAGAGCTGGCGCGTGCGCGCCCTAGAGAGCGGAGCCGCGCGCGCCAGCACAAGACAGCAGGGGACCGGGACGGGTAAGTGACCTGGGATGCGATTCGCGAGCGGGCGCGTCTCGCTGTGCGAATCGCATCCCCGACGGCCATGACAGTACAGCGCTCCCGGTCAGCGGGACTGACCGGGGCGCTGCAGGGAGAAAGACGCCGTGAGCGCTCCGGGGAGGAGCGGGGACCCGGAGCGCTAGGCGTAACAGTATCCTTTCTATGTTGTATGCCTTTAAAAAAAAAATTATATATATATATATATATATATATATATATATATATATATATATATAAATATATATATATATATATATATATATATATATATATATATACTGTATATATATATAGATAGATAGATAGATAGATAGATAGATGTGTGTGTGTGTGTGTATATATATATATATATATATATATATATATATATATATATATATATACATAAATCATAAAATGTTGCAGTATCTTGTAATAACTTTTTTATCGGACTAACAGCATTTTGTAGAGACAAACTTTCGGGATTCCTCCCTTTATCAAGTCCAAAGCAAATCTAAGCTCACAAGCAGAAGACACAGGTTACATCTCACAAATATGCAGGGGTTAAGACAATAGATGTGGAGAATTCACATGTAAATTGTCCTGTTATAGGAACACAGACTAAATAGATAAGGATGAGAAAAAGGGGGAGGGAGGGGGGAGCAGGGGAGAGACTGATAATTAGCAGGACATAGTGAGATGCAAAAGAGAATCCAGTATAGTACAGGTTATAAGAAATTTTGATAATGAGATAAGAAGCTCAAATCCACATTGAGTCCCCTGTTTTTCGAGTCAAAAAACAGTATCATTTTGGCTTCAAATGTCTTTCTCTCTTGTGTGTTTTTGAAATTCCCTCTCAGTATCTTGATTGTAAGGTCATATATGGAGTGCCCTGATTGGGTGGTTGGTGTCCAACTGGGGTGCAGTAGTCATATTCTTTATGGCGGTTGTAACAATGGATGTAGAATACTTATACAGCAACATCCCACACAGAGATGGAATTGATGCCTGCTCCCTGTTCCTCTCATCCCAAACCCACAACCGGAAATACAGCCCTGGAGTCATCACTAAACTAATAGAATTCATCCTAACACATAACGACTTCAGTTTCAACAGTGACATATATCTACAAATGATGGGCACTGCAATGGGGACCAGGATGGCACCACAATATGCCAACCTATTCATGGATGGCCTTGAACAACGATTTCTAGACACACAACTTCACAAACCCTACAGATACTACCGTTACATTGATGATATTTTTATAATTTGGACAGAAGGAAAAGAAAAACTCAGAAAGTTTCATGATGCCTTTAACACATTCAATCCATCTATCAAACTCAAAATGGACTTCTCTACAGAAAGTGTGAACTTCCTGGACAATACTGTCACAATAAACAGGAACACACTACAAACGTCTGTATACAGAAAACCCACAGACCGATACAGCTATCTACATAAATCCAGTTTCAATCCATCACACACAAAGAAAGGCATCATATACAGCGAAGCCACCAGGTACCATCGCATCTGCTCCAACCCTGATGACAGAGACATGCACCTACAAACACTGTCTGAGAAATTCAAACAAAAAGGATACAAACCAAGGACAATCAATAGGAAAATACACTCCGCCCTTCAAACACCACGGGAACATCTGCTACAATACAGAGCGATACAACCATCACCACGCGTACCACTGGTAGCCACATACAATCCGGCCCTTGAAGAAATACGCAAAATTATCAAGGACCTGCAGCCAATATTGGCGGAAGATGAGATGCTAAAAGAAATCTGCCCTGAACCTCCCATCTTGGCCTTCAGACAACCACACAATTTAAAACAAAAGCTGGTCAGCCGAAAATTACCTACAGAAAGAACAGACACAGACAATGGCACCAAACCCTGCACCAAACCTCGCTGTAAGCCACCCACAACAACAAGACATATAACATTAGGGGACTATACTCCTGCACATTCCCAAATGGGGTCTACATGATACAATGCACCAAGTATGACATGGGATGCTATATTGGGGAAAAGGGACGGAAACTCAACGAAAGGATGAACCTACACAGACATTCCATCAACCACCATAAAGAAAATGACTACTGCACCCCGGTTGGACACCATTTTACCCAATCAGGCCACTCCATACATGACCTTACAATCAAGAGACTGAGAGGGAATTTCAAAAACACACAAGAGAGAAAGACATTTGAAGCCAAAATGATACTGTTTTTTGACTCGAAAAACAGGGGACTCAATGTGGATTTGAGCTTCTTATCTCATTATCAAAATTTCTTATAACCTGTACTATACTGGATTCTCTTTTGCATCTCACTCCCTCACCCTTTTTCTCATCCTTATCTATTTAGTCTATGTTCCTATAACAGGACAATTTATGGCCCATCTTAGTGTGAATTCTCCACATCTATTGTCTTAACCCCTGCATATTTGTGAGATGTAACCTGTGTCTTCTGCTTGTGAGCTTAGATTTACTTTGGACTTCATAAAGGGAGGAATCCCGATAGCTTGTCTCTACAAAATGCTGTTAGTCCAATAAAAAAGGTATTACAAGATACTGCAACATTTTATGATTTGCATATATATATATATATATATATATATATATATATATATAGTCATGGGAAATGTAATAAATAGCTTACCTTACTAATGCACACTCTGGCTGTATTGGTGATCAGAAGCTCTATTTTACTAGTTTCTCTGCCGGTCACAATGGCCAAGCCAGTGACCACATGATCAATGATCCAATGATGACAATGGTAAACAAGAGCTTCTGATCACCAATGCCATCAGAGCAAGCATCTGTAATTTAAGATTACCATCTCATTCCTTCCTTATATTACATGATTCCTCATTTTTAATTCTACCTAAACTCATTAAATAAGCAGTAAGGCATACATCACATGCCTCTCTGCTCAGTATTTTGACAGGAGCCCCTGCTCCTGTATCTCTTGTAGTTTTCATGGCACCTTAGACTGAAAGTGCACAAAGCCCAGAGGTAAGTCATGATGCTCTGTGCAAGGTGGACAAGGTAATGCATTGACTACATCACATAGAGTAAAGATAACCTGGTGGCTGTGGGATTCAGACTGCTGGCATTTTAGGCTGTATTAAAATAATTTTATTAATGTTCTCTAGTCCAAATAATGTACTTCTGTTTATGCTACCATTTCAACTTAATGTATTTTCACAAAATTCTGCACTTTTTGTTTTAACGAAAATTCCCTAAATTTCCTATTCAGCCATTTCAATGTTTTTTTTAGGTCTCGTACAAATGTGGATGAGCAGATGCTGGGTGACAACTACTGATGACAGCGTTGATAATAATTCCCGCCCAATTTCAGCAGAACCTGAATGGCACATAAAATCTTTGAATCTCCTTCTCTGCTAATGCACTGCCATTATGTCAGTCTTTACTGTTCAGGTTTATTCATGAACAAGGGATGACAGAATGAACGCACCTCTGTGTCTCAACCTTATAAAAGAACATTTTAGATTGTTCTGCTGTGCATGGGATTGAAATATGAAATTATTATTGAACCATAAAATTATTCAAACAAAAATAGCTTTTACCCATTGCAAAAGGTTCAAAGATTTGCATAAAGCCATTCGAAATGTGGCTACAGAGATTCATCATTTTATTTTATATAACTGTTCTCAAGGATTTGAAAATCTACAAACTATTTTTAAATATACAGAACATTCAGAAAATATTTAGACCCGTTCACTTTTTTTAACATTTTTTTTTCCCCAGAGTATGACAACAGAATTTTAGAATTTTATTTTGCTAATTTATTAAAAAAGGAAATACTAGAGTTTTACACATTTAAGTTTTGGGTAAGAGAAGTGACCTAGAACTCAATGACCACTCTGGCTGACCATCGAAGACCCTGTGTGCAGATGGGAGAAACTTCCAGAAGGTCAACCATCACTGCAGCCTTCATCAGTCTGGGCTTTATGGCAGAGTGATATTCATTGTGTCAGTAGTAAAGACTACTATTGTTCAGAGATGCCGGCTGATGTCAGCGAAATTAATACCTACATGTACAGAGTTGTGGTGAGCCCTGAGTACAACACCACAAGGGGAGCTTACCTATATTTTACCTTATAAGATTATAAACCATAAAGATGAATGCACCAGATGGCACCTTCACTGGTTCTGACTGTCGCTTTTCTATCATAGCCAGCAATACCAGATTTCTAAAACTTTACGTGGAGAAAATGGAATTGTTCACCCTACCAGAACTTAGCTGCTTCTGGATAACCGTTGGTTCTGCCCTGTTTTTACACCTCACATTTAATCCCCTGAAATGAGCAAACCAACCCCATAAAACCTGAGTTCGGTGAAGCTAGAACTTGGATTTTAGGTGGTTTGGTTTGGTAGAATCTACTAAAATAACATCAGCCTCATTGCAGAAAGGAGAAATAGGTAGGTTGGAAGTTTAGTATGACAGTTTATTTTGCTTTATTTTACATTGATTGTGAAAAAGCTGCATAGAGGATTTTCGGTCACTTTTGGGCACTTTATAAGAGGCCAATCCTGTTGCTATGCCCCAAAATGGGAATCATTTTGCACAGTTTGAAAAAAAGCCACTGATTCTTCGTGTTCCAGGTACAAAACCTGTTGATGCCAGCAAAAAGGGATTGTTTTTGGTCACTTGGACAAAGCCCTTGCTTCTTCTGATACCTCTTTGTGCATGAAAACCCTGGCAGGCATTTGCCTCTAAAAAAGGGATGATTTTTTGGACATTAATTGTAAAAAGCATAAAAAAATTGCTAGTGTGGTATGTTTCTATTCAAACTGTTAGTTACAGTCAGGTGTATAGGTTCCCACAGAACAATTTCGGTGCTCATATCTATTTATTACCTCCAAATGCCTCTACCTCCAAAACTTAGTTTGAAGCTGTTCTTTTTTACAACTATGACCTGATAAAAATGCTAATGTGTGCCATTATCCTCTCCTAACTCAGTGGTTACCTATTGCTCAACACATTTTGTTTTAATGATTGAAACTTTCTTTCTCCGACTGGGTACAGATAAGGTACAGGTACCCTGAGAGGTTAGAGATGAGCGGAAAGCCTTTACTTGAAGTGATTTACAAATATGTAAGTAATTACATATGCTATCAAATGGAGGAAAGTTGTTTGAAACTAAAGTGCCTTATTACAATGCTGTCCACGACCCGTCCCCTCCCACTCTCACATTTATTTTTCTTTAGAAAAACATCAACAATGTGTGGCTTCCCTCTATTCTGCTCTGCCTCTCTGCTTTTCATTTTGTTTTGCTCAAACAGTAAAACAAAGACATTGCAGCTACATCTCCCTCCTCCTTACCTACCACCTACTATCCATTAGTGATGAGCGTCATAGGCCATATTCAAATTTCCGATATTTCGCAAATATATGGACAAATATTCGTCATATATTCGCGAAATTTGCGCATATGTGAAAATATATGCGCATATTAGCGAATATTGAGCCCTCCCTTCTTTAACCCCTTAAGGGCCAGGCCATTGTCACTTAAGGGCCATGACCACTGTCACTTTAAACATTAATAACTCTGGGATGCTTTCAGTTATCATTCTGATTCTGAGATTGTCTTTTCGTGACATATTCTACTTTATTTTAGTGGTAAATTTTCGGTGTTACTTGCATCCTTTTTTGGGGGAAAAATCCCAAAATTTCATGAACATTTTGAAAATTTTGCATTTTTCTAACTGTGAAGCTCTCTGCTTGTAAGGAAAATGGATATTCCCAATAAATTTTATTTTTATTCACAAATACAATATGTCCACTTTATGTTGGCATCATAAAATGGATATATTTTTGCTTTTTGAAAAAATTAGAGGGCTTCAAAGTAAAGCAGCAATTTTCTAATTTTCTAATTGCTAAATCTGAAGGGACAGATGTTACAGAACTACAACTCCCAGCATGCCTGAGCAGTCTATGCATGCTGAGAGTTGTATTTTGGCAACATCTGGAGGGCTACCATTTGGGCACCACTGTAACAGTGGTCTCCAAACTGTGACCCTCCAGATGTTGCAAAACTACAATCCCAGCATGCCCAGACAGCCTTTGGCTGTCTGGGCATGCTGGGAGTTGCAGTTTTGCCTTCCTAGTGGTTGCCACAGTAAAGATCACTTTACTTTCACTTTCAATTCCCCCTCCCCCACAGTGGTTTCCCTACCTGACCCAGGATCCAGCAGTCTCCAGCAACAATCGGGGTCTCCAGGCATCTTCTCCTGCAGGTACCGACCTCCATCTTCTTCCCACGATCCAGGGGTGGCCAGAATGGGGGGTTGCCATGGCAACCCACTGTCCTGCTCTGCTATTGGTCAGAATCAATTCTGACCAATGGCAGGGGATAGGAGGAAATCGCAGCATTGCGACTTCACTCCTACCCTTCAGGATGATCTGGGCTGTCACTGACAGGTCAGATCATCACAATTTTCCGGGGGATCGGGTCACCAGAGACCCGATCAGCCCGGAATAGGAGAAAATCGCATGTCTGAATTGGCAGACATGGGGGTGGGGGTCCCAGGACCCCCCTCGGCATTTGCACGGCATGCCTGCTGAGGGATTTCAGCAGGAATGCCGTTTCGATCTCTGCCCAGCGCGCATCAGAGACCGGAGAAACACCAGGACTTTCTGGAACGTCCTTGGTCCTTAAAGCCCAGGGTGCGGGGACGTTCCAGAACATCCTTGGTCCTTAGCTGGTTAATGGTATAGGGAACTGTGACTAGTGCATTAACTCTGTGATTTTTTGCCCATTGAAATCAATTGTTCCCATAGCAATCAATCATATTGCTTCTTTAATTATTCAGAGGCCTTATCAAAAATGAAGGAAGTAATCTGATTGGTTGCTATGGGCAACTGCACAACTCTTTCTCTACACTGGTTTTCCGCATTTGCGCATATTCGCGAATATTGAGTCCTTCCTTCTTTAATGGTATAGGGAACTGTGACTAGAAACTCAGAAACTTTTCCTCTGGACAGGTTTTGATAAATCTCCCTCTATGGGGGAGATTCATCAAAACCAGTGTAGAGGAAGAGTTGTGCAGTTGCCCATAGCAACCAGTCAGATTGCTTCTTTCATTTTTGAAAAGGCCTCTGAAAAATGAATGAAGCAATCTGGTTGCTATGGGCAGCTCAGAAACTTTTCCAGGAAAAGCTGCTGAGTTGCCCATAGCAACCAATCAGATGGCTTCCTTCATTTTGCAGAGGCCTTGTGAAAAATGAAAGAAGCGATCTGATTAGTTTCTATGGGCAACTCAGCTGCTTTTCCAGGAAAGTAAAGTTAAACCACAGCACTGTAACACTCTGTCCCACCCCAGGACTCGAACCCGTGGTGGTCTCACATCCACTGTGCTGCCAAGACAGTCCTGCTTTGCTTACTGTTTTACATGCCATGAGATCCCCATAGACCACAATGGGCCTTTTGGTTTCAATGGGCAAAAAAATCACAGAGTTCATGCACAAGTCACAGTTCCCTATACCATGAAATAAGGGAGGACTCAATATTCGCGAATATGCGCATATGCACATATATTTTCGCATATGCGCATAAAATTTCGCATATGCAAAAAAACGAACATTCATAATTACGAATATATAGTGCTATATTTGTAATATTCGAGAATTCGCGAATATGCGATATTCGAGATTAAAATTTGAATTGTGAATATTCGCGAGCAACACTACTATCCATATGGTTTTCACACTATATTGCTGACTGGTGGATTGGGGTGTTCTTAATATTTACATAGAGCCTCTATGCAGGGAAATGAGAACTACATGCTGCCCAGAGGTGACCAAGATACTGGTCTCCAGATATATCTTGTGCTTGCTGAATAACAGAGTATAGTGCTAGTGTATCTCCAGTTCTCCCATAGAGATGCATAAAGGGGGCATGTCAACCACCATTCTGTTTATGAGAAGAGCTGAAGCTTCGTGCAAGAGATAGCAGGGGGGTGCTAGCATTCAGACCACCCGCGATCAGGCACTTATTTTTCTAAACCGGAGTAACCCTTTCATAGTAACATGTGTATGTACCAATGCAATAGCCAATAAAGGTAAATAATGAAGGATTTTATAAGGGAAATATGCTTCCATAATAGGACATTTGACAAGTCAAAGGCAATTTTTCAGTTTCACCAATCCAGCTATTTAAAAACATAAATAAATAAATAACATCTATTATATTGCCCTTTTTGGAGGATGGGAACTTCATTTTTAGGATTTATTTATTTATTTTTATTATTTTAGGTTTTTTTTCATTGTGTCATTATATAATATACAGTACACGTGGGATGGACATAGTCTTTAATCAGTATCTACTGAAACGTGAAGAATTAATTAACAGAACAAGGCAAAATAAATAAACAGAAGAGTTAAATCAATACATGCACTAATGTCTGGTATGCATCAAAAACATAATAAACATTTAAATTATGAAGTAACTAATCCATACTAAACACCAAGCCTATATATATTCTTAAAGTAAACACTTGGCACATTGTCAGAATGCTCTTTATATGCTCAGGCTCCTTCATGTTATTTGCCTTAGAGTGGGATTTTTCACAACAAATGCATAAAATATCATGTTTGTGGCTAAATATTTGACCCAAGCAAAAACCTTCAATGCAATATATCTCCTAAAAATAACAATTTTAAGATGTGAATACATGTCAATTTTGTGTTTATCTGCTTTTACATTTCTTTCTAAAATCACCAGCACTGAAGAGATCAAATATTTGGTTTTAGGCTAATGTAATGTAAAAAAGACCTTCAAATCTGGGTCTACAGTATATCCACATTTATTAAAGGAAATCTGTCACCAGTGTCACCTGCACTAACCTGTCGGCAGGTGACACTGATGACAACGGTACTCACCTAGTCCCGTTCTGTGCAGGGGATCTCTGGTAATATCCTCCGTTAGCTCCGCTCGGGCGGAGCTTAGTGATGTCACCACTGCTGTTCTCTCACAGCGGGACCCAGCTGGGATCAGCAGTGGTGACATCACTAAGCTCCGCCCATGCCCCAAGCCACTGCTGCTCTCTGCAGGGTCTCACAGCAGCGGTGATGTCAGTAAGCATTGCCCGTGCCACAATTAATAATTTTTTACGCTTTTTTGGGATAAAATAGGAAAAAGGGGCCATTAAAAAATTTTTGGGGGGAGGGGATTTTCATATTTTTTAAAACTTTTTTTTTAACTTTTTTTCTTACAATTTTATAGTTCCTTACAATTTTATAGATTGCCTTTACTGAACAGAATTATTGGTGATCTTCTGCTCTGGTCTGCTCGATTTCAGACCAGATGCTGTGATCTGTATGGCGTTTGGAAGGTAAGGAAGTAGAAATGAAAATTTAAAAATTAACATTGGTTGTGGCGGGAAGAGGTTAAATAGGTGATAAGGGGGTGTGATCAAATAACGCAAAATGTGCAGCATCATGCATTGTGCAACACTAACCTTCCATAAATTGGGGGTGGGGCAATTTTGTACATAAGCTATTGAAGTTTGGATCTTAAGTGCAAGGGCTGCTTTTCAGTCCCATTCTGATCCTGGTTCTGCACTTTACAGCCTTTTATGGGATATTACGAATTAGACTACAACTCTGACTTATTTAAGCCTGCACTAATACTAATAATGTAAACCAATGGTTTAGAAGCAGCCATTGTGCCCAGCACACAAATATACCCTACATATTGAGGTGGTGTATATTTGTGCAACTTTAGGTGTTGTATATCTTAATGGGAGGCTGTCTCCTTCCAGCCTCCTTTAAGCCTTATCCATGCCCTATTTGTGTGATTGGCGCAGACCCTCAACTTGCAAATTTTTTGCCCATAAATGGTGATGTTTGTGCATTCATCAACATTTTTGCATAAAAAAAACCTGCTTAAGGCTAGGTTTCCACTTGTTTTTTTTTTTACAAAAACGCCAATAAAAACGCCCATTCTGCCGCATGGCGTTTTTTTTGTGAAAAAACGCTGCGGCCAGATGTTAGCTGTAAGTCAATAGTAAACTGCAAAATGCCAAATCCACTTGGCGTTTTTCAGTTTGGCATTTTTTTTATCCTTTTGGCCTTTTTGGGCTCCTTGGCAGTTTTTAAAAAACAACCTCTTGTCGAGACTTTGGCGTTTTTTCGGGAAAATCTTGGCGTTTTTCTCCCATAGAAGTCTATGGGAGTGAAAAAAACGCCAAGAAAAACGCCATGTGGGTTTTAAATTTGGCATTTTTTCAGGCGGTTTTTATCCTCTTTTGGACTTTAGCGATCCAAAAAAGTGTTGGAGATACCTTTTTTATTAAAATTTCGTAGGGTACCATTAGAAAATAATAATAAAAAGATACCGTAGTGATGGAAAAAAATTGTATTTAACGAAATGTATCTTTTTTATAACAACATTTTTATTAATTTTTAAACAGGGATCAATTTATGTGCGCGGGTAGGGCACGAAAAATGTAGCCGATAATAATAAAAATGTAGTGTGTGTGTATGTTTCACTTTTTTTTTACATTTTTTAGGTAGTACTACTACTCCCAGCATGGAACACACTGTTCCATGATAGTAGTAGTAGTTACCTGTACTAATTGAAAGATCGCTGGGGTCCCTTGCGATCCTCCTGTATAATGTATAGATGCGGCGGCAGCTCTTCTATGGTCCCCTCACTCACGTATATATACACCTATTCATATTTCCCGCAGAGAGCTGTGATTGGTCAGATGGTTCCAGCCAATCACAACTCTGTGGGAAATATGAATATGTGTATATATACGGCAGTGCAGGGGACCATAGGAGAGCGGCCGCCGCATCTATACATTATACTGGAGGATCACAGTGGGTGTCAGGAGGAGTGACACTCGCTGCGATCTGTCTATTAATGCAGGTACTACAGCTCCCAGCATGGAGCAGAGTGTGCTCCATGTTGGGGGTATTAGTACCTGCAGTAAGGGACAGATCCCAGGGATGTCACTTCTCCTGACACCCGCTGCGATCAAAGTGACTGTCGGGATCAGCTGTTCTCAAGGCTACAGAGCCGGGAGATCAGCTGATCCTGAGCAGTAGATAGATATACATCGTATACATACTGCCCAGCTAGAACTTACAGTGAGCCTGCAATGTGTATACAGTATACACATTGCTGGCTCACTTAACCCCTTGCTGAGCTGTGCGCTATGCACCAGCCCAGCAAGGAAAGAGTTAACTTACACTGCTGGACAGTGTAGGTTAACCCTTTGGGCGGTATACACTATATACAGCTATCTATAGATAGCTGTATATAGTGTATACAGAAGATGATGATCAAAAAGTGTGCTGAGAGCCTCCATTTTTTGACCTAGAGTGCTGTTGAAACTTTCTTGTTTGTACAGAAGATGAAGAAGTCCCCTTACCTCCGTCCAGTCCCCGTGGGTCCGTGTAGCTCCGCCCCCTAGTGATAACGTCATTAGGGGCGGAGCTACAGATGCGATCCAGGCTGGCAAGGGTATAAGGCTCTGTTAACATTGTCCGTATTGGATAATGGGAACAGACCCTTCTGACAGTGTCTACCCAGACAGGGAGACTCCAGCTGTTGCTAAACTACAACTCCCAGCATGCCCAGACAGCCAAAGGCTGTCTGGGCATGCTGGGAGTTGTAGTTTTGCAACAATTGGAGGCTCACTGTCTAGGTAGACATTGCATTATGGGCGCTCTCACCTACAGAGAGCACAAAAAATGTCCTAACCTATTTTTTTTGTGTTTTTTCCTTTCTTATCGTTTCAGATCCGTGTATGCAGAGGATTACAACGGATTCGATGGATTGCGACGGATGAACAGGATTTTTTTATATTTTAATAAAATGGTTAACGAGGGCTCTGGGGGAGTGTTTTTTAAAATAAAATAATTTTTCCAATGTGTTGTGTTTTCTTTTTTATTGAATATTCAGGCTTAGTTATGGAGGCTGTCTAATAGACAGAATCCATGACTAAGCCGGGGCTTAGCGTTAGCCCCAAAAACAGCTAGTGCTAACCCCCAATTATTACCCCGGTACCCACCGCCACATGGGTGCCGGGAAGAGCCGGTACCAACAGGCCCGGAGCGTCAGAAATGGCGCTCCTGGACCTAGGCAGTAACAGGCTGGCGTTATTTAGGCTGGGGAGGGCCAGTAACAATGGTCCTCGCCCACCCTGGTAACGTCAGGCTGCTGCTGCTTGGTTGGTATCTGGCTGATACTGAAAATAGGGGGAACCCTATGCGTTTTTTTTCTTTTTCTTATTTATGAAAAAAAAAATGCATAGGGTTCCCTGTATATTCAGTATCAGCACGATACCAACAAAGCAGAAACAGCCTGGCATTACCAGGGTGGGCGAGGACCATTGTTACTGGCCCTCCCCAGCCTAAATAACACCAGCCTGTTACCGCCTAGGCCCAGGAGCGCCACTTTTGACGCTCCGGGCCTGTTGGTATCGGCTCTTCCCGGCACCCCTGTGGCGGTGGGTACCAGGGTAATAATTGGGGGTTAGCGCCAGCTGTTTTTGGGGCTAATACTAAGCCCCGGCTTAGTCATGGATTCCTTCTATTAGACAGCCTCCATAACTAAGCCTGAATATTTAATTAAAAAAAGACACAACACATTGGAAAAAATATTTTATTTTAAAAAACACTCCCCCACAGCCCTCATTAACCATTTTATTAAAATTAAAAAAAATAAAGTTCATCCATCGTAATCCATCGAATCTGTCGTAATCCTCTGCATACACGGATCTGAAACGAGAAGAAAAAAAAACACAAAAAAAATAATTAGGACATTTTTTGCACTCTCTGCAGGGGAGAGCGCCCATAATGCAATATCTACCTAAACAGTGAGCCTCCAATTGGTGCAAAACTACAACTCCCAGCATGCCCAGACAGCCTTTGGCTGTCTGGGCATGCTGGGAGTTGTAGTTTAGCAACAGCTGGAGTCTCCCTGTTTGGGTAGATACTGGCAGAAGGGTCTGTTCCCATTATCCAAAACGGACAATGTGAACAGAGCTTCAGACTAGCCTGAATGTCTGTAGCTCCGCCCCTAATGACGTCATCACTAGGGGCGGAGCTACGCGGTGTGGCAGTGACAGAAACGAGGGAGGTGAGTGGACCTCCTGTTCTGTATACACTATATACAGCTATCTATAGATAGCTGTATATTCTGTATACTGCCCAAAGGGGCTATAGGAGCAGGGATTCCTGTCAGTCTGGTGACAGGATTCCCGGCTCCTGTATAGTATACATGGGTAAACTATGCCCCCTGTATACTATACGGCCGGGGGAGGTGAGAAGTGATGCTGTAAATCACTCCTCACCTCCTTACACTCTGTGGACCGGGCGCTCAGCATCCGACCCACAGAGTGGTACCCAGAAGGCAGTGAGAAAACTGCAACAGGGGACAAATTTGGCTGTTTCCACACACCAGGGAAAATGCCAGAAAAAATGCCTGAAAAACTGCCAAAACTCAGGAAAAACCTGTGGCAGTTTTTCTGGCGTTTTTGCTGACTTTTTTTAGGTGTACAAAAAAAAAAAAAAAACAAGTGGAAACCTAGCCTTAGAGGGTCTTTGCTACTAGCATGTCTTGATAGATTAACCCCAATAACTGTAAGATATTAAAGACTCTATTATCAATTGACTAGTAATAGTTCTTTTTTCTTTTGTTAGCCTATTCAGCGTCAATATTTGTCCTTTGCAACAGTGGTATAATAGAACAAAATCTGCACAGAAGGAATCCTAACCAGTTTGGTGAATTTCTTACTAATAACAGGGTAGTAGATCAACCAGTAGCTGTAAAATTCTTACTTTGTTAGTGAAAGTTCTGACAGGCTTGATGCAGCAATCCTGGTCATATACAGGAGTGTAATACACTGGGGTCAGGCAAAGGCACCATCAGGAAAACAGGAATAAGTCAGAGGCATCATAGAAAATCAGAAACAACACAACTTCTCTATGCCAAATGCACACTAATGATCTGGCACAAGTGATCAAGTAGAGCAACCTTAAATAGTGCCAGGCAGGGGTGGGTAGAGCATACATTAAGGATGCATGCACTGGCCCAGAAGAAGCAGCCAGAGTGCATGCTCTACCCCTATGCCCAGAACTGTAGCCAAAGAGAAAGAATCAGGAGAGGAACAGAACCTATTAATAAAGCCAGACAGGGCCATGAGGATGTGGGGAGGCAAAGCAGTGACAACATTTTGGTGGGGTTAGGTTCCAGAACACGCAGTTACAAACATTTTACTCTTTCGTACGGTTGAAAGGGTTTAGTTTGACCCAGTATTTGTTTTGTCCTTTGGTATGTTATTTGACTGTTTCCTGATGACGTTGCCTCCATTTTCTGCTGGGCTGCTACTAATGTTGACTTACAGATATATCAGGGTTAGCAATCAGAGGCACACAGCATGAACTTGATGTGTAAACCACAAAATCTGACTGCTAAGTGGGCCACACATGCACACTACTTTGTTCTCGAGATTGATGGGAATAACAATGGCCGGACCCACACCAATTCATAATTTATTCTCTCTCCACATGATAATGGATTGCTGGCCCAGATAGGAAAACCCCTTTAAACTATGATTTTTTTTCTTCTGATTTGGTTCTGCCTACAACCTCAATTTACAACAAGACTACACTAATGCATTTCTATTCCAATTAGTTTTGCTCAGCAGTGCTAGTTAACTCTTACCTTGCTGGGCCTGTGCATAAAGCTCAGCCCAGCAAGATGTTAAAGTAAAGAAGCAATCTATAAATATCACTGCTTTACTGACTACATTGTCAGGTTTCTGAAAGCCGAACCTGGCAATCTTCAAAATCCCGGGGAAAGTCAGGCTTGGGGAAAGTCGGGCTTGCTGTACTCCATTCGCTTAACTCTAGACTCAAACAAAATGGAGTGATGGAAGAGAGGGTCCATAATAGACTGACATTAAAATATGACATGAAATTGAAAATCTATCACAATAAATATGGTCTAGATAAGTGGGTGTTCTTCTCAAAAAGGTGAATATTTGGAGAGGTTACACTTTAGTCAGGGGAAAACTATGGATACTCACTAGTTTTATTATCATGTAAAACCTTATTTATAACCAAACTTTTTAAAGATATTTACTCCTATTTTATTTATTTACCATAAATTACATTTCCTCGTGAATTTATGTTCAATTTTACAACATTCAGTTTCTTATATTTAGGTGACTTTTACAATTTATCTGAGTGAACCTCAATTACTCATCCAAGAATGATAATTAATAGCATTTACTTTAATTTTAGGAACATTTGTATGCCCAGTGTACTCCTAAAACACACAGTGCATGACCAGCATAAAACTAATAAAATGCTAAAATAATTGCTAATTAACCATTAGGCAAAGATCATTAGGATAATGACAGACGTTAGTTAAGGCAATCATACCTGATATTATGTAATATCTTGAGATGACACTTAAAAGTTTGTGTTTTTGAGTAATTAATGTTATTCATTTGAATAGTTTGCAAAATATTTCAGCTTCGGCAACTCTATTAATATTCAAGCATGTCTTATGAAATCTTCCGGCACTTAGTAGGATGAAGTTTCTCATCATATTAAAATAAAATGAAGGTAATTTCAGCTTTGAAACTTTAAGGCTTAATAAATATAAACAAACTTCATCAGAATATACCACTGTTGTCATCTAACAGCACCATCAATGACTCATGAGTTGCCTAGTTTAAAGGGTACTCGGCCCCCAGACATGAATGAAGGGGGCGTGGTGTGACATCATGACCACGGCTGCCCGAAACCAGCGTTCTAAACATAATGTTCAGAACGCCAAGGGTTCCACACGGAGATAGCAGGGGGTCCCATCGGCTGGACCTCCGTGATCAGACATCTTAACCCCTATCCTTTGGATAAGATGTCTAGGGGCGGAGTACCCCTTTAAAGGGTACTCTGCCCCTAGACATCTTATCCCAGGGGTCCAGGGGGTGGGGACCCCCATTATCTCGGCTGCGGCACCTCAGACATCCGATGCACGGAGTGAACATTGCTCCACGCCGGATGAGTGGTGATGTGGGGCTGAGGCTCATGACGTCAGGGCCACGCCCCGCTTGTCACACCCTCTAAATGCAAGTCTATTGGAGGGGGCGTGACAGACATGACAGATAACTTGCATTGAGGGGGCGTGGCCATGATGTCACGATCCTCCGGCGCTGCACCCGACACTCTAGATGGATATCTGGTGCAGCAAAGAGATCACGGGGTCTCCAGCGGTGGGACCCTGTGATCAGACATCTTATCCCATATCCAGTGGTAATTTTTATACAATTTTCTCCAAACTCTGCCAACTATTTATGGATTATTGGCCAAGACATTAAAGAAGTTGTCCATTTGATCAATTTTAATTCACAGAATTTTTGTCCCATGATGATTTTTAACAGCTTGTTGACTGGCTTCTGATTAAACATATGCCCTGTGATACAGCTTTACCACAAATAGAACAGTACACAACATGCATTAAAGCCTAGGTCCATAGGAGTTATGCATAGACATACCATATTGCAAAGTGAAGGTTGTTAGTTGTATGGGCTCACAGCTCCAGTTGACAGAGAAAACGTTGAATAAAGTGAAGTGAGCCAAGCCCCCCTCTAATATGAAATAGGAAAAGAGCTGATTATTTATGTGCATGGGCCTGAGCTGAATTACTTTTCCCATGGGCAAAAGTACTGCAGATTAGGTTTACAGAAAGCATCAGGATAAAGGATAACTATTTGATCAAGGACGTCTGTCTGTTGGGACCCCACTATCTGATCAAGGGGGTCTGTCTGTTGGGACCCCTTGCGATGTTGAGAAAGGTGACCTGAGTCTTCCATCAGTATGGAGTGGTAGGACATGCTTGCCTGTTGGCACTTTATTTATTCTCTATGGATACTGTTCCGATATATCTGATGGCTCCTGTAGAAAATGAATAGAGTAGCGATGCGCATGTGCATTCTGACACTCCATTTTGAGAGGAGACTCGAGTACCCAGCAGAAAGTGAAACCCCCCCCCCCCCCGCCCCCCCAACGATCATATAGCTTGTATTTGTGTTAAAACGTCTTTTAATGGGTTTAATGGCGGCTGGCCCGTCGACCAAGTTTTGTATCTTCATCCAGTCTGTCCCAATAAAACTATGTGTTTGCTGAAGGGGTTAGTGCCATCTGATGATTTCTACATGTGTCCGATTACGATGTCTGTTTTCTGAGAGGATAGAGAACCACTGAGACTTACAGTAAGGGGGGTCACCAGAGAGCATCACCCGGGTTGCAGTCCAGTGCCCAAGGGGTGAAGCAGTGCCGTCTGTATTTTCTCTATTTGTACTCTATGCGCTAAATGTGTCCACCCAATGGTTGTCTTGCAAATAACAGCATGCTAAGGATTTAGCTAGCTTGTCACAATAAAGTGTTGAATGTGTATAGCGAGAGATTGGAAGCCTTTGAAAACAATTCTTCCATTTTTATTTATCAAGTGTGAGTTTATTTAAATAAAATATCAGATTACAATCTCCTGGATAAAGATGATGGACAGTAATTAAAACAAGACTAGTAAATAAGTTAGACAATGGTTTAAGTGATGTTTGCATTCAAGCTGCAGAATGCTGAACAACCGACATTCAACAAATAGGACAATAGCGATCTTCCATCTTGTTACATTACAATGTATTTGTTTTAATGAATCAGCAGAAATGCAGCTTTCACCTAATTAACATCCTTACGGGGGAATGTGCAGTAAAGCGATCCACATTGCACAGGATGTTTGTGTTCCCAGGTAAATGGGCTATAAGGGAGGCAAGGAATCAGTAATTATTCATCACTTCCACATTCAGCCTCATAATTCTAAATTAAGGTAAATGGTGGAAGGTTATAAAATATTCAGGTTTCCCTTTATCTCTTCTCCTCCCTCTTATTAGAAGCTGCCGAGGAATTTGCATAGAATAAACTCAACTCATAAATCAAAGCTGGAAATGTTGGAGCATTTGGTGTAAGTTATAATTTAGGGTTAACCGTAGCCCATTTTTGGCTTATTGCATTATTAATGGCATTGGTTAATACCTGACAAGGCTACATATTTAAAATAACAATGGTCATAATACTAATTGACTAATAATTGACCGGAGAGAAAATGGAATTCATAATCAATGTACAATGTGGGAGCAGGGCATGTACTTGATGAATATGTAAAGAAAAAATATCATATACAGGTTGAAGAAGAGTCATCCTCACTTGATATTTATATGCATTCTTTGGGAGGTAGACTTATTATTATTGATGGAAAAATTTTTCCAAAGTTTGTAATAATCGCTGTGAAGAACAGGACAGAATGAAATAAAAGTATATTTTGGCCAATTCCGAACAGATCAAAAAAACAAACTAACAAGAAAATAACAAACAAAACACCAACTCTGCCAAAAAATCACAACAGGCTACATTCCCTTGGCCGTTGTTCCCCATTCTGCTTTTCTCCCATCCCTGCCTCCTAAACGGACCAAACTATTAACGTATGCAAACTAAAGCAAAAGGATGCCCTTTTGTGGCATCCTTTTGCATCAGTTTTTCATCCGTTAGAATGAAAAGTTAACCGCCTCCAGACTTCTGCAGCCAGGACCACTACTACTCCCATCATGGAACATACTTGTTTCCATTATGGGAGTAGTAGTTCCTGGCTGCGGGAGTCTGCACGCGGCTGGGGAGGCTACATTACATGCTTGCACTACTACCCCCATCAAGGAACAGAGTCTGTTCCTTGTTTAAGGTAGTAGTACAGGGGTTGCGGGATGGATCGCACCGGGTCTCACTTCTGGGACCCCATATGATCAGAAGTTATTAAGCAGGGGAGCAGGCAGCATGCTCCGCTCCCCTGCAATGTTTAGAGTGTATTTTTACTTTCATTTTTAAATACCCCGCCGAGAGCCCTGAATGGCTGGCACCAAGTGGCCATTTAGAGCTCCTAGCGGGGTTTTTAAAGTCAAATAGCACTGCAGGGACCATATCTATATAGAAGCACAGCGGGGGCAATACCACAGCTGGGGCACTATATGTAAAAAAGATTCTATAGGCAGCGTATCATTAATATTATTATTATCATTTGTAGTACCACCTATATAATTATTATGATGATGTTTATGATTGATTATTATTACTATTATTATTATTGTAGTGATGTCACTAGAGGCAGAGCTACAGAACAAGAAGATCACAGCATGGAACGAGGCTGGTGAGTATATTGGTGGTGTGTTCCCAAACAGGGAGCCTCCAGCTGTACAACTACAACTCCCATCATGATAGGGTTTGTAGTCCAGCAGACGCTGGAGGCTTACTGTTGCTAAACTACAACTCATATAATTCCCAGACAGCCTTTGAGCTGTCTGAGAATGGTGGGAGTTGTAGTTTAGCAACAGCTAGAGGCTCTCTGTTTGGGAACAACTAGCTTCATGGGCGGTCTCGTGCAAGCAAAGCTTGGCAACAGTCCCAGCATCAACCCCCCCCCCCACCCCAGCAATCAGACATCTCATCTCATATCCTTTGGATAGGGGATAAGATGTCAAGGGGTGAAGTACCCCTTTAATGTAAAACTTTTTCTTGGGACAACACATTCAATAAATTCCTGTCTTTTTTTTATTCTGTACAAGAACTTGACAGTTTTAGTGAACCTGCCTCATTGTTTAGAATTAATAATTGCTGATAGGAATGCATGTTGTCAGCAAGTGTCCTGAATATGTGCAATGTTTTTCTTTCCCTCCGAATAGAAGGTATGGATTTATTACACATACAATGGCACTCTAGAGCACATGTGCAATTAATACTGAAATAAAGTTGTCTTGTTACTAATTTCAGTGGCATCATTTATTGTTAAGCAGATATCATGTCTAGCTAGTTATATATGAAGTATGTGCTTATGTTACTCATTTCCCATTTATACTGTTTTGTTTACTTTGACAGCTTTGTGGTCATCTTTTTCTTCCACTTAATTTTAAAAAGTTTTAATAAAATAAAAATTCACACAAAAAGAAAGAAACTAAGGTGTCAGAGTTATATGCATTACACTATAATGTATACATCTGAAGGAAGCTTGAGATGCATGCTATAGAGAGGCAGCTGTTACCTGTAGGATGCCATTGTAAAATCTAAATAGGTATTTTTGTTGTGGTGTCTCTCAATATAGAAAAGCTTTGTACTAGATTATTTTGCCACTGTCAGCTGTAACACACACAGTAAAGCACAGATTTTTTGAAAGGCATTTCTCCATAGGTTTCTGTAAGAACCTATAGGGTTAAAAAGTTCTGACAGCTTCTTTGTTGTTTTTTGTTGCTGCGTTACGCCCGGCTGTTTGGACTGGTCAGCTGACCTTGATTGGAGCACCTGTGCTGACTCCATATAAGCTGGCAGCCTACTCCCAGTCATTTTTTGCTATCGAGCTTAGTTTGTACTCTAGCTAGCTGTCTTCTGTATTTGTTATATCTGTCTTCTGTATTTGTTATATTTTTTGAACCTTTGGCTCTTCTCACTGACTATTCTCTCTGGTATTAGCGACTTTGTACTGTGACATCTCCTGGCTTAGGATGCGGCTAGTTGACATTGGACTTATTGTGTGAGAGTTTAGTCTTACTTTGTTAGTCTGTCTGTTCCTACTGTCCTGGACCTAGTCTGTGTCATTGTAGTTTATTATTTTGACAAATACTCCCCTCTTGGTATATAGGAAGGGACTGTCACTGTGGTTACGGATTTGTCATTTAGGGCAGGAACGTAAGTAGGCAGGGACAGGGGAGTGGGCGAGAATAGAGTGCACTCCTTCCCTGCCCATTCATGACAGTTCCTTTCAAAGAGAACAAATGAAAAGTAAAAAAAATGCCACCCCCTTAATAGCTATATTCTTGTACATAGGAGCAGTATTATAGTAGCTATAATCTTGTACATTGGAGGCAATATTATAGTAGATATATTCCTGTACATAGGAGCAGTATTATAGTTAGTTATATTCCTGTACATAGGAGCATTATTATAGTAGTTGTATTCTTGTACATAGTAGGCAGTATTGTAATCGTTATATTCTTGTACATTGGAGGCAGTATTATAGTAGTTATATTCTTGTACATAGGAGGCAGTATTATAGTAGTTGTATTCTTGTATATAGGAGCAGTATTATAGTAGTTATATTCTTGTATATAGGATCAGTATTATAGTAGTTGTATTCTTGTATATAGGAGCAGTATTATAGTAGTTATATTCTTGTATATAGGAGCAGTATTATAGTAGTTATATTCTTGTACATAGTAGGCAGTATTATAGTAGTTATATTCTTGTACATAGTAGGCAGTATTGTAGTCGTTATATTCTTGTACATAGTAGGCAGTATTATAGTAGATATATTCTTGTACATAGGAGCAGTATTAAAGTAGTTATATTCTTGTACATAGTAAGCAGTATTATATTAGTTATAGTCTTGTACATAGGCGTAGTATTATAGTAGTTATATTCTTGTACATAGGGGGCAGTATTATAGTAGTTATGTTCTTGTACATAGGATAATTATTATAGTAGATATATTCTTGTATATAGGAGGCAGTATTATAGTAGTTATATTCTTGTATATAGGAGGCAGTATTGTAGTAGTTATATTCTTGAACATAGAAGTCAGTATTAAGTATGGAATAACATAAAATCTTGAGCACAAGATGCAGCACAAAGGGCAAGCAAAGTGCGAACAGACACATACAAAAAAAAAACAGAAACTTAAATCAATGTTTAATGGTAATTACAATGATAAAAATGCAAGTTAAGCTGAATTTCAATAGTATAAAAAGTGACTGAAGCCCAGTAAATTAAAATGCATGTTTTATGTATCTCTCAATTGCTGTGTGTATATTTATTTAATGCATATGGAGGAAACTCGACACAAGGCAATGCTATCTTACTAATCTTTATCCCTATAAAAATCCCTTGCTCAGCTTTTCCATTTCACTCTGTGCTTTGAAATGCAAAGCAAAAACGGACACTCTGGAATTTGGACAATGCTGAATGTGCAGACTGTAACAAGACCTTATATATTTGGGGTATAATAATAACTACTTCCCTTTGTAATTTAAATTACCTTTTATTCAGTGCTCCAATGATGCAGTAAAGTATTGTTACTATGGAAGAAAAGATCAGCAACAGAGCGATAATAGGAATCAGTACTCCGTCCGGTCACGGCTGAATCTGATGTTATCTTAAGGAGGAGAGATTTTCAAGTTGCACCTCTATCTTTATCAATAGGGTATTGTGGTGTAAGTAAATTAAGGTTCTTTATTGTATCATGAAAAGATGTGCAGTGTATTTATTTTGTTCACACATAGCATATTAATTGGAGATTTGTTGAGACTAATGTCTAACCCCATACACATGATCCTGAAAAATATTACAACACTTAGCCCTCGTACACACCTGCATACTCATGTCCATACTTGCAGTAGTATTTTTTTTTCTAATAAAACATTTTATTCAGTTTTCAATATACAAACGGTAAATAAAGAATCAGTAAAGTCAACAAAGGTAACATAGCATTCATACTGATAAGCACTATAATAGCCATGATAACAGAGACGGCCCTTCAGCGTTGAACGCGAAAAAGGAGCGCGCTCGTGGCAACAAAGGGTGTCTACACAACTAGCGCCAACTGGGGCAGTCAGTGGTATGTGATTCATATAGTCGTGTAGTGTTCAGAGTTGCCAGGCTAGTCTCCCTAGCCGCTTCTAATCACACAGGTGGGGAATCCTTGTCTGTAAATCTAGTACACAGTCAAGATGTCATCCTGTAATACAGTTTCTGGTATGACTGCCGGGGTAGACCGGAGAACAGGAAGAATAAACACGAAAAAGGAGAAAGGAGAAAATTAGATTGGAGGGGAGGAAAGAAAGAGAGAAGAATGGATGGAGAGGGGGAGGAGAAAGAGCAGAGGTAAGTAAATGAGAGGACCGGAGATTCATGATGTAGGACTTACCAAGCGGCTCGAACGTACCCGGAGGATCCCCCGACATCCAGCAGTATAATGTCCGACATTTAGAGAAGAGAGGTGCGTAGATCGTACAGAGGTGTTGAGGTCGAGACTCAGTCAGCGTCTGGGCATAAGAGGTTGTCCGGACATGGCGGGAACATTCAATTGGATAAATGGATTTGGCCAAAGTACGCAGAAGACGTGAAAGTCATCCAGGGTGCCCAGATATGGGTGTATTTGGACAGTTGTCTTGGGGACTCCACCAGCAGTTGCTCGAATCTGTGTAGTCGGGAGATTTCCTGGAACCATGCAGAGACAGTGGGTGCAGCCCGAGATTTTCAAAGCCTAGGCACCACTGTTCTAGCCGCCAAGAGCATGAACGAGAGCAGACGAACGGTGTGTTTGGGGATCGAGGAGGGTAGAATGGAGAGTAGCAGGGGTTTGGGCGTGTGCTGGAGTCTCAACCCGGTAACACGGTAGATGATATCAATGACACTGGTCCAGAATCCTGATAGGGATGGGCAGGTAAGCCAGATATGTAAAACCGTTCCCCTCCCAGAGGAGCACCTCCAGCAGAGGTTCGAGGTCCCCGGAAACATATGTGCTAGCAGTGCTGGGACTCGATACCATCGTGACAAAACCTTATAGTTAATTTCCAGGGCCTTGCAGGAGATAGAGGCAGAGTGGCATCGTGCAAGAGCGGATGCCCAATCCGAGTCAGGTATAGCGTGGCTTATGTCTTTCTCCCACCCGACTTTAAAGAGTAGAGGTTCACTCGTTAGTGATTCTAGTACGAGAGGGTATAAAGCACTAATAGCATGGGAGAATGGTGTTTGGGACGTGCAAAGCTGTTCAAATCTGGTGAGACTGCGGTGTAGGTGCAGGGTTTGCTTCGAAGAAGCGTAAAAATGTTGAAGTTGGGCATATTGAAAACGGAGTGTAGGGGTAGGATTGGCATCTTCCAATATGGTTTCAAGGGGTTTCAGTGCAGAACATGTCAGCAGGGATCGGAACATAGCATAGTTCCTGTTGGAGAATTGCAAGAAGGTTACAGGGTTATCAAATAGGGGCATAAGGGGGCCATCTGGGGCAAAGATGGATAATCGGGACATATATTGCTTTTTGGAGTGGCTGATGGAAGTGAGTACCGGTGGAGTCATGTGGAGCAAGGAGGAGCGGGTTTGTTTGCAGGGTCCCCACAAGAGTGCTCTCAGGTCACATCCCACCATGCGGGATTCCAATTGAATCCATTGTTTATCCGAGGTGTGATAGAAGCAGTCCAGTATACGGGTAAGTACAGTCGACAGATAATAGGAGAGGAAGTCAGGGAGGGCCAGGCCACCCTCCTTTTTCTTCCTGATCAGGGCGTGTCTGGCCAGTCTGGGGTGTTTATGGGTCCAAACGAAGTTGGCTTTTATAGAGGCAAGTTCACGAAAGAATTGCCGGGGGGGGGGGGGGGGGGACTACATGCAGACAGGAGCAAAGGTAAAGTAGATGCGGGAGGATGTTCATTTTTAGGATATTGATTCCGTCTATCCAGGAAAAGTCCCTCCTCTCCCATTTGGACATGTCAGCGCGGATCTTTTATAAGGGAGGGGGATAATTGAGTCTGTATGCTTTTGAGGTATCAGACGGCACTTGGACCCCTAAGTATTGCAGGGAGGAGGATTGCCATTTAAATGGGTTGGAAGCCTTGAGAAGGCTTTCCGTGTGGGAGGGGAGTGTGATATTAAGAGCTTCACATTTAGTCATGTTTAACTTATAGTTGCTGAGGGAGGAGAAGCGTTTGATAGTGGCCAGTAGAGAGGGTAGGGAGGTGAGGGGGGAGGAAAGGTAGAGCAGGAGGTCGTTCACGAATGCAGCACACTTGTCACGGCCTAAGGACGAGGGAAGGCCCCCTATGTCCGCGTTCTGGCGTATGTCTATCAGAAGGTGCTCCATACAGAGTACATAGAGTAGCGGAGACAGGGGGCAACCCTGCCTTGTACCATTACAAATATCGAACAATTCCGATAGATAGCCGTTAATTCTAATTTGGGCTTGGGGGCGGGAGTATAGTGCCCCTATACGGGAGAGCATGTTGGCGGCCAGGCCGATCTCGGACAGCGAGGCCGCCATGAAGCCCCAGTCCACCCTGTTAAAAGCTTTTTCTGCATCCAGGGAAAGAAGTAGTAAAGGAACATTATGCCTATGGGCAAGGTGAATCACCGAGAAAGTGCGGAGTGTGTTGTCCCTGGCCTCACGGCCCCTAACGAAACCGACTTTTTTCCGGGTAGACAAGGAGGTCCATGTACGGAGTCAATCTGTTAGCTAAGAGCTTTGCAAACAGTTTAGTGTCGGAGTTGAGAAGTGAGATGGGTCTGTAGCTGGGGCAGAGTTGGGGATCTTTTCCCTCCTTGGGGAGGACAATAATGAACACCCGTAGAAAGGAGGGGGGAGGAGGAGATGTAGCCGAGATGGAGTTAAAGGCAGCAAGCAAGGGAGGAGCAAGCTCTGTTTGAAGGATCTTATAGAATCTGGAGGAGTAGCCATCAGGGCCAGGGCTTTTGTCAGCCGGCATTGAGGCAATAGCAGATAGCAACTCCTCATGGGAAAATGGGTCCTCCATTGCTTGTATGGCCTCCAACGGCAGCTGCGAGAGGGCTGTGTTCGAGATGTACTGAGACAGTGTGGGTGTGTCGGGTGACGTGGTCGAATCGGTTTGGGGAGGTTATACAAGGACATATAATAGTGGCGGAAGGAATCCAAGATTTCAGAGGTTAGGTACATGGGAGTTCCAGAGTGTGATTTAATAGACGGGATAAAAAGAGAGGACTTTCTCGCTTTGAGTGCCCGAGCTAAAAGTTTTCCCGATTTGTTTCCCCACTCATAGAATAGCTTTCCCGTCAATTGTTTGTAATGTCTGTGTTTGGCATTTAAATGTGCTAGGAGGTCAGTACGCACTTTTATAAGGTCTCTGTATACTAGGTCTTGTTGGGTCAGTTTATGGAGCAACTCAAGGGATCGTAATTGTGAATGGAGAGTGAGGAATTTCGCAGATGCTTCCGTCTTCAGCCGGGCCCCATGCCTCATCAACACACATTTCAGAGCCTCCCATTTGATGAGATCGGAAGACGTGTCTGAGGTATGATCAGATATGAAATGAGAGATAGAGACTTTAAGTTCCTGTAGACACAGTGTGTCAGAGAGTAATGATTTATTTAGTTGCCAGGAGGCACGGGGCCCGACCAAGGAAGGAAGCGAAAGCGAGCAG
Organism: Hyla sarda; assembly: GCF_029499605.1. Lineage (NCBI taxonomy): Eukaryota > Metazoa > Chordata > Amphibia > Anura > Hylidae > Hyla > Hyla sarda. The sequence goes on along the minus strand of NC_079189.1, from coordinate 562,940,831 downwards.
AACACAGGTGCGTGGTCTGAGTGGATCATGACACCTATCTCCACCTGAGTCACTGAGCTAAGAATGTGGTGAGGGCAGAAAAAGTAGTCCAGTCTGCTATACATTTGGCGTGCATGTGAGAAGAAGGAATAGTCCCTGTCCTGGAGGTGGAGGGACCTCCAAACATCACTTAGTTGTAATGCGTGGAGTTTCCTCCTCAGAGCTCTGAGCCTGGAGTGAGAGATTAATGAATGACCAGTGGAGGTATCTACTTGGGGGAAAAGTGGGACGTTGAAATCGCCTCCCAGTAGTATTGCAGTAGTATTTTATGCTTAAACCAGGAGAGGAACCAACAAGCAGAAAAATAATAATGAAAAAAATGTTCATCTACTTTTTAACCCCTTGTTGACGGAGCCCATTATAACCCTAAGGACGGTAGCATTTTTTTCAAATCTGACCCCTATCACTTTATGCATTAATACTGTATATACTCGAGTATAAGCCGACCCGAATATAAGCCGAGGCCCCTAATTTTACCCCAAAAACCTAGGAAAAGTGATTGACTCGACTATAAGCCTAGGGCGGGAAACACATCATCCCCCCCATGTAATCATCCAGACCCCCGTCATCATCCCCCCCTTCATCATCACCGCCTGTCAATCCCTTCATCAGTGGTCTTCAACCTGCGGACCTCCAGATGTTGCAAAACTACAACTCCCAAAATGCCTGGACAGCCATTGGCGTGAGTTTACAAAGCCCCCATGGTGCCAGAACAGTGGACCCCCACATGTGACCCCATTTTAGAAACTACACCCCTCACAGAATGCAATAAGGGGTGCAGTGAGCAGTTACACCCCACTGACATTTGACAGCTCTTTGGAACAGTAAGCTGTGCAAATGAAAAATAAAATTTTTAATTTTCACGGACCACTGTTCCATAAATCTGTCAGACACTCGTGGGGTGTAAATGCTCACTGTACCCCTTATTACATTACGTGAGGGGTGCAGTTTCCAAAATGGGGTCACATGTGGGGAGGGGTCCACTGTTCTGGCAGCATGGGGGCTTTATAAACGCACATGGCCTTCAATTCCAGCCTAATTCTCTCTCTAAAAGCCCAATGGCGCTCCATCTCTTCTGAGCATTGTAGTTCACCAGCAGAGAACTTTACATCCACATATAGGGTATTTCCATACTCAGAAGAAATGGGGTTACAAATTTTGGGAGGCTTTTTTCCTATTACCCCTTGTGAAAATGAAAAAAATTTCAAACACCTATGGGGTGTTAAGGCTCATTATACCCCTTGTTACTTTCCGTGAGGGGTGTAGTTTCCAAAATGCGGTAACCACCAGCAACTCAAATGTACATGGCGCTCTCTCACTCCTGAGCCATGTTGTGAGTCCGCAGAGCACTTTGCGTCCACATATGGGGTATTTCCATACTCAGGAGAAATTGCGTTACAAATTTTGGGGGTCTTTTTCTCCTTTTACCTCTTGTGAAAAAGTATGGGGCAAAACCAGCATGTTAGGGTAAAAATTTGTATTTGTATGCTTGTGTAGACCCTAACTTTTGCTTTTCATAAGGGGTAAAAGGAGAAAAATCCCCCCAAAATTTGTAACACAATTTCTCCTGAGTACAAAAATTCCCCATATGTGGCCCTAAACTGTTTTCTTGAAATACGACAGGGCTCTGAAGTGAGAGAGTACCATGCGCATTTGAGGCCTAAATTAGGACTTTGTAATAGGGGCGGACCCGGATCCAAGGACGGGGCTGGTCTCTACCAAAACCTTACGGCAGTGTTTCCCTAACAGGGTGCCTCCAGTTGTTGCAAAACTCCCAGCCTGCCAGGACAGTCAATGGCTGTCTGGCAATACTGGGAGTTATTGTTTTGCAACAGCTGGATGCTCTGTTTTAGAAACACTGCTGTATGAGACGTTTTTCATTTTTATTGGGGGGGAGAGTAATTGGGCAGGAGGTATATGTAGTGTTTTACTTTTTATTTTGTCAGTGTAGTGTAGTGTAGTGTTTTTAGGGTACATTCACACAGGCAGGGGTTCACAGTGAATTTTCCGCTGGGAGTTTGATCTGTGGAAAATTTTCCACCGCAGCTCAAACTTGTAGAAGGAAACCCACTGTTAACCCACCTGTGTGAATGTACCCTGTACATTCACATGGGGGGGGGGGGGGGTGCCCCAAACCTTCAGCTGTTGCAAAACTACAACTCCCAGAATGCACTTACAGACTGTAAATGCTGGGAGCAGTAGTTTTGCAACAGCTGTAGGCACACTTGTGGGGAACCACTGAGTTAGGAAACAGACTCTAGCTCAGTGATTCAAACCCGTGTGCCTCCAGCTGTTGCAAAACTACAACTCCCAGCATGTACAGTCTTTCAGTGCATTCTGGGAGTTGTAGTTGCAACAGCTGGAGGCACACGGGTTGGAATCACTGAGTTAGGAAACAGACTCTAGCTCAGTGTTTCCCAACCAGTGTGCCTACAGCTGTTGCAAAACTACAATTCTTAGCATGCCAAAACAGTTAGGGATGCTGAGTGGTGTAGTTCTGCAATCTGGCCCTTCAAATGTTGCAGAACTACAACTCCCAGCATGCCTGGACAGTCTGGGCATGCTAGAAGTTGTAGTTATGCAACAATTGGGGAAAAACAGTTTGGAGACCGCTAAGTAGTGGTCTCCAAACTGTAGCCCTCCAGATGTTGCAAAACTACAACTCCAAGCATGCCCAGACTGTCCAGGCATGCTGGGAGTTGTAGTTCTGCAACATATGAAGGGCCAGATATTGCAGAACTACACTGCTTAGCATTCCTGACTGTCTGGGCATGCTAGGAATTGTAGCTTTGCAACATCTGGGGGGCTACAGTTTAGAGACCACCCTATAGTGGTCTCCAAACTGTGCCATTTCAGATTTTGCAAAACTACAACTCCCAGCATGCTCAGACAGTCAGTGCATGCTGAAAGTTGTAGTTTTGCAACATCTGGATGACTACAGTTTGGAGACCACTACACAGTGGTCTCCAAACTGTGGCCCCCCAGATGTTGCAAAACTACAACTCCCAGCATGCCCAGACAGCCTTTGTAGTTTTTCAACTTTTAGAAGGCCACAGTGAAGATCACTTACCGGCAATCTTCACTGCAGCCTCCTCTGCCGCACTTTCCGGCCGCACTCCTGATGTCTCCGCCTCCTGATGGTCTCTCCAGCCAACGCCGCCGCTCCGATAAGTCCGGTCTCCCCCCTTGTTTCTCCCCCGCTCTGCCCTAACTTCGATCGGTGGGCTTTAACCCTCCCGCCCCCAACTGCCATTGGTTGTCAGCCTTTAGCATGGTCGGAGCTGTCTGTGACAGCTCTGATCACTGTTATTTTCCTGGTGATGGGGTCACCAGTGACCCCATTGGCCCGGAATTGCCGTAAATCGCCGGTCTGAATTCAGGACCCCCCTAGGCATTGTCACAAGATGCCTGCTGATAGATATCAGCAGTCATTCTGGTCCGATCACTGCCCGGTGAGCGGTGGTGATAGGAAATAAGACGCAAGGGCGTATCCATTATCCATACGCCCTCCGTCCCCAACAAGTTAAGGTGTATTCAATTTTTTTCTTCTTCATCCTGTGAACCCATGATGCCAAGTAGAGATGAGAGAACTTCCAGTATTTCGATTTGTCACAAACTTCTCGGCTCGGCAGTTGCTGACTTAAGCCTGCATAAATGAGTTCAGCTTTCAGGTGCTCCGGTGGGCTGGAAAAGGTGGATACAGTCCTAGGAGAGAGTCTCCTAGGAATGTGCCCACCATTTCCAGCCCACCAGAGCACCTGAAATCTGAACTCATTTATGCAGGTTAAAGTCAGCAAACGCAGAGCCGAGAAGTTTGTGATGAATTGAATTACTGGAAGTTCGCTCTTCTCTAATGCCAAGTTATAATACTGTGTAATTTGTTTCTAGTACCTCTGTGCGCCACTTTGTCCTGTTTTCACGCACAGGACCCACACCTGGAAGTGCTGTAGTGCAAGTCTTTTTATCCTACAGTTGACTTTGACCGTTCCCAGCATTCCATGTGTGGTGAGCTTGTGGGGATGTAGGGTAGGTAGGTAGGGTGTAGCTGTGCAGTGATGAAAGGGTGTTGGATTAACCCTTAACTGTCGTGATGCCAGGGTGCGGGTTCTTCCTCTCTCTCTCTCTTTATATATATATATATATATATATATATATATATATATATATATCCTACTGCCACCCATCCCAGGAACTATAGGAAGGAAGAAAGGATTGTCCACAACCGGAGGTTGGCAGATGGCCCGTGCTACCAGGCCAATGCTGGCCATGGGGTCAATTAAATTGGGGAGTGCACAGTAGTGCCACTAGAGTACAGCACTCACAGGAGTGGAGATTCATGTTCCCCGCTACTGAACAGTACTGAGTGGCAATGTACATTGTGTGCATCACCACTCATTTTCGGCCTGTGAACCAAAACCCCTGCCAGTGGCTGGGAATTCAAGTTTTTCTGCCCACCCCCCACTGCCAACGGCCTATGGCTACTGCCTTAGTTGCCTTAGGCTAAGCTCATGCTACTACTATGCTCCATCCCGTTAAGGGTCCATTAAAGGGGTATTCCAGGCAAAACCTTTTTTATATATATCAACTGGCTCCGGAAAGTTAAACAGATTTGTAAATTACTTATATTAAAAAATCTTAATCCTTCCAATAGTTATTAGCTTCTGAAGTTTTCTGTCTAACTGCTCAATGATGATGTCACGTCCCGGGAGCTGTGAATGATGGGAGAATATCCCCATAGAAACTGCACAGCTCCCGGGACATGAGTCATCAGAGAGCAGTTAGACAGAAAACAACAACTCAACTTCAGAAGCTAATAACCATTGGAAGGATTAAGATTTTTTTTAAAGAAGTAATTTACAAATCTGTTTAACTTTCCGGAGCCAGTTGATATGTAAAAAAAATGTTTTGGCCTGGAATACCCCTTTAAGATCTTTTTGTGTGTGTTTGCTTAACAGACCCTGAACGGTTTGGAGTGGAATGGGCACCAACAGGTTCCGATGGCTCTCATTGACTTTGCATGGGGTCTGTCGGGTGTCCACTATTTTGGAGGAGGTAGATGGAGAAAAATACTGGACATGCAGTAATTTTTCTCCCACTAACTTCCTGTCATTATTTAATGGAACTACCACTAACATGCTCAGCTGTAGTGTGAAAGAACCCTTAGGCACTTTCTCTTTTGAATTTGCTACTTCTATTTGGACTTAGTTCATATGTATAGTCCTAGGTGGGACAATAAGAAACAATTTATTGTTCATAGAACCCATTGTTATTAGATTATTGATATCCCATTTTAGAGCACAATACAAAATAATAAAAATTTAAAAAATAATAATAATAATAATTTAATAAATAAATTAAACAAAACTTCAATGCCAATTGTAAAGTCAAAGCCGTATGAATTCATTTTCTCCCAGGGACAATCAGGAGGAGATTTGACTTTTCTGCTACTCCAACTTTGAGACAGAAGGTAACACACAGTCAACCTGCATTGTCTACAGTTTAGTAATTTCCTCTCACAACAAGTAGAAATATATACAGATGGCAGCGTACCCAATTTCCAGAACATTGAATTGAGAACTATTTCCATGCATTCACTGAACTGTATAACATCAGACATTGTACCAGATGTAAATGCTACTTAAACAGTGCTGTGCACAACTCCTGCTGAGATGAAACTTCTACGTGCTTGCACTTAGAAAGCCATATGAATTAAGTATAAGCAGATGCTTACAGAGAGAGCGAACAGCTCTTAGGAAACAAGTAGCTCTTCAATGTAACATTGTTCAATTAATTTGCATGTCTAAAATCTTGCTTGTCAATGCATCCACATGACTTTTGTATCCCTTATCCATAGGAAAAAAAAAAAGTTTCCATGTCTATATATGTGTTGTCATGCCTAGTATAATAGGAAATCTACAGAACAGAATGGAGTCTACTTGAAACAAATCTCTACAGTACAGGAGCTGGACCTTGGGATTGATCTTGCACAAAGCTTTCTGTTATCCCCATGTTCTCCAGATGGCCCGGCTTTCTCAACCAACTTCTGTATAAATTGGCCCTACTGTGTTTATGTGTTTGATAGGTAAATTAGATTTAAAGGTTTCTAACCAGATAAAAACTAAAGTGCAGAACTATACAATTCACATAAAACTTTTGGTGGACACCTATATGGTAGGAGCACCTCTTTTGGGGACAAGTCCTTTTAATGGGCACTGTCACCAACCTTTTTTTTTTTTTTTTTTTTTATGTACTAAAACATATCTCTAATATACGTTCATAATTTTTTTTTTTTATTAAAATAGTTTATTTTATATTTGAAAACTGGCCACTAGGGGTCTCCCTCCTAGTGCGGGTTGCGCGGCAAGGTTCGGGTTAGCAGGTTGCGGCCGTAACAAAGATATAGTTTTCAAAGCAGGGGGCCTCCAGTTGTTTCACCACTACAACTCCCAGCATGCCCTGACAGCCAATAGATGTCAGGGCAAGCTGGGAGTTGTAGTGGTGAAACAGCTGGAGGCAACCTGTATAGATGAACTAAAGAAATCAAAATTCTTTGTATGTGGAATTGAAAACATGAAAGTGGTATTCCAGTTTCATGAAATTGCATTTAAAGGTGTCATGAGATTTTTCCACATATAACGTGTGGCAATGCGTTATATATGGAAAAATCCTCTTCGTCACCATCCCCGGAGGGCATTTCTGCCTGCAGGGATGGTGAAAATATAAAGTTATAAAGTCAACCCCACAGGTCCTGTAATACTTACCTTCTTAGGTTTTACTCATGCCCCCTCAGCATGATTGCCGGCCTGGGCACAGCCAGCGTCATTGCTCTGCTCCATCTGCTTAGGGAGCAGAATGGTGATGCAGGCTGTCAATCATGCCGAGGGACGTTATTTCAGGAGAAGACGGGACAAGGTAAGTATAGCACCCCGCCTAGGGGACTACTTACGAGAATGATGGGAAAACTTTATAACTTCCCATCCTCACCATCCCTGCAAGCAGAAATGTCCCCCTGGATGGTGAGGAAGAAGATTTTACCATAAATAACTCATTGCCACATGTTATATATGGTAACATCTCATGACAGGTTCCCTTTAAATAAGATCATTTACTAACATTTTGTACTAGCTTTAGCATGTTTTTGTTGGATTGACACCTGAGAGGAAGTTGAGTAGTCCTTTCATTTTCAAGATGGTTTTGTCTAAGCAGCTTCCTCCCTTTCTTCCTATTTACATACAGTATATATCTTTCATGAGACAGTTAGGGAAAATAAGGTGTGTGAATAACATACTGCCTTGTTCTGAACAATTCCATAGGCAAAGAAGCAGGCAGAGAATGCATACAGCAGATGCTACAACCTCACTGAGGTTGGAGCTGGCAGGGAAACTGTGAGAATGATGTGACAAAGAAGGGAAAACAATGCGTTGTGGGAATTATAGTACGGAGCAACTGCTCAACCAGAAAGTGCAATCAGAAAATACTGGAGTAAGATCCCCAAAACAAATAGATTTTTGGACAATCTGAAACTTGAAAAAATTAAAAAAATAGTGATTTCAACCTTAGACTCTGTTCATACAAGGTACATGCATTGCATTTTATAGTAGAAATGACAAAAGCATGTAATTTGTGTCCCACGTTTTGAAAGAGAGTATGGTTGTGTTCACATTAAGTACTTTTGTCAGTATTTTATCAACATTTTATTTAAAAACCAGGAACTAAAAACAGAGAAAAACTATAATAGAAACATTTGCACCTGTTTCTATATTTTTGTCCCATTCCTGGTTTTGGCTAAAATATTGGACCAAATATTGACCAAGCTTAGTGCACTGTGAATCAGGTTGCATTTTTTTCTGTTGCACATTTAAAATTCATATGGATAATAGGGACATGTGTTATATTACAGATCCCCATTTTCCAGAACTGCTGTAAAATCCAATGTATTTTTCCAACACAATGATAGTTTTATCATAGTAATATCATAGTTAGTACAGTCGAAAAAAGACATATGTCCATCAAGTTCAACCAGGGAATTAAAGGGTAGGGGTGTGGCGCGATATTGGGGAAGGGATGGGATTTTATATTTCTTCATAAGCATTAATGTTATTTTGTTCCAGGAATGTATCTAATCCTGTTTTAAAGCTGTTAATTTTTCCTGCTGTGACCAGTTCCTGAGGTAGACCGTTCCATAAGTTCACAGTTCTCATGGTAAAGAAGGCGTGTCGCCCCTTGAGACTAAACTTTTTCTTCTCCAGACGGAGGGAGTGCCCCCTCGTCCTTTGAGGGGGGTTAAACCTGGAAAAGTTTTTCTCCATATTTTTTGTATGGGCCATTAATATACTTATATACGTTTATCATATCCCCCCTTAAACGTCTCTTCTCAAGACTAAACAATTGTAACTCCTTTAATCGCTCCTCATAGCTAAGATGTTCCATGCCCCATATTAGTTTAGTCGAGCGTCTCTGCACCCTTCCCAGCTCCACAGTGTCCCTTTTATGAACAGGCGACCAAAACTGAACAGCATATTCCAGGTGAGGCCGTACCAATGCTTTATAAAGGGGGAGTATTATGTCCCTGTCCCTTGAGTCCATGCCTCTTTTGATACATGACAATATCCTGCTGGCTTTGGAAGCAGCAGCCTGACATTGCATGCTATTCTGTAGTCTGTGATCCACAAGTACACCCAGATCTTTCTCTACCAGTGACTCTGCCAGTTTAATCCCCCCTAAGACATACGACGCATGAAGGTTATTAGTACCCAGATGCATAACTTTACATTTATCCACATTGAACCTCATTTGCCAAGTGGATGCCCAGACACTTAGTCTATCCAAGTCATCTTGTAACTTATACACATCCTCTATAGACTGTACTGTGCTACAAAGCTTAGTGTCATCCGCAAAGATAGAAACAGAGCTGTTAATGCCATCCTCTATATCATTGGTAAATAAATTAAACAACAGCGGTGCCAGTACTGAACCTTGGGGTACACCACTAATAACCGGGGACCAATCAGAGTACGAATCATTGACCACCACTCTCTGGGTACGATCCATGAGCCAGTGTTCAATCCAGTTACAAACTAAAATTTCCAAACCCAAAGACCTTAACTTACCTGTCAGACGTCTATGAGGGACAGTATCAAATGCTTTAGCAAAATCCAGAAACACTATATCCACAGCCATTCCTCTGTCAAGGCTTCTACTCACCTCTTCATAAAAGCAAATTAGATTGGTTTGACAACTTCTATCCTTAGTAAACCCATGCTGGTTATCACTTATAATACAATTATCCCCTATGTATTCCTGTATGTAATCCCTTATAAGTCCTTCAAACTATTTACCCACAATGCACGGTCTATAGTTACCGGTCTATAGTTTCCTGGGGAAGACCTAGAGCCCTTTTTGAAGATTGGTACCACATTCGCCTTGCGCCAGTCCCTTGGCACAATACCAGACACCAGTGAATCTCTAAATATCATGAACAAGGGTACAGATATTACTGAACTTACCTCTCTAAGAACTCTTGGGTGCAATCCATCTGGCCCTGGAGATTTGCTTACATTTATATTACTTAACTTACCTTGTACCATCTCTACATTAAGCCAGTTCAGTACATTACATGATGTGTTACCAGCACTGACCTGTCCAATGTCAGCTCCTCCTTCTTCCCTAGTATATACAGAGCTAAAGAACCCATTCAGTAGCTCTGCTTTCTCTTTATCACCTGTGACAACCTCCCCATTATCATTATTAAGGGGTCCTACATGCTCTGTCCTAGTTTTTTTTGCATTTATATATCTAAAAAAAATATTTAGGATTAGTTTTGCTTTCTTTGGCCACCTGTCTCTCGTTTTGAATTTTTGCTGTTTTTATTACATTTTTACAGATTTTATTAAGCTCTTTGTACTGTTTAAATGTTATAGCTGACCCATCAGATTTGAATTTTTTGAAGGCTATTTTTTTGTTGTTTGTCAGCCATGTAGGATTTAGTTTTAATCGTTTATGTTTGTTCCCCTTTGGTATATATTTAGCTGTATAGTTATTTAGAGTTGATTTAAAGATGTCCCATTTACCTTCTGTATCAGTATTTGAGAACACCTCCCCCCAGTCTATGTCCTGTAGTGCAGATCTCAGCCCAGGGAAGTTTGCCTTTTTGAGGTTATATGTTTTTGCCTTCCCCGCCTGTCTTTGTTTTCTACATTTTAAGTCAAAAGTAACTATATTGTGGTTGCTATTACCAAGGTTTTCCCGCACAGTTACATTACCAACCAGCTCTGCGTTGTTGGAAATGATCAGATCCAACAAGGCATCACTTCTTGTTGGGTCCTCCACAAACTGGCCCATAAAATTATCCTGCAATAAATTTAGGAATTGTCGCCCCTTTGTAGTTTTAGCCAACCCCGGACCCCAATCTATATCTGGATAGTAAAAATCTCCCATTATTACCACTGTACGTGCCCGGGCAGCCCTCTCTATTTGTTTATGCAGCCGACCTTCTATCTCTTCAGTGATATTAGGAGGTCTGTAGATTACACCAAGTATTATTTTTTCAGTATTTCCCTCCTTTTGTAATTCTACCCACAGTGATTCCACCTCCTCAGAATCATCACACACTATGGCATCGTTCACACTGACTTTCATACCACTTCTAACATACAGACAGACTCCACCACCTTTTCTGTTCATTCTATCTTTGCGAAACAATGTAAACCCCTGCAGATTGACAGCCCAGTCATGCGAGGAGTCCAGCCATGTCTCAGTGACCCCACAAGTAAAGAAACCATGAATAGATACTTATCTATTCATGCTGCGTGAACATACCCTTGGAAATTCCGGGTAGACTATTAGACAAGAGGGCCAAATACTGTCTAAACTAGTGTCAGACTGGCCCTCTTGCTCCTGAGTACTAGAGCGTTTTCTGGTGAGTAGAGGTTTTTACACAGTAGAAAAAAACCTATGGAAGGCAACCCTATTTGTTACTACCCACAAACACAATCATTTACTGTTAGGATCTATTTCTGTATATTGTCCATTTCCCTTCTTTCTGGCCCTAACATCTTGTAATTTACTATAAAAAAAAGTGCTGGAGGGAAATTAATAATAGGATAGGAATGCTGGATCTCTGGACATGCTGAACAGGGGAATGCTTCTTGCACTGTCCCCCTATCCAGCCTGCAAACATAACTGGGCCTCAGTCAATAAACAACTAATGGATTTTGCCATCAGTTGTGGCTGGTGATCTGGTTCAGTTCTGAGCCAGATCTTCAGACATAAGTCATGGCGCACTTAGCACTAGGAAACATAAAAATCCAGAAAATCAACCCTCAGAGAAACCTCAGGGACCAAAATATCCTTGAGAGACTAAAGAAAGTTGGACTGCTATAGACAGCGCTTATGGCTGTAGGTCAAATGATCAATACAATAAATGAACCAACAAAAAAATAGATAAAATAAAATAATAAAGATTTATTCAGACAATGCATTTCTAATGATCTACCCTCTTCACCGGGTGGACCTGACAAAGAGGGTAGAGCATTCGAAATGTGTTGTCCAGATAAATCTTTGCTATTTTACTTTACCTATATTTTGTACTGGCTTAAAAAACTGTTTCTCAAAAAAAATTGCCAAGTTGAATCACAGCCTTAAAAGTTTGTAAAAAGGACAATATGACATCTAATTTTATTTTGTATTCCTTGAAGAACCTTGGATATAAATAAAAAATAAAATAAAAAAGAGAGACAGAAAATTGATAACACAAACACTCAAAATTTGATTTTAAAATAAATATTTCTTTTCTAATCAAATGTTTTTCTATTGCTAGGATTTTGGAGAGTTTTTGCCCCTAATTATAATATTCTGTCTAAAAGGCTCATAGTCTTTCAAAAGGGCAATGCTTTTAGCTTAACTGTTATAATTTTCAGTATGTTCTTATAGTTGAAAGTTTTTTTTTTTTTTTGTATAATGGGCAAGAGAAGGTCAGAACATTCAATTACATTGAAGACTAGTAAGACCTTCATAGACATGCCATCATTACCACCGTTTTACTGCAATTCAGCTGTCAGACCTCAAAGTGTAATTTCCTCCTTTGCTGCAGAGACATTTTTCCCTTCGTTTTAGAGAGGAAGCAAAATTAGTTAGATAGCATCAAATACCTCGAAAATAGGCACAAGATAGAAAGACAACATACCAAAAGGAATATTAAATAATAAAATATAATAATAAAAAATATTAAAAAAATAATATTAAATTTATATATATATATATATATATATATATATATATATATATATATATATATATGATTTTGTTCTAAAATTTATAATATCATAAGTTACCATTTACAAGAAATGTCTTTGTAAGGCTATGTTCTCATAGGTTTTTTTTTTTTTTTATTTATTTATTTTTTTCATTTTTATGGGGAAACAATTGCACTGTCGTGCTATTTTTCCAATAAAGGAGACACATATGTCAGCAGAAACTAATGGGCCCAGTTGTAAGTGAATGGGGTCCTACAGAAACAGCTGGTGTAGATCATATGACCAATCTGGTTCATTGTTTCCATTTATAACAAATGAACCTTAAAAAAGTTAAATATACCGTATTTATCGGGGTATACCACGCACTGGCCTATAACACGCACCCTCATTTTACCAAGGATATTTGGGTAAAAAAAGTTTTTTACCCAAATATCCTTGGTAAAATGAGGGTGCGTGTGTGTGTGTGTGTATACCCCGATACACTGTTTCTGACCTCGCAGAAGCCCCCAGGAGAGGCAAGGGGAGAGAGGCCATCACTGCCCGCTTCTCCCCCCCCTGCCTTTCCTGGGGTCTGCTGCCACCGCTTCTCTCCCGCTGGCTATCTGCCTCTGCCCGTTCTCTCCCGCTGTCTGTCTGTGCCGCTGCCCGTTCTCTCCCCCTGCTATCGGTGCCGCTGCCCCATTGCCGGTGCCGATAGCCAGGAGGAGAGAACGGGCAGCGGCGCAGATAGCAGGGGGAGAGAACGGGCAGCAGCACCGATAGCAGGGGGAGAGAACGGGCAGCGGCGCAGATAGCAGGGGGAGAGAACGGGCAGCAGCACCGATAGCAGGGGGAGAGAACGGGCAGCAGCACCGATAGCAGGGGGAGAGAAGGGCCGGCAGCAGGGCTCTAGACCCCAGGACAGGCAGGGGAGAGAAGCGGGCGGCGGTGGCGGTCTCTGGACCTGCAAAGCCGCTGCAGTTCATTGATTTAAAGCGCCCGCTTTAAATCATTGAACTGCAGCGGCTTATCGGCGTATAACACGCAGGTAGACTTTAGGCTAAAAATTTTAGCCTAAAAAGTGCGTGTTATACGCCGATAAATACGGTATATAAAGAAGCACCTATTATTAGAGAACAAATTTAAATTTTTCTCATAATTTTGCAATTTAGGTAAAAAAGTGCCATTTTGCCAACATTTTGGAAGAACCAAAGCAAAAAACACAATGGCCCTCATTTACTTCGAAAATCGGGTTGTAAGTCTATCTTGCTTTCTTACCCGACTGCTTTTTTCCCCTGGTATTTATTATTATGTCGCATTCTGTTTGTCGCATGTGGGTTTTGTTGGTTTTGGTTTCCAACTCCTCTGAGTTGTCGGGAAAAAATCCACAACAATTCAACAAATTCAGGTTGGAAACCTTTATAAATATGTGGGAAAGCTCAGAAATGCCGGGTTACGCCCCTTTTTCGAGTTTGGGAGAATCCACATCGGGTCCCTCGGGAAAAAATGTTGCATCGTGTCGCAGACTGGCGCACGATGTCTGCGACATGGCGCAGACAAAGATACGCCAAAAAAACCTGACAAAACAAGTCGGGTTTACAATAGTAAATGAGGGCCAATGTGTCAGCACAGCCTCATCAAAGATGTTCAACTATGATATAACCTGATCCCATAAATATAGCAACAGCACTATACCAATAGAGGAAAGGTTTATAACTACTCTATATCCTGATCCCATAAAGATAGCAGCAGTTAATATATAGACAGGAGGGGAGGTGTATAACTGCTATATATTTTGATCCCATAGAGATAGCAGCAGTATACAGATAGAACTGGAAGGGGAGATGTATAACTACTATATATCCTGATCCCATAGAGATAGCAGAAGTATACAGACAGAGCTAGAAGAGAGGTTTATAACAACTACACATCCTGATCCCATAGATATAGCAGCAGTATATTGATAGAGCTGGAGGGGAGATGCATACTGTAACCACTATATATCCTGATCCCATAGAGATCACAGCAGCAGTATACAGATAGAACTGGAGGGGAGGTGTATAACTACTATATATCCTGATCCCATACAGATAGCAACAGCATTACACAGATGGAACTGGGAGGGTCGGTGTATAACTAAACCAGCTGAACCAGGACTGACCACTTCCTCTGACACAATAACAATTATGATATATGTGGGTCATGCTAGTGATCACATGACCCAGTTACATTAATATAATGCATGGATGCAGCTGTGCTTGAATAAAACAGATGGCAAAGTTTTAATAGGTATGGTGAGTGTACATTATATGGGGAGGGGGCTGGAAGGCTTCTTTAGGCTAGAATTCCACATATATTTTTTTTCCTGGCAGTTTTTGGATATCTGCCACTGCAGTTTTTGAGCCAAAGTCAGAAGTGGATCCATAAGGGAGGAGAAGTGTAAGTCCTTCCTTTATATGTCCTATTCCTTTTGAATACACTTCTGGCTTTGGCTCAAAAACTGCAGTGGCAGATATCCAAAAACTGCCAGAAAAAAAAAAGGGGAAACTTTGCCTCAAAAGGGAAAGCCATTAATTCAAAGAATTTGCTGCATGGCATACCATAGGTTAATTCTTCACATGATGGGAGGCAGGGCAATCAGAAACCAAAATTGGAGAATTTGATCATGTGGGTAGTGCAAAGGATAAAAAGGAGTGGCTCATGAATAGGTGGGCATAATGTTAGATAAGACACTAATAATGAGAAATACTGGGACATTGATTTTTATGCTGTAGATTTGTTGGAATATGCACACGTCGAGTGTAATTTATTAAAACCAGCATCTTAAAGGGGTATTCCAGTGTTTTCTAAAAAACCATATGATGCTGGGGGGGGGGGGGGGGGGGGGATATAGAAAAAAAAGGCAAATCTGTATGTCTCTATCTCATGTGGATACTCTACAGCTCCCAGTTTCCGCCGCAAATCACTGTCCGAGATGGGACACAAGACCACGACAAAAGTGAAAGGGTCTGAGAACATTCTAAATGCACATATGGCATGTTCCACTTAGTTACCCCCTGGAAGCTCCAACACTATGCCAGCTTTCCCAGAGCTCAGCTGCAGAGTAGATGGACACTAGGCTGTGTGGTGGCTCCCAAACCATACATACAGAAATCAGGGGACCTCACTTCTCTTCTTCTCTGTAGCAAACTCTCAGATGTTGCAGAAACATAAAGAGCAGCCTTAACTGTGAATCTGGCACTTTGTTTATTTCTGTAAGCCTGCAGAGTCTGTGTCTGTGTTGTTAGCAGTACTTCCTTTCCTTTGCACTCATTCTCCTTGCCCCTTTTCTCTCTATAGACTTGTAACGGTTTCCTTCAGACATGACGCTGCTCCCACCATACTTCACTGTAGGGATGGTATTGGGCAGGTGATGAGTAGTACCTGGTTTCCTCCAGACATGATGCTGCCCCCACCATGATCACTGTAGGGATGGTATTGGGCAGGTGATGGGCAGTGCCTGGTTTCCTCCAGACATGATGCTGCCCCCACCATGCTTCGCAGTAGGGATGGTATTGGGCAGGTGATGGGCAGTGCCTGGTTTCCTCCAGACATAATGCTGCCCCCACCATGATCACTGTAGGAATTGTATTGGGCAGATGATGAGCAGTGCCTGGTTTCCTCCAGACATGATGCTGCCCCCACCATGCTTCACTGTAGGGATGGTATTGGGCAGGTGATGGGCAGTACCTGGTTTCCCCCAGACATGATTCTGCCCCCACCATACATCACTGTAGGGATGGTATTGGGCAGGTGATGGGCAGTACCTGGTTTCCTCCAGACATGATGCTGCCCCCACCATGCTTCACTGTAGGGATGGTATTGGGCAGGTGATGGGCAGTACCTGGTTTCCCCCAGACATGATTCTGCCCCCACCATACATCACTGTAGGGATGGTATTGGGCAGGTGATGGGCAGTACCTGGTTTCCCCCAGACATGATGCTGCCCCCACCATGATCACTGTAGGGATGGTATTGGGCAGGTGATGGGCAGTACCTGGTTTCCTCCAGACATGATGCTGCCCCCACCATGCTTCACTGTAGGGATGGCATTGGGCAGGTGATGAGAAGTACCTGGTTTCCTCCAGACATGATAGTCTGAGAGTCTGAGTCTGAGAGCTACTTCGGCACGTCGGGACGATTCACCGCATTCCTGTCACTGCAGAATCAAATTGATGGTACTACTCAACATTAGTGTTGAACGGCATAGGCCATATTCGAATTCGCGAATATTCGCGAATATATGGACGAATATTCGTCATATATTCGCGAATATTTGCATATTCGTAATATTCTTGTTTTAATTTCGCATATGCGAAAATTTGTGTATGCGAAAATCAGCATATGCAAAAATTAGCATATACCAAAATTAGCATAAGTGAAAATTCACATATGCGAAAATTTGCACGCCAGTCTCACACAGTAGTATTAGAGCCACATTTTTTATTAGTATTTATTTATTAGTATTTAGTATTTAGTAGTATTATTACACCACACAAGCTGGAAGCAGAGAGGGGTGATCACTGTGATGTGTACTGTGAGAAAAAAAAAAAAAAAAAAAACGAACATTCGTAATTACGAATATATAGTGCTATATTCGTGAATATTCACGAATAAAATTTGCATTGTAAATATTCGCAAGCAACACTACTCAACATCACAAACTGGTTCTCTTATACAATTTACTGGGACTGATGCCTATGTACCGGGATGCTCCCGAATAGGATGACCCAGCAGCGATGTGAGCATAACTGCATAGAGGAGTATGTATAGGAGTGCATCTGTGATATATTGTGATGCACCCTAATGGTATTCATTATTTATAACTATACCATATCTGGTGGCACTAGGTTCCCCTGAGGAAGCACCCACATTTGTTATAACTGTTTGTGTGGACAGAAACGCGTTGGAAATATGTGCATTGATTGATTACCCATTGCCGTCCAGATAGTTTGCACCCCGAGCATCCATAAGGAATGCATGTTCTGTCTTTAGGGACAGTGATTAGATTATTTTGCTTACCTGTATCCTCTTTTCTCCTCGATTTGGAGCTGTGTACTTAATTATACTAATATTTTCGTCTCCACTATTATTTTGGGTATTTAAACACTATGTTTATTTGGTGATTTTAATATGCTCAAATAAATTGTAAATTTTAACGACACCCCTTAGTTTATAACCCAACCCAAAATGGTGGAGATGATTGAAACAAACACTCTTATTATTTTCTTTCATGGTCCATATTATGGTTGTTTACCACATACTGGTGAGCGCCAAACAGCTCCTGTTTTTCTTGGGCACTGGTTGTATCTCATAAACTAGCTTCCAGAAAAGTAGCTGTATACAATACAAGTGGCTGTATACATTACAATACATTTTAATACTTCCAATTTTCTGTACATAAAACTAACTGTCCAGAATATTCAGACTGACCACTGTTCATGATGGAAGACACCTACAATAACCATATTGGCATCAAAACTGGACCATTATGGCCATTAACTAATTAATTCCTTTTTCTCTACCAATGCGTGTATATGTGAAATTAAAGGGGTACTCCAGTGGAAAACCTTTTTTTTTATCAACTGTTGCCAGAAAGTTAAACATATTTGTAAATTACTTCTATTGAAAAATCAGTACTTATCAGCTTCTGCATCCTCCAGAGGAAATTGTTTAGTTCTTTCCACTCTGACAACAGTGCTCTCTGCTGCCACCTCTATCCATGTCAGGAACTGTCCAGAGCAGGAGAAAATCCCCACAGCAAACCTCTCCTGCGCTGGACAGTTCCTGACATGGACAGAGGTGTCAGCAGAAAGCATTGTGGTCAGACAGAAAACAAATTTAAAAAGAAAAGAACTTCCTGTGGCGCATACAGCAGCTGATAATTACTGGAAGGATTAAGATTTTTAAATAGAAGTAATTTAAAAATCTGTTTAATCATTTAAGGAAAAAATGTCACCAAGGTGCACTGTAGAATAAAGACAAGCCAGCAGATATAGTGTGATGGTTAATTTTCTGCTGGAAACCTTTGGCCCTGGCATTATGTAGATGTTACTGTAATACCACCTACCTAGACATTGTATAGAATAAGTTCCTCCTTTCATAATAATGGCATTCCCTAATCGCTCTCTTTAAGAAAATAATTCATACTGCAACGCTGTAAAATTTGTTTAGGAATAAGGAAAATAACAAAAAAAAAATCATGGTTTTAAATTTGGCCACCAAATTCCCCAAACCTCAATCCAAATAAACATCTGTGTGATGTGCTTAATCCCTTAAGGACTCAGCCCATTTTCACCTTAAAGGGGTACTCGGTGAAAAACTTTTTTTTTTTTTTTAAATCAACTGGTGCCAGAAAGTTAAATAAATTTGTAAATTACTTCTATTAAAAAATCTTAATCTTGGCATCATGAACACAGTTCTCTCTGCTGACATCTCTGTCCATTTTAAGAACTGTCCAGAGTAGAAGAAAATCCCCATAGCAAACATATGCTGCTCTGGACAGTTCCTAAAATGGACAGATATGTCAGCAGAGAGCACTGTAGCCAAGATGTCAGCAGAGAGCTCTGTGTTCCAAACAGAAAAGAATTTCCTCTGTAGTATTCAGCAGCTAATAAGTACTAGAAGGATTAAGATTTTTTTTTTATAGAAGTAATTTACAAATGTGTTTAACTTTATGGCACCAGTTGAATTATAAAAAAGAAAAAAAAGTTTTCCACCAGAGTACCCCTTTAACCCCTTAAGGACCGGGGGTTTTTCCGTTTTTGCATTTTCGTTTTTTGCTCCTTGCCTTTAAAAAATCATAACTCTTTCAAATTTACACCTAAAAATCCATATGATGGCTTATTTTTTGCGCAGCCAATTCTACTTTGTAATGACGTCATTCATTTTGCCCAAAAATCTATGGTGAAGCGGGAAACAAAATCATTGTGCGACAAAATTGAAAAAAAAAAACGCTGTTTTGTAACTTTTGGGGGCTTCCGTTTCTACGTAGTACATTTTTCGGTAAAAATGACACCTGATATGTATTCTGTAGGTCCATACGATTAAAATGATACCCTACTTATATAGGTTTGATTTTGTTGGACTTCTGGAAAAAATCATAACTACATGCAGGAAAATTAATACGTTTAAAATTGTCATCTTCTGACCCATATAACTTTTTTATTTTTCCGTGTATGGGGCGGTATGAGTGCTAATTTTTTGCGCCGTGATCTGAAGTTTTTAACGGTACCATTTTTGCATTGATAGGACTTATTGATCACTTTTTATTCATTTTTAAATGATATAAAAAGTGACCAAAAATGCACTATTTTGGACTTTTGAATTTTTTTGCGCGCACGCCATTGACCGAGCGGTTTAATTAATGATATATTTTTATAATTCGGACATTTCCGCACGCGGTGATACCACATATGTTTATTTTTATTTTTATTTACACTGTGTTTTTTTTTTTTATTGGAAAAGGGGGGTGATTCAAACTTTTAATAGGGGAGGAGTTAAATGATCTTTATTCACTTTTTTTTTTCACTTTTTTTTTTGCAGTGTTATAGGTCCCATAGGGACCTATAACACTGCACACACTGATCTTCTATGTTGATCACTGGTTTCTCATAAGAAACCAGTGATCAACGATTCTGCCGCATGACTGCTCATGCCTGGATCTCAGGCACTGAGCAGTCATTCGGCGATCGGACAGCGAGGAGGCAGGAAGGGGCCCTCCCGCTGTCCTGTCAGCTGTTCGGGATGCCGCGATTAGCCGCGGCTATCCCGAACAGCCCGACTGAGCTAGTTGGGAACTTTCACTTTCACTTTTAGCCGCGCGGCTCAGCTCTGAGCGCGCGGCTAAAGGGTTAATAGCGCGCGGCGCCGTGATCGGCGCTGCACGCTATTAGAGGCGGGTCCCGGCTTCACTATGACGCCGGGCCCGCCGTGATATGACGCGGGGTTACTGTGTAACCCCGCGTCATATAAGAAGAGCAGGACCAAGGACGTACCGGTACGTCCTTGGTCCTTAAGGGGTTAAGGACGCAGTCAATTTTATTTTAGGGTTTTTGTTTTTTCCTCTTCTCCTAAAATTCATAACTCTTTTATATTTTCATTGCCAGACCCATATGAGGGCTTGTTTTTTGCGTGACCAGTATTACTTTGTAATGACATCCCTCATTTTACCCTAAAATGTATGGTAAACCCCCCAAAAAAAATTTTTGTGTAAGGAAATTTAAACGAAAATCATAATTTTGCTAATTTGGGGGTTTTGTTTCCGTGCTGTACACTTTACGGTAAAAAATACAGGTTTTCTTTATTCTCTTGGTCAATACAATTAAAATGATACCAATGGTTACATACATTTCCATTATTGTGCTGCTTTTAAAAAATCTCAAACTTTTTTTTCCCATAATCAGTTTGTTTAAAATTGCCCTATTTTGACCACCTCTATCTTTTTTATTTTTTCATATTCAGGGATATTTTTATAGTTCGGACATTTACGCACACAACGATACAAGATATGTTTATTATTTGTTGTTTTTTTATGCTTTTATGTATTAACCTGTTAAGGACATAGGACGTTCTCTAACGTCCTCACTACCTGGGCTTTAATGCCCAAGGACGTTAGAGAACGTCCTGTTGTATTTCCGGTCTCTGCCGCTCGCCGGGCAGAGATCGGAACTGGATGCCTGCTGAAATCCTTCAGCAGGCATCCAGGGCAAACGCCGAGGGGGGCCATGTAGGCCCCCCATGTCGGCGATCGCCGCAAATCGCAAGGGAAATCGCCCTTGCGATCTGCGGCGATACCGGGCTGATCGGGTCTCTGGGACCCGACCGCCCGGTAATTTCGCATGATCCCGGCTGTCAGAGACAGCCAGGACCATGCTGAAGTATCGGAGCGAGGTGGCAAGCCGGCCACCTCCTCCGATCCCCTGCGATCTGTCGGTTAACTAACCGACCAATCGCAGGGGGGAGGGCGGTTACTTCCTCCCGTCCTGCCCGGCCCCTGAAAGTCCGGAGAGGACGGGAGGAAGACCAGAGGACGCGGCGGGGGACGGGGGAGTGCTGGGGACCGGCCCCGGTACTTACCTCGTCCCTGAAGACCCGGATCCCGGCGAGGAAGATGGCGGCGGCGGCGACAGGTGAGTATATCTTCAGCCGCGGTCGGGCCCTTTACAGCAATGCACGTCGCCGTAAAGCGACATGCATTGCTGTATTGGGACCCTGTAAACTACAACTCCCAGCATGCCCAGACAGCCCTTGGCGTCTGGGCATGCTGGGAGTTGCAGTTTTGCAACATCTGGAGGTCCACAGTTTGGAGACCACTGTGCCCTTCCAGATGTTGCAAAACGACACATCCTCAGCATGCCCTTACTGTCCAGGCATGCTGGGAGTTGTAGTTCTGTAACATCTGGCCCTTCAGATGTTGCAGAACTACAACTCCCAGCATGCCTGGACAGTTTTGGCATACTGGGAGTTCTAGTTTTGCAACATCTGGAAGGGCACAGATTGGGAACCACTGTATTAGTGGACTGCAAACTGTAGTCCTCCAGATGTTGCAAAACTACAACTCCCAGCATGCTGGGAGTTGTAGTTCGGCAACATCTGGCTCTAAACATGTTGCCGAACTACTACTCCCAGCATGTCTGAGAATGCTGGGAGTTGTGGTTTTGCAACAACTGGAGGCACACTGGTTGGGAAACATTGTCTGTTTCCTAACTCAGTGTTTCCCAACCGTGTGTCTCCAGCTGTTGCAAAACTATAACTACCAGCATGCACTGATAAACTGTGCATGCTGGGAGTTGTAGTTTTGTAACAGCTGGAGGTCCCCCCCCCCTGTGAATGTACAGGGTACATTCACATGGGCAGGGGGCTTACAGTGAGTATCAGGCTGCAAGTTTGCGATGCAGCAAATTTTGCGCGGCAGCTCAAACTCGCAGCGGGAACTCGCTGTAATCCCCCGCCCATGTGACTGTACCCTAAAAACACTACACTACACTAACAGAAAATAAAATAAAAAGTAAAAAACACTACATATACACATACCCCTACACAGCCTCCCTCTCCTCCCAATAAAAATGAAAAACGTCCGGTACGCCACTGTTTCCAAAATGGAGCCTCCAGCTGTTGCAAAACAACAACTCCCAGTCTTGCTGGACAGCCGTAGACTGTCCAAGCATGCTGGGAGTTTTGCAACAGCTGGAGGCACCCTGTTTGGGAATCACTGGCGTAGAATACCCCTATGTCCACCCCTATGCAAATCCCTAATTCAGGCCTCAAATGCACATGGCGCTCTCACTTTGGAGCCCTGTCGTATTTCAAGGCAACAGTTTAGGGCCACATATGGGGTATCGCCGTACTCGGGAGAAATTGTGTTACAAATTTTGGGGGGATTTTTCTCCTTTAACCCCTTATGAAAAGGTGAAGTTGGGGTCTACAACAGCGTGTTAGTGTAAAAAAATAAATTTTTTACACTAACACGCTGGTGTTGCCCTTTACTTTTCATTTTGACAAAAGGTAAAAGGGAAAAACGCCCCCCAAAATTTGTAATGCAATTTCTCCCGACTACGGAGATACCCCATATGTGGGCGCAAAGTGCTCTGGGGGCGCACAACAAGG
Organism: Hyla sarda; assembly: GCF_029499605.1. NCBI lineage: Eukaryota > Metazoa > Chordata > Amphibia > Anura > Hylidae > Hyla > Hyla sarda. The sequence goes on along the minus strand of NC_079189.1, from coordinate 562,917,912 downwards.
CCCAGAAGGGAGAGTGCACCATGTACATTTGAGGTGATTTGCACAGGGGTGGCTGATTGTTACAGCGGTTTTGACAAACGCAAAAAAAAACAAAAACACATGTGACCCCATTTCGGAAACTACACCCCTCACGGAATATAATGAGGGGTGCAGTGAGAATTTACACCCCACTGGTGTCTGACAGATCTTTGGAAGAGTGGGCTGTGCAAATTAAAAATTTTGTACAGCCCACTGTTCCAAAGTTCTGACAGACACCAGTGGGGGGTAAATGCTCACTGTACACCTTGTTACGTTCCTCAAGGGGTCTAGTTTCCAAAATGGTATGCCATGTGGGGGTTATTTTGCTGTCCTGGCACCATAGGGGCTTCCTAAATGCGACATGCCCCCCAAGCAAAATTTGCTCTCCAAAAGCCAAATATGACTCCTTCTCTTCTGAGCATTGTAGTTCGCCCGTAGTGCACTTCAGGTCCACTTATGGGGTACCTTCATACTCAGAAGAGATGGGGTTACAAATTTTGGGGGGTATTTTCTGCTATTAACCCTTGCAAAAATGTGAAATTTGGGGGGAAACACACATTTTAGTGAAAATTTTTTTTTTTTTTTTTTACATATGCAAAAGTCGTGAAACCCCTGTAGGGTATTAAGGCTCACTTTATTCCTTGTTACGTTCCTCAAGGGGTCTAGTTTCCAAAATGGTATGCCATGTGAGGGTTTTTTGCTGTTGTGGCACCATAGGGGCTTCCTAAATGCGACATGCCCCCCGACCAAAATTTGCTCTCCAAAAGCCAAATATGACTCCTTCTCTTCTGAGCATTGTAGTTCGCCCGTAGTGCACTTCAGGTCCACTTATGGGGTACCTCCATACTCAGAAGAGATGGAGTTACAAATTTTGGGGGGTATTTTCTGCTATTAACCCTTGCAAAAATGTGAAATTTGGGGGGAAACACACATTTTAGTGAAATTTTTTTATTTTTTTTTTACATATGCAAAAGTCGTGAAACACCTGTGGGGTATTAAGGTTCACTTTACCCCTTGTTACGTTTCCCAAGGGGTCTAGTTTCCAAAATGGTATGCCATGTGGGGATTTTTTGCTGTTCTGGTACCATAAGGGCTTCCTAAATGCAACATGCCCCCCAAAAACCATTTCAGAAAAACGTACTCTTCAAAATTCCCTTGTCGCTCCTTCGCTTCTGAGCCCTCTACTGCGCCCGCCGAACACTTTACATAGACATATGAGGTATGTGCTTACTCGAGAGAAATTGGGCTACAAATATAAGTATAAATTTTCTCTTTTTACCCCTTGTAAAAATTCAAAAATTGGGTCTACAAGAACATGCGAGTGTAAAAAATAAGGATGGTGAATTTTCTCCTTCACTTTGCTGCTATTCCTGTGAAACACCTTAAGGGTTAAAACGCTGACTGAATGTCATTTTGAATACTTTGGGGGGTGCAGTTTTTATAATGGGGTCATTTGTGGGGTATTTCTAATATGAAGACCCTTCAAATCCACTTCAAACCTGAACTGGTCCCTGAAAAATAGTGAGTTTGAAAATTTTGTGAAAAATTGGAAAATTGCTGCTGAACTTTGAAGCCCTCTGATGTCTTCAAAAAGTAAAAACTCATAAATTTTATGATGCAAACATAAAGTAGACATATTTTATTTGTGAATAAATTTTTTTTTTATTTGGAATATCCATTTTCCTTACAAGCAGAGAGCTTCAAAGTTCGAAAAATGCAAAATTTACAATTTTTTCAGCAAATTTTGAAATTTTTCACTATGATACGATGCAAGTATCGACAAAATTTTACCAATAACATAAAGTAGAATATGTCACGAAAAAACAATCTCGGAATCAGAATGATAGGTAAAAGCATTCCAGAGTTATTAATGTTTAAAGTGACAGTGGTCAGATGTTCAAAAAACGCTCCGGTCCTAAGGTGTAAAATGGCCTGGTCCTTAAGGGGTTAATATGGGGAAAAAGGGTGATTTAAAACTTTATTGGGGGAGGGGATTTACTTTTTTTTAAACTTTTTTTAACATTTATTTTACACTTTTTTAGTCCCCATAGGAGACTATTTATAGCAATCATTAGATTGCCGCGGGCGATCAGGTCAGCCATTATAAGTGCCGCACTGCTGCAGATGCCGTGATCTGTATTGATCACGGCACCTGAGGGGTTAATGGTAGACATCACCGCAATCCGCCATTACCGGGGAGTCCGCGGCAGCCGCTGGGACCCACCGGGAATGAAGAGAGCGCAGCTCCTGCGCTGGTATCACAGTTGTGCCGTAAATGTACGGCACTGTGGGAGAAGAGGTGCTATGCAACGCCATACATTTACGGTGCATGTCCTTAAGGGGTAAAAAATCAAGCCTACTTCATAAAGACATCATGACAAAAAAGGCTGAAGTTTAGGGATCTGCTGCTAACATCTTGGTAATTCAATGAATAAGGGTCTACAGACCTAAAACGTGTTAATAGGCATTTTTCTTTAAAGTACTTCTTGTTTGACGTCATCTCCTTGTCTCATCACAGCTGACCCAATAGGCTATGTTCACTTGGCAGAATTTCTGCATAGAAATCCGCATGGAAATTCTGCATGTGTTTATAGCCTATTAACTTCAATGGGAATCCGCATTCTTATTCCCAGAGCAGAATCTTAGCTGCGGACGATCCGCAGCTAAAATTCTGCATTCTGCAAAAATATCAGTCATGTCTTATATTTTTGCAGACCTCAGCTGCGGAAGCCCTTGAAGTCAACGGGACTGAATGTGAATTTGGTGCAAAATTCGCACAGATTCTGCACAAAATTCAACATTTGCATTGAATAAAGGCACTTTTTTTTTACTTGTACTGTGTATTCATGTGGAAATTCTGCATGGATTCCTCAGAAATTCCACACATTACTGAAAAAGACGCAGAATTTTGTCCGAATTAATGCGGCCTCAGAATTCACGTATCTATGCTAAATTTCTGCCATCTGAACAAAGTTTTAGTGCCTGATATTTCAGAACACCTACAGAAGTCTTGCGGAGTTCGACCTTCCATAGGTCGAAGCAGTTTTAGCTACTCAATATTAAAGAAGTGATGGCAGAATAGAGTAAACATTTCATTTTCCCTTTCATATGGAATACTGTATATTTTATAAAATGTAGAGATGCTTCACTTCCCCTTTAATACACATCCATATCCATTTTAAGACTTGCTGTGGGCAAAGTTCTAAGTCGCATTTATTGCTTCATTCACGATACATACAGAAGTCTTATAAAACTTTTCTTTGACTCCACTTTCCTGTTTACAAGATTTCTCCAGACATATTTTTATGATGTGGAACAGTATGAATTTGAGAGCATATCAAGTGCACCAGGAACAGACTGACAAATTATTGTCTCTCTCTGATGAGCAGCTAAAGCCCTTGGCTACAGGCCACAGCCATATGCGGTAAGTCGGAGACCCGCCACATAATTATCTGTGCAATATTGGTTTGGTCTTTGAATGTTTACTAGAGGTTGCTGAGGAAAAAAAAAAAAAGTAAATCACTGAACTATCCCCACGGGGGCTTCAAATAAAATGAATTAGTCTTTTAAAATGCAGTAAAGAAAACAACAAGCATTGTGCGGATCTTATATCGTAGGGCGGAAGCGTCATTTGTGCTTAGAAACTAAACTTCTATAACAATAGAGACGTATGTACACTAATGCACGGGGATGTGGAAATAAAAGAGTTCAGATTCCCCGGATTCGTTGTACGGCCTCTATAAATGGCTAGTCAGATTAAGTGGAAAATAATAGCACAATGTCAAATGGCTGCTTTATGTGTGAAGTAAACAAGTATAAATGTTCGGGCTATTTAAAGGGATACTCTGCTCCTTATTCCCTATCCAAAGGAGTGATCGCAGGGGTCCTGCAGCTGGGGACCCCCTCAATTTCAGCTGCGGCACCCCAGACATCCGGTGCATGAAACGAACTTCGCTGTGTGCCGGATGACTGGTGATGTCTGGCGGAGGCTCTTGACGTGTCGCCTGCTCATGAAATCACGGCCATGCCCCCTCAATGCAAGTCTATAGGAGGGGGCGTGATGGCATTGAGGGGGCATGGCCGTGATGTCATGAGCGGGGTACGGCCGTGCCGTCATGAACTTCCAGCACTGCACCCGATGCTCTAAACGAATGCTGGGTGCAACAGGGAGATCGCTAGGGTCCCCAGCGGCAGGACCTCTGTGATCAGACATCTTATCCCCTATCCAAAGGGGGCAGACCACCCCTTTAAATAGCCCAAACATTTATACTTGTTTATAGTAACATTGTGCAGTTTTCGTGCATTTTCTTACTCAAAGTGTGTTTTTTTAGAGAAATATTGTCATGAGTAACTCGACCCATGATAACAATTGAAGTGTGTTATGAAGATTTGACATTTTTTTAGGCTTCTTCACATATTGAATTTTTAGAGCATTTTTCATAAATTTTGCAGAATAAAAGTGTCAGTTCCCAAATCCGTCATAGAAGGATGGTCCTGGCAGCTATCAACTGCTGGGCTGTCGAAAGGGCGGAGCACACAACAGGTGTCCCTGATTAGCTGCCAATCCTTCAGCTGAAAGTCACACTGGCTGGAAGGGTGATGGCAGACTATTGGGACTGGTAGTAGCCAGTGGACAGCATAAGGAGGAAAAATTTGCAGCAGCATGGGTGATAGCACACTAATGGCCTTTTAGTAACAAGCATACAGCAGGAGGAATATTAGTAGACACCAGCGTACAGCAGGAGGTCAAAAAAGCAGACCAGTCTTGGTTGGAGGTTGTCAAATTCTGTAGAGCACAGATTATTCTAAGCATCTACAACTACATGGAGTGGCCCACCCTCAACACCACATGACTGTGCACAGTGGGGACTCCTGGCCACTGTAGCCAAAAGCCAGCACTCCTCTGAGTAAGAACTTTTGATGCGTAATTGGCACCTCCTTTTTCCCCCTCAGCACATCCACCATGATACCTTACAGTATCCCCACCACGCCTAACACCACCAGTCCCATTAGTGCTATGTTCGGCCACTGCATCCCCCTCCACCACCTCAGCAACACGCTCCAAAGGCTGACTGCAACACAACTCCTTCTCGGGGCTCGTACCATCCATCTGTGTAGCAGTGGGGGGGGAGCAAAGGCAGAGATGAGGAAACAGAGCATCTAGGACCAACAATTCCTTGACTAAACATATTTTTGGGTATTGTAAAAGATTTTGTTTGATAAAACCAAAAATATTCATGAAAAATTTGCTCACAGGGCAAATCCCTCTCACATGCATACCCATTACTTTGCAGCTATCATATAACTAGAAAGATGTAAAACACAAATAGAGAAACATAGCCGCACATCCACCATTTGTATTTTGATCTACTTGCTTCTCATGATTTAAAATTACTCACCACATCAAGGATACCTAGTCACAGTGGGTCCCTAACCTAACACTGGCGTAGCGCCGAGTGGTGACCACTGCCTCCGAGACACCACGCCCACCAGGGGAATGACCCAGAGGCCAGGCAGCCCCACTGCTGCCCAACCAAGCCCCTGGTTTTGGTCCTCACCACCCCACAGACAAAGCATCACAGAAACAATGGCCGCCACAGAGAACCACACCAGTGTGAATACCTACTATATGCTCCCTTCCATAGGGTTGGGAGAATATAAGGAGGAAACCCTAATTAAAAATGCCTGGGCCGAATGAGTGGAGAGAAGTGCTGGCCATGGAAGAAGGGAGAGACCACAAATGTACAATGGCGCTACGCCATTGTTAGGTTAGGGACCCACTCTGATTAGGTGGACTTGACGTGGCGAGTGGGCTTGTACTTTTTGATCAAAATGTATACTAACAACCTGTTAGTTTTTTTTTTTATTATGCTGATAAGCAAGTAGATCAAAATACAAATGGTGGATGTGCAGCTATGTTTCTCTATTTGTGAGGAAGATGTAATCAGTGTTTTCTGAAACCAATAATATTTATGAATAATGTATTTGCAGGGCTAATCTCTGTCACAATCATACCCTTTTTAGTGCGCTGCTATTTAATAACTAGAAAGATATATAATGCATATTTCATTGAACCAGAAAAATAAATGTACAATGTCTTTATAAGGCTGATACATATAAATTGCACCCACTTTTTTGTATGCTGCTATGTCACAAACTTGTAGGTATAATGTTTTTGCAATAATCCCTGTAGTTGTAAGTTAAGAGCTGTGCTGTGTTTAGTGTGTTGCATATGTATTGCTATCAAACAGGTCTGCCGTAGCACAGCTTTGCTCAGCTCACTGCTTGCTGTTTTTTTCTTATGGATTAGCCTTGCTTGGCTTTGTGGTACATTATGAGGCTTGTGTATGATTGGACAGGAGGTCCCCCTATGAACAGCCGGCACACACAGGCTGGGGATGAGCACTTCTTTGCTGTGGATTCTTGTATAGCCCCTATAGGATTTGTGCACTGCGGATGTTATAGATCATGAATAGATTCTGGTTCAGGGATGATAACTTTTGCTCTTGTTCAGACGCACACACACTGTCTCTTTTTATTTTTTCCACATATCTGTCATATTTTTACCTATATATCTCTTTCTCTTTCTGTCTGTCTTTCTGTTCAACTCTCTCTTTTCCCTCACGCAGACTGAACGGAACAGTATGTGAGTCCTTACAACTGTGTAAAACTGCCCTCCCTCTTGACCTTTGGGCTGATTGACACTTAAAGCCAGCAAATCACATGATAACACTTCCGCTTAGCACTTCCCCCTACACAAGACTGGGTGACGGGGCATCACAGTAGTCAGAATTGTTTGACAAATAAGATCAGTAACACTCTGGTAAATAAGGGGGAAAAAATTGCAAGGACACAGTCAAGAAAAGCTATGGGTCAAACTAGAGAAAAGTTTGGTATAAAATCAGAAGCACATGCAATGTCAGAAAACAGGCAAAGGTCAAGTCACAGGAGGTCAGGAAGGATATACTGGCACAGGAAGCAAGGAACATGAGTAATGGGGAAGAAACTCTATCATAGGCACCAGTGAAAACACAGAGCAGGTTTAAATGTCCCACCACCAGATCCAGCCCTTTAACCTCCTGTCTGGCCAGCTGGCATTTCACCTGTGATGTGCGGGCCCATTGTCAAGGTGACCAAGGAAGCTGCCGGATGCGGCAGGAGGAAGATAGATGTGGCGCTAAAACCGCTTCTATATACCACCATAGTCTGGTCATTGTGAAATCCATAAGAGATCTCAATAGTGAGTTCGAAATACATTCATTTGATTTAAAATAAAAAATGAAACATAAAAAATAACCCAAAAGCTTTCCATAACCTTTAAGGTCAGCCACTATTTTATATCTGGTTCTTAATGAGTTAACTCAAAGAACATAAACTTTCCTAACCCTCCAACATTTGTAAGACAAACTCTAGATTATTAAAACTCAACTTGTTGTGATCAGCAGCTTTATAAAAATTACCTCCGAGTATACGAGCATTTGGCTAGTAATGTCCATTACCGCCCCAGCAGTATTTTTTAATGTATTCTACCTACTGTGCTTGAAATTGAAATGCAATCCTTTTTTTTTTTCCATCTGAGTTGGCTAAGGATCCATGCTGTATTTGTTGTCATATTGGTGAAAAAAGACAAACTACTCTCACTAAAGAGATAGGACTACAGTACGTATCTAACTCCATTCCAGCTGCCATCTTCTTCTTCCTGGTAGCCAGAACTAGAAGAGCAAAGAGAGGCTAGGCCCCAAAATTTTGATCATTATTTTATCTTATTGTTTTTCTGTTTTTCAGTCTTTAATTTTTTATTTAAAATATAATAAAAAACCTGAAATAACTGTACAAAAGTAAAAAATGCAGCTCAAGGGCACGGCCACATGCAGTGGAAATTTTGCAGATAAGTATGCATTTTTTTCCTACCGCATGGTGCTTACATTTTTAAAACCTCATTTACTTAGCTGCTACAGTATAATGCAAATTTTGTGAAGCAAATACACTATGTCAGTGTTCTCTCCAGCTGTGCACAACTGCAACTTTCAGCCATGCTGCATACAGAATATTTGAATTATTTTATATATTGTTGGGGATCCCTGGCATCTTTTCAAATCACAGCATGCTATAGGTATTGCATTTTTTTCTGATATTTTTTTACTGTAAGCTTCTCAATGGGAGATGAAAATTCTAAAAATATTCATGACAAAATTGTAAAAAAAAAAAAAAAAAAGCCAAGAAAAATGCTCGTAAAAAATAGGCAAGGGGAGGGGATGGGGGGCTTCCACTGTAGAGGATGTCAGAGGGCTTACCTCTCCTCCTTTGATGGCTGCAGATCTATATGAGTAATCTAATGATTCATCCTAAAAGTCCCCTAAGGGAACTAATAAAGTGTGAAAAAAATAAAATAAAAGTTTAATAAAGATTTAAAAAAACATACATTAACCCCTTCCATATTTAAAGGTGAAATTACCTCCCTTTTCAAATTTTCCAAATAAAAAGTATGTAAACATAATAAAAATTAGTCATTTTACCCAAAAATTCACGGCAAAACGGAAAAAAAAATCATTGTGCGACAAAATCGAAGAAAAAGTGCCATTTTGTAATTTTGGGGGCTTCCATTTCTACGCAGTGCATATTTCTGTAAAAACGACACCTTATCATTATTCTGTAGGTCCATACAGTTAAAATGATACCCTACTTATATAGGTTTGATTTTGTCGTACTTCTGGAAAAAATTATAACTACATGCAGGAAAATTTATTAGTTTAAAAATGTCATCTTCTGACCTCTATAACTTTTTTTATTTTTCCACGTACAGGGCAGTATGAGGACTCATTTTTTGCACCATGATCTGAAGTTTTTATCGGTGTGATTTTAGTTTTGATCGGACTTTTTTTTATCACTTTTTATTAATTTTTTAATGGTATAAAAAGTGACCAAAAATACGCTTTTTTGGACTTTGGAATTTTTTTGCGCGTACGCCATTGACAGTGCGGTTTAATTCATGATATATTTTTATAGTTCAGACATTTACTGTTTTAGTTTTTTTATGGGAAAAGGGGGGTGATTCAAACTTTTATTAGGGAAGGGGTTAAATGACCTTTATTAACACTTTTTTTTTTAACTTTTTTTTTGCAGTGTTATAGGTCCCATAGGGACCTATAACACTGCACACACTGATCTCTCATGCTGATCACTGGCGTGTATTAACACGCCTGTGATCAGTGTTATCGGCGCTTGACTACTCCTGCCTGGATCTCAGGCACGGAGCAGTCATTCGTCGATCGGACACCGAGGAGGCAGGTAAGGGCCCTCCCGGTGTCCTGTAAGCTGTTCGGGACGCCGCGATTTCACCGCGGCGGTCCCGAACAGCCCGACTGAGCAGCCGGGATACTTTCACTTTCACTTCAGACGCGGCGGTCAGCTTTGATCGCCGCGTCTGAAGGGTTAATACAGGGCATCACCGCGATCGGTGATGTCCTGTATTAGCCGCGGGTCCCGGCCGTTGATAGCCGCCAGGACCGACCAGATATGACGCGGGGACACCGCGTGACCCCGCAGCATATCGCGGGAGCCAGCGGAGGACGTACATATACGTCCTGCGTCGTTAAGGAGTTAATTGTCCAAACTATTAAAATTCAACATTATTTATCTTGTAAGGTAAATGGCGTAAATGTAAAAACATTCCAAACATCTGAATTCTTTATCATGTCATATCCAAGAAAAAAGTTAGGTAAAAAGTGATCAAAAAGTCATAGTAATAACACAATGGTACCGATAAAAACAACTGATTATCATGCAAAAAATTAGACCGGTATACGGTAAAAAAAAAGTTATAGTGGTCATAAAATGACAATTTAAAAAACAAAAACATAAGGGAAACTATAAAACTTTCCTTCATGATTTATTAAATATCAAAATAACATGTTAGTTTGATGACACAGTGAAATAGAAATCCAAATTCGCTATTTTGCATTTTTTAAAATTTTTGTTCCCAAATTATTATTTTTTGTTTTGGCACATACGTTTTGAAAAATGACATGTGTCATTAAAAAGTAGAATTTGTCCTGCAAAAAACAAGCCCTCATCCGAGTGTGTAGGTGAAAAAACAAGAGGGTTATTGCTATTAAAAGCGAGAAGGAAAAAACTAAAGTGCAAAAACATATTTTGCCCAATCGCTAAAGCAGTAATCCAGGTATTATTAGCTTTTCTCTATTAGTTAAGTCTTAAGTGTTTAACTTGCCTTACATGTGTAAGGTGGATCAACCCCTTTTTTGTGATTTCATGGTCTCTTTAGGTTAAGCTTTCCTCTGGTCTCTTCATGGCTGTTGTCTCTAGCTTTACCCGGATCCTGTTTGGCTGGAGACAACAGCTTATCACAGGGGCACATACCAGCTGTACACGTCATCAGGGGGCTGGTTTGTCAGGGAAGACCAGACGAAGCCAAAGCCCCTTTGATTAGTTGTTGTCTTAAGCTGAACAGGATCATGGGAAAGCTCGAGACAACAGTAATCCAGACAGTGGAGGAATGCTGAACCTGGGGGGACCATAAAATCACAAAAAAAGGGAAAGTAAAGCGCTTAATATATAACTTGGCATCGCAGGCATTATAGTAAAATATTAATACAACCTGGGTAACCCCTTTAAAGGGGTACTCCACCCATAGGCATCGTATCCCCTTTTTAAAGAATAGGGGATATGATGTCTAGGTGCAGAGTACCCCTTTAACGGATTAAAGTAAACATCTTAGCTTAGCCCCCAACTTGAGCGAATAAAGAATATATAGTTGTGTAAATAGTAAAAAAATAAAAAATAAACAGCAGCTTATTACATCTGGATAGTCTATTTTTAATGAAAAGGCTGTGAAAATATTTTATTACTTTTAGTAAAGATATTTTGAGCTTGATTCAGCAGCATTAATATCAACCTCATCATTACAATACAAATGATTGTACATAAACATACATTTATATTTTATGCCTATTTCATATTCACAGATTTTTCCACAAAACAAGCAACAATGAAACTTCAGATAAAAATAAAAGATAAGCAAAATGGAACATTTTGTATTAAATGAAAACAGCTGAAAATATTACTTTATTATCTAAAATATTAGGAAAGCAAATAATAAATGTGAAACAAAGGAGTTTTGTGTAGTGAATCCTAAGCATATAAACAGAAGGGAATCTTCAATGTGTTACTGTATTTTAACCACATTAGTGTCTCAGGAAATAACATCTTCATAGTTTTCCTTACCTTCATTTGGACCTATCTGGGAAAATCCTATGGGAGAATACAATATGAATCTGTTTTTCAGTTATATTTAACTATGAAAATAATTTTCTTTTAAATTTAGTAATAAAGCTCTGGCCTTTTAAGAAAGGGGGTCTAGAGAAAGGGAGCTCTGGCCCTTTAAGAAAGGGAGTTAAGAGTCAGCAGTGAAGGATCATTATCTTGACAGCTCTGCAAGACTTCCTGCTTCTAATGTATAGCAGGAGGAAGAGTCTAAAAGGAAAGAGCTTCTACTTAATGTGGCCTACATCCTCAGTGTGCTGTGTCTGCTACAGACTGGCTAAGTGTATGAAAGACTTAGATTAATACTTTAAAACAGAGGTTGGTAATATTTGACACTGTTGATGTTTTGGACTGCATCTCCCATGATGCTTTTGCATCATTATGGCTGTAAAAGCATCATTGAAGATGTAGTTCACATCTGCAGTGTCAAAGGCCTACCCCTGCTTTAGAAGGTGCTGTGGCCTCCTCTAGCAAATTTACCCTTTACAAGCAGCCCTATCCTCCTAGTTTAACTAGGCTGCATAATAGACTGGAAATCTTATTTCAATATTGTTTCATCTGATTTGCATTTTGCTCATTCGGTACCCATTGGAGTCCGTCGTGAATTGCTTTACCAAGCTCATGGTTCACTTTTGATTAATGCAAGAGAAAAATATGGCAATTGGTTCTTCCATTGCATTTTTTGGACCAGTTTCTTGTTAAAGCACACAACTGCAAATGAACTGCAAAAGGTTCCAGCATTTAGATTTAATATAGAATCAGTTCCCACTCATAGTAAGTGCCTTGCAAAGACAATAATCTCACCAATCTATAGGTAGATAGCTGTCAATCACTGGTTGGTGAGCATCAAGGAATAACACTTGTTCTCCTGCCTAGCAGAATGATTCCCTTGAAATCTAATGTGAACTATGTTTACCTCTATGTTGAATACTTGAAGCATTCCTTTTACATTTATTTGTGTTCATCATTAAAACCAGACAGCAGGCATTGGAGGACTAGGTATACTTCTAGCCAGGCTTGGTGTTGCCTCTCCATGTGCTGATGTCGAGGCCTAATTCCAAAATTTGGACCCTGCCCGTACCTTACATTTCACTCTGCAGATACAGCATTGTGCCTGCTTTCCTACATCTGGTAACATAATAAAGAATTTCCACACAACAGGATACAGTAAATAGTCAGGTACATCAGCCCCAGATTGTGTCCCTGTTCAAGAATGTTTTTTTTTTCTCAAGCCTTCAGATCCAGCACCAGGGTTACCGTCACTTGTTCCTGAGCTGCTCAACTAAAGGCCCGCTGACATCCTTCTCTCTAAATTCTGTATCATCCTCGCCACTCCTCTCAGTAAGAAATTTTAATGTGTGATCATGGCCGCCTTGTTCCCCCTCAGCACATCCACCAAGCCTACCACCACCAGTCCCACTTGTACTATTCTAGGCCACTGCATCCCACTCTACCACCTCAGTAACACACTCCAAAAGGTGACCTTGACACTATTCTTCCTTGTGGCTTGTACTATCCATCTGTGTAGCAGTAGGGGGGAGGGGAGCAAAGACAGAGATGAGGAAACAGAGAATCAAGGACAGAAAAAATTCCTTGACCAGACATATTTTTTGGTTTTGTTTAAGATTTTGTTTGATAAACCCAATAATATTCATGGAAAATGTGTTCACAGGACAGATGTGTGTCAAATTCAAGCCTTGATGCTATGGCACAACTAGAAAGATGTAATAAATCCAGATAATAAAAGCTCCAAAGTTTCAAAAAATGGTGTCTTTATTCACCTATCAAGGTGCAAAGTGCGACGTTTCAGCCTCACAATGAGGCCTTTCTCAAGCAATTCAATAGCATTATATCACTTCCTTATATATGGTAATCATCTGTGACATCACACAATTCTATTTACATAAATTATGCAAATACACAGAACAATATATTCAATCCATTACAACAGTGCATCAATAAAACCGTGTAAATATTATCACATCTGGTGAAAATCCATATAGTGTATCTGAACATTCTTACCAATCATCATAAAACATCAGATCTCATGTGTTCTTCAATATAGACATCTGTCAGTGGGTTGTCTCTCACCTAATGTGTTCAGATAAACAAAACTTGATTCGCTGTTCCCACATCACATAGTTCGTTTGTAAACAAATGCAGAGTACAGGACCGGAAGAGCGCTCCTCTTCCAGATCGCTCCTCCCGTTCATTGCTTCACCTTGCATCCAGATCGATATGGAACTTCAGTGCATGCGCATTCGCTGGTCATAGACTACAGTAGCCATGTTCATTAAAGGCAAGTAGAGTGACTACTGAGCATGCGTACTCACACTTCCAAGACTTAAACGCCCATCATAGTTGCTGAGAATTAACACATAGCATGCTCTATATAGTAAACCAATATAGACGCACTAATTATATCTATGTTACCATAATTGTCATAATAAAAAAAAGTCTCAAGCCAGTTGTCAGATATATTCTACAGCTACCCATATATCCACATATGTCACTGGGTGTGAAAAAGGTAAGTAGTAACCCAAATGGTGATTAGGGAGCCTCACATCCGCCATACTCATCCAGAATCAAAACAATATGCAAATTAGTTGGATATTGAACTAAGAGTCAACACTCTATAAAACAAATGTTAGTCTTATAAATATAGGATAAATTGTAAATTTCATACGGCTATTAAGGATCCTGTTCATTAACGTCCCAATTTGGGAGTATATCCATTCATACTGACACACCAAAAGATATATGCGTCAGTATATGATATATGATCATATACAGCCCGAATATGCATGTTTATTTAGCACTCCCCCTGTGCTCTTCCAAGGGAAGACCTAACCTCCCTGGCCCATCCATCTGAGTTCTGAAGAGTACATCTATTGATAGGTAGCGAGTCAAGAGAGCCATTATCCAGGCTTCAAAACTCAGGATCTACCAAATATATATTTTTTCACACAACGCTTGTATCATAACCCCTGAACCATGTACAGTGACTCAAGGATCAGGACTGACCACATACTCACTGACCAGGATCCACTTAAGCCATAACATTAAAACCAACAACTAATTCAAACTGGATTAGTCTGACAGATCAAGAAGCCCCCCAAAACCAACTTTACAAACACAACCTCCAACACTAACACAAACCTCCAGATACAACACACTGTTGACAATAGGACATTTTATTCAATATCTGGCAACACAGCATGGGACCATATTCAAATGTTTATCTTGTATATTCACATTATGAATAAAGGCATGGATCTGTACTCAGTCTGGACACTTGTATATTCCTTCTAGATATCATAAAGAATCTTCCATCGACATGATGTTTGGAACATGTGATAATTGGTGTGGAAATAATCCCAAAGTGAACCCCATGTGCACTAAAAAAACTGAAAAATAAAATTAATATAACAAGAATTTGTATAAAAACCTATTGTTGGTAAAATTATATTTTGATATCTATGTTCTCTGTGTATATATATATATATATATATATATATATAGCCTAACTTTAGATGGTGTTGACCGGTTTTATCCAGTTTCAATTAACCATTGTCTTAGTTCTGGTCAGCGACCAGTGATGCTTGAAAACTATCCAAATGAACTTGGTAAATAATGAGGCTTTTGTTGGATAACAAGCTTTTTCTACGATTAAGAAGAAAGCGGAAAAGGAACCCTGTGATTGGTAATAAAGTTATACACCATGAGACTCATTATCCAATCAGCTCACACCCAGAGTGTTGCCCTATAAAAGCACTGTAATCTATTTTGGGGTATGATTTTTTTCTGCGGAGATGTTTCTCTGGTTGTAAGAGAACATCCACCTATATCGATGCATGTGCAATAAATCTGTCTGCTAATCAACACGGCTGGAGTTGACTGATCACAGGGAGAAATAGATCCTAACACCTATATACAGAGTAGCTAACGTGAATCATCTCATACAGAACAATGAGGTCACTGGACTCCAATGGCCTCCACAGTCACCAGATCTCATCCTATAGATCACCGCTGGGATGTGGTGGAACGAAGATTATCATCATGGATGTGCAGCCGACAAATCTGCAGCAACAGTGTGATGTCA
Source organism: Hyla sarda (assembly GCF_029499605.1). Taxonomy (NCBI): domain Eukaryota; kingdom Metazoa; phylum Chordata; class Amphibia; order Anura; family Hylidae; genus Hyla; species Hyla sarda. Next base: position 562,902,512 of record NC_079189.1, on the reverse strand, counting down.
TCATGTCCATATAGAGGAACTGTGTAATGTCATCATGTCCATATGGAGGAACTGTATGATGTCATCATGTCCATATGGAGGAACTGTGTGATGTCATCATGTTCATATGGAGGAACTGTGTAATGTCATCATGTCCATATGGAGGAACTGTGTGATGTCATCATGTCCATATGGAGGAACTGTGTGATGTCATCATGTCCATATGGAGGAACTGTGTGATGTCATCATGTCCATACGGAGGAACTGTGTGATGTCATCATGTCCATATGGAGGAACTGTGTAATGTCATCATATCCATATGGAGGAACTGTGTAATGTCATCATGTTCATATGGAGGAACTGTGTGATGTCATCATGTCCATATGGAGGAACTGTGTGATGTCATCATGTCCATATGGAGGAACTGTGTGATGTCATCATGTCCATATGGAGAAACTGTGTGATGTCATCATGTCCATATGAAGAAACTGTGTGATGTCATCATATCCATATGGAGGAACTGGGTAATGTCATAATGTCCATCAGCCCAGATGGTTGACACTCAATGGGCATTTTCTGGCACATATGACAAAAGGCAAAGCCTTGTCCACAGTGTATCAAGCTCAGCTGTGTGAACTGGACCAGGTCAGTGAGCGAACTCAGTCTTTGTGAATAATGGAAATGAAAACAATAATATTTACATTCACTTAAAGTAAGCATAGATCTTAAAAAAAGTAAAAGCAACATATATGATTCATACAGTACGTGAGTCTAAGCACATATTATCAGAATATTTAAAATAAAAGTTGCAAAGCTACTGATCAGGCATTGAAACTTGGCAACCCATTGAAATAATCAATTCAGCTCTGCTACATGCTCACATTGTTTTGTTATTTTTTTATAAATCATTTCATGTACTATATATTGAACCAGTATTGTATATTGCTGTGATCCTGCAATATTTCTAAGTATCTAATACCTACAGTATCTCCTTTATAAGCTAGGAACGGATAATCCTCAATTAGAAAATCCTTTGTGATTTGAAGGATGGAAACAGTGATGCAATGTGGTTTGCTATTGATTATAAGCGGCCTCTTCTCGTCTACGCCGCTTCGAGTTGATCTTGACAGACAATGAAGAGCGTTTCTTTATATTTTAATATGCAATGTGATCTGTACTCCCAGGAAACCGAGCTATACCTGAAAAATGTCTTCACAAAGCAATGAACCTTTTCAAATTTACTCACTCTCTCTAATCTTTTTAATTGTTTATTGCTGAACTTGAAAATCAAGTGCCGTGGAGTGATAAGAATACATTAGGCTTTCATTGCGGCATAATATTGAATTTACTTTCAGCAATTGTTTGTATTCTCAAAGAGATATGGAAATCAACCAATAGTGTATGAATAGATATGCACCAACACAGTGTCCAAATTATCAGGGGACTGTCTAAGTGAAAGGCGAGGAAAGTGCTGCTCATCTCATGACAAAAAAGAAATAAAGAAATCATAAAATTCTATTTTTCTTTGAAAGATTACTTGTGGATATATATATATATATATATATATATATATCTATATATATATATATATATATACATACATACAGTAGAATCTCCCAATAGCGGACACTCACAAAAAAAATAAAAATTTCTGTTATTGAGAAATGGCCACTTTAAGGAAAGAAAGGCTCAAAAATCTTTCTAAATGACCGAATACTGTACTGTACTCACTCCAGAGTGTAATTACCTATAAAAGATGATAAAATAGTAGAATCCCAGTCATATCAGCATTCTATTACAGAGAGCAGTGTGTTGCACAGAAAAGCTTTTCTACAGCAGCAATTCACCTCAAGCCCAAATCCACCCTAGAAGCACTGATAGGGAAAAGAGTGAGAATGAGAGAGGAAGTGCAATTTTGGGTGTAGTACACAGCGACTGTGTGCTGCAGCACTGGTGTGTACAACAACTGAAAAGCTAATAGTAGCCAGCCAGTTAGGGTGAGCAGAGCACTAAAAGCATATTGTCCTCTATTAAGTGTAATCTGTGTTTATATCTAAGTGGTGTACCATTTTTTTCCTGTTAAAGTCTTAAGGGCCTAGATACTGTGAAATTCCAGGCAAATGTACACACCTGCTGGTGATGTAGACATATACTGTTATAAAAATACTGGAGCGCATTGTCCTCCCCTCATAAGTGCATACCACATACGTACATCTAAGTGGCGTACCATTTTGTTCCTATTAAAGTCTTAAGGGCCTAGATACTAGATATGAGCGAATCGAATGAAGTCAAATTCGTTCCGAATTTCATGAAAAATTTGATTCGGACCGAATCCGAACTTGGACTCTATTCAAAATAACAAATTTATTCATTAGTGACACTGGCTGTAATATGTATAATACAGTAGGCAAAAAAAAAAAAAGCTGTAAATTTACAGAGGTCTTCTATCAGAAATCAAAGATACTTCAAATTGTAATTTGCGGAGGCAGATGGCTGGGACAATAATGTATGTATGTATTTAATGTAATTGTGAAGGACAATGTCATTGTAATTATACAGTATGAGCTGGTTTTAAATAAAAAAATTACTGCAAAACTCTTCTCGTAATTCCAATGTCTCAGCATATGCAGGAAGACATGGATGGGAACTATTATTTCAGTAGAATGGAAAGGACATTTTCGTTGCTGTAAAATGTAGAAGGGAATATGTAACCATGGATGTGGGATGTGGGATTACCTTATATATATATATAAATATATGAAAAATCTTTTATTTTTTTATAGGATGATGGGAGTTGTAATTCTTGAATTCCAGTTGTCCCCACTTTAATTCACAGTGGTTGCAGCTTGGACCGGCAGGGAGTCACTAGGACCGTATGAATGGAAGAAAGAAAGTTTTGAAATATACAGTAGCTGCTCTAATTGGAGCAAATTTAGGTTAATTGAATAATGAGACTACAGCCAATTAAGGTCAAATAGGTAATAGAACATCAAAGGAATGTAGGTCAGGTAGTTTGACCTTTATTTGCTGTGGTTTTACTTAATTATGTAATTGAGGTCTTTACCTCCTATTTCCTGTTCTTCATTAATCTTTCTGCTGTGTGAGCGGAAAAAAAAATACATATATATACATGACAAATTCATATATATATATATATATATATATATATATATATATATATATACACACACACAAATATATATATATATATATATATATATATATATATATATATATATATATGTATATATGATCTAATGTGAAAGTTTATATCTACATTTACATGAGCGGAAAAAATTAATATATATACAATTATATGACTTGAGAATACCGACTTGAGAAAGGTGGTGTGAGACCACAGAAACGTCCTATTTTTAGCTGGAATAAACCACTTTTTCATTTTGCTACTCTTGTGTGCTGCAGCCACTTCTTTCTTATACAGATATATGAATTATATATCTCAATATATATATATATATATATATATATATATATATATATATATATATATATCTTTATTTATATATATATATATATATATATATATATATATATATGTATATATACATATGTAGATATTTAGAGATATGGATATATAAATCATATATCTGTGTATATATACAGTACAGACCAAAAGTTTGGACACACCTTCTCATTCAGAGTTTTCTTTATTTTCATGACTATGGAAATTGTAAATTCACTCTGAAGGCATCAAAACTATGAATTAACACATGTGGAATTATATACATAACAAAAAGGTGTGAAAATATGTCATATTCTAGGTTCTAGCCACCTTTTGCTTTGATTACAGCTTTGCACACTTTTGGCATTCTCTTGATGAGCTTCAAGAGATAGTCACCTGAAATGGTATTCCAACAGTCTTGAAGGAGTTCCCAGAGATGCTTAGCACTTGTTGACCCTTTTTGCCTTCATTCTGCGGTCCAGCTCACCCCAAACCATCTCGATTGGGTTCAGGTCCGGTGACTGTGGAGGCCAGGTCATCTGGCGCAGCACCCCATCACTCTCCTTCTTGGTCAAATAGCCCTTACATAGCCTGGAGGTGTGTTTGGGGTCATTGTCCTGTTTAAAAATAAATGATGGTCCAACTAAACGCAAAACGGATGGACTAGCATGCCGCTGCAAGATGCTGTGATAGCCATGCTGGTTCAGTATGCCTTCAATTTTGAATAAATCCCCAACAGTGTCACCAGCAAAGCACCCCCACACCATCACACCTCCTCCTCCACTCCAGCACATCTGTGAAGAGAAAACCTTTCAGGTGACTACTTCTTGAATCTCAACAAGAGAATGCCAAGAGTGTGCAAAGCAGTAATCAAAGCAAAAGGTGGCTACTTTGAAGAACCTAGAATATGACATATTTTCAGTTGTTTCACACTTTTTTGTTATGTATATCATTCCACATGTGTTAATTCACAGTTTTGAGGCCTTCAATGTGAATCTACAATTTTCATAGTCATGAAAATAAAGAAAACTCTGAATGAGAAGGTGTGTCCAAACTTTTGGTCTGTACTGTATATTATTAGAATTTTTTTTCACTCACACAACAGACAGATGAATGAAGAACAGGAAATAGGAGGGTAAGAAGTTAATTGAATAATGAAACCACAGCCAATTAAGGTCAAACCACTTGACCTACCTATTTGACCTTAATTGGCTGTGGTCTCATTATTCAATTAACCTTAATTTGCTACTGTATATTTCAAACTTTCTTTCATTCATATGGCCCCAGTGACTCCCTGCTGGTCCTTGCTGCAACCACTATGATTGCAAGTAGGGACATCTGGAATTAAAGAATTACAACTCCCATCATCCCCTACATAAACATTTAAAGATTTTTCACATATATAAAAAGGTAATCCCACATCCATGTTTACATATTCCCTTCTACAGCTTACAGCAACAAAAAAGTATTTTTCATCTGACTGAAATCATAGCTCCCACCCATGTGTTCCTGACCATGTCTTCCATGATTTAAAACCAGCTTCTATTGTATAATTACAATGACATTGCCCTTCACAATTACATTAAATACATACATACATTATTGTCCAGGCCATCTGCCTCCACAAATTACAATATAAAGTATCTTTAATTTCTGATAGAAGGCCTCTGTAAATTTATGGATTTTTGATAAATTAGGGAAACTCAGTCTTTTTTTGCCTACTGCAGTATACATATTACTGATGTACATGTCCTCGGCTCATCTCTGACCCCTATAATTATTCATGGCAGCACATCTAAATTCCCGAAAAATTTTTATAAAATAAATGGGGCTAAAAAAAAGTAAAGTGAAAATAAAAAAAATATGATTTAGAACGAAAACTAGACCAAAAAAATATTGAGCGCTGAATTTTATGGTCCCTGTTCACTCCCAAAAAATGAAAAACAAAAATAAAATGTTAATGTTCATTTTTTAAAGAACATACCTGCTAGTGTTGTGAGACAAATATTGTTTTTAGCATACTGTAGTGCTTTGTCCTCTCCTCATTAGTGCATACCACATAAGTACATCTAAATGATGTACCATTTTGTTCCTGTTAAACACTTAAGGGCCTAGATACTGTGAAAGGCCAGCGAAAAGTACACACCTGCTGGTGTTGTAGACAAATACTGTTTTAAGCATACTCGAGCGCATTGTACTTTCCTCTTGAGTGCATACCATATACGTACATCTACGTGGCGTACCATTTTGTTTCTGTTAAAATCTTAAGGGCCTAGATACTGTGAAAGGCCAGCCAAAAGTACACACCTGCTGGTGTTGTTGACACATACTGTTTTAATAGTCGTGGAGCGTATTGTACTCCCCTCATATACGCACTGAGTATGTCAGGCAGGGAAGTTGCAGGATGTGCACAGAGGAATGGCAGAGGCCTAAATAAATCAGGCAGAGGTTGCAGCAGACTAGGGGTGAGTGACAGCAGGAGTCGCAGCGAAAGGCCTGAACTCCCTGTATCAGCTAGCAGTCGTGTCTCAACCAGAAGCCCATCTGCCGTCATCGATTGGTTAACACGGTTATCTACTTCATCACAAGTTACATCTGACACCCCCAGTCAACAGTCGGTGGGTTCCTCAGACACAACCCACAGTTGGCATGGCCCGGGAGCAGTCCCTGTCCTCCCATTGCCTCGGTCCTATGCTGTGCCCTCCCCACAAAAGTATCTTATGCTGTGGGTTCAGGTCCACTATTTAGTGAGGACGATCTACTAGAGGACAGTCAGCAGCTACTGCCCAGCCAAGAAGTGGAGGAGATATCCCCAACTGCGTTGTGGCAGTTTTTCATCAAGCATCCTGAGGATGTTAACCTGGCCACATGCAAGAAGTGTCGGCAGAAGGTGAAGCGTGGCCATGATCCCAATGTTGGCACGACGGCACTGTATCAGCATATGCAGCTTCATAATAAAGCTGCCTGGGAAAACTGTGGCTCTGGTGTGGTGGTACAACCTGCTGTATCACCCAGTGGCACACCACTCCCTGTTTCAGCCAGCCAAGGCTCCACCACCTCAGCCGACGGGACCTGAGTGTCATACCCATCTTATGTCGCTCCTGCTCCTCCTACTTCAAGTCAGTCATTCTGCCAGCACTCCATCGGCAACGCCATGTCCAAGAGAAAACAGTATGCACCCACTCATCCAACAGCGCAGAAGCTGAATGTGCTCCTGTCCAAGTTGCTGGTGCTGCAGTCCCTCCCCTTTCAAATGGTGTGATCTGCACCTTTCAGAGAACTGATGGCTTCTGCCGAGCCGAGGTGGAGAGTCCCAAGTCGTAATTTCTTTGCAAAAAAGACAGCACCAGCCCTGCACAATTTTGTGGAAAAGAAGGTGGGCCAGTCCTTGAGCCTGTCTGTGTTTAGCAAAGAGCACGGCAGCGCTGACGTGTGGAGCTGTAACTAGTCAGGGACAATATATGTCCTTTACGGCCCATTGGGTGAATGTGGTTCCTGCACAGCCACAACACCAACTTGGACAGGTCATGCTGATTCCGCCTCCATGCTCTCAGGCCATTGGTCCTGTGACAGTGTGCGACTCCGCCTCCTCATCCTCCACCGTGTCCTCAGCCTCCACTGCACGGACAAGTCTCAGTGCCCCTCAAGCATACCATGTGTGCAGGGCATTCATCATGAAATTGAATCATGGCTTACTCCACGAAGACTGGAAATGGGAACTATGGTGACCGACAATGGGAAGAACATCTTGTCTGCACTGCGACAAGGAAGCCTGAGACATGCGCCCTGCATGGCACACGAGTTCAATCTGGTTGTCAAGCGATTCCTGAAGTGTTCCTCACATCTGCAAGACATCCTAACAATAGGAAGAAAACTTTGTATGCACTTCAGCCACTCATACACCACAAGCAAACCCTCCTTGACCTGTAGTGTCAGAATGGTATCCCACAACATGATATTATTTACGACGTTTCCACATGTTGGAATTCCACCTTCCATATGTTGGACCGTCTGCATGAACAGAGAAAACCATCACCAATTTCTTGTTGATCCTAGCCGATAGGGGTACTCCCCTGTGTAACTTCAATGTCAACCAGTGGCAGCTCATACATGACACTTGCCATTTGCTCAGGCTCCTTGAGGAAGCCACCTTATTAGTAAATTGCCAGGATTACGGGATGAACAATGTCATTCCACTGCTTAATTTACTACCACATGTGTTGGAAATGATGGCTGGTCAGGGCAATGGAGACGTGGCGCCTACATCTCACGGCCACAAGAGCCCTGAGGGGGCTGAACTGGAGGAGGGGAAGGGGCACAGTGGAGCACAGTTTTTAGGTTTCGTGAGATGGGCGGGATGAGCAGGAGCAGCCAGAGGAGCTAGGAGGTTATGAGGAAGGTGAGACAGAGGATCCAGACACACCGTGGCAGTATGCAGTGGAGATGGAGTCAGGGAGTCCCTCCGAGTCACTAGCACAAATGGCACGATGCATGCTCACTTGCTTGTGTAGTGACCGCCGAATTGTCACCATTTGGCTGCGTGATGAATTCTGGCTCTCCACCTTATTGGACCTTCATTACCAGCACAAAATGGGGGCCTTTTTTACACCCACTGAGAGGAAAAACGAACTGACCTACTACAGAGACATCCTACGTAGTCAGTTGGCCTATGCCTATCTGCGCCATCACCCATCCGCTCGCAGGTCTGACTTGGGGGGGGACTTTGTGCTCACCTTCCACTGCCATGGCTGCTGGGGAGGGGTGGGATGGCAGGAGCAGTACCAGCTCCATCAGTAGAAGTCTGAGTCTATAGTCGCTGATGAGTAGCTTTCTTCACCCGCATAGTGAAGCAACTTATCAGCAGCAGGTAGACCTGGAGCAGGACCTGAACCAGCAGGTGGTGGCATACCTTGACATGACCATGCCAACACACCTTGAAGATCTGCTGGACTTCTGGGCAACCAAACTGGATTTGTGGCCGCAACTCAGTTTGCCCTGGAAAAGTGTTTAGTGCGGTGGGGGCCATAGTAACCCCAAGGAGAACTCGTCTGTCCATGATAAATGTGAAAAGACTGACCTTTGTGAAGATGAATCAGGCATGGATCAGCCAGGATTTCCAACCCCCAATGCCTGATGCATCAGAGTAGATTGACCATGATGCCACACCAACACTTCACAAACATGGATAATGTAAAACATATTTAAGGTGCTGCTCCCCAGTAACAGACATTCATCCACATCAAACCTAATACTGAGGATATACATGAGCTAAAATTGAACTTTTCTTAGGATAAAATATATGTACCATAATTTTTTTTTTAAATCGAACAAAAGGAAAGGTGTGCAAAAAAAAAACACCATTTGCTACCTACACCACCAAGTATTGATGTGATGCAAAGACCCCTAAATGGTGGGGGTAAAAACTTCTCCTGTAAGCCCTACTCTCACATGAATTCCCTTCTTGGCAATTGTTACTCGCCCTAAAAAGGGAGGCCGCACACAGGAACTTCTCCCTATTTCCACCTACAAACACTGCCATTTCACAGGGTTTTAAGTTGGAAATAGGGAGAGTTTCCTGAGTGGGGCCGCCCTTTTTAGGGCGAGTAACACGTGCCAAGAAGGAAATTAATAATGCGAAAGTAGGGCCTTACAGGGAAAGTTTTTACCCCCACTGGTTACAATGGACCATACGTGGTTCCATTACACCTTTTAGAGGTCTTTGGATCACATCAATACTTGGTGGTGTAGATGGCACATAGTGTTTTTTGCATACCCTTCCTTTTGTTTGATTTAAAATAATTTTTGGGTACACATATTTTATCCTAAAAATATCATTAAAAGTTAAGTTTTACGTAATGCATATCCTCAATACATATTTGTGCACACTAACACTTTAATAAAAGTGACCGTTTTCTTCTGCCTACCTGCCTCAGCTACTATTCTGATCCTGCCACACACCTGATGCCATACATCTGATGCCAAGTTCTCCTTTTTTCACCCACCTTCGTCACTAGGTACTAGTGTTGCCACTCACCGCCCTACTTTTTTACCGGGTCACTTTCAGGGCTCCTGATGCTGCTGATGCCACCTCCAGTCTGCCTCATACTGCCACCATATATTCTCCTCATGATGATTCCAGCTTCAGGCTGTCTCATTCTGCCATCATATGTTCTCTGAATGCTGCTGCCACCTCCAGGCTGTCTCATTCTGCAACTATATGGTCTCCTCATGCTTCTACCAACACCATGCTATGTCATTCAGCCACTATTTGGTCTCCTCATGCTGCCGCCAACTCCAGGCTGTGTCATTCAGCCACTACATGGTCTTCTCATGCTGCTGCCAACCCCAGGCTGTGTCATTCAGCCACTATATCATCTCCTCATCCTGCCGCCAACTATAGGCTGTTTCATTCTGCCACTATATGGTCTCTCATGCTTCTGCCGCCTCCAGACTGTGTAACTGTACTGCCACGTGGTCTCCTCATGCTGCTGGCACATTAAATAAAACTTTTTAGGTTCATCTATTTGAAATCTTCAATTTAAATGTTAACATTTTTTAAAATCTTTTCAATTGTGAGGCCCTATGGTCTCCTCATGCTGCCTCCACCTCCAAGCTGTGTCATTCAGCCACTACATGGACTCCTCATGCTGCCGCCACCTCCATGCTTTCATTGTGCTGCTCTGCGACAGTGATCCTAATAGCGATGCCTCCAATCTGCATGTCATACTAAATAACAGTATTATGTCATTAACCCAGCACACACCCTATGCGTGTTACAGCAAGGCAAAGTTTTCTACATCCCTATTGAGTCTCTCTGTAGGCTAGAAATAGCCATTATTAAAACAGATTCGCCGCAAAAATTTTTTTTATCAAATCTCTAGCACTGACCATAATTATATCACCTGTGAAGGAAATACAGGAAACATGACCTGTTGGGAGTACTGCAGGACCGCACCTATTGTGAGGTGTCAGCTAAGGGAGATTTTACTAGATATATATCAAAAAGGTATATAACAAAAAGGGTGTACGTTTCCTCCTTGTGCATGGGCACCATTTCTGGAAATTGAAAGACAGTTAGCACTCCGCTAAGCATTCTGGAAAAAGAAATATGAAAATCCACTCATCACACCACCTTTACAGTTGGTATTCCCTAAACATCAGCTTTTGGGATGTTTAGGGAATGCTACCTGCAGGGCTGCCATCAGAGATTTCGGGCCCCTTACACAAGTTAATGCCTGGAACCCCCTTCCCCCTAGAGGCCTGTCCCTGAGTCTGCCCCCAGGGAAACCTCCTCTTCCCCCCCCCCCCCCATTTATTTTTCTAATTATGTATTTTTTTAATTAGATTACAGCAGAGGGCAGTGCAGTAAAACACTGTGCTGAAAAGTATGTAACTGTGCCGCACTCTGCTATAATCTAATATACCCTATTCTGGCTACTGTAAAACTGCCCTAAAAATTTGTGAATATTCCCACATACTGGTGGAGATTTATGAAAACCTGTGAGAGGAAAAGTGTAGAAGTTGTCCATAGCAACCAATCAGGTGGCTTCTTTAGTTTTTAAGAAAGCCTTTGAAAAATAAATAGGAGCAATCTGATTGTTGCTATGGGAAACTGCATCACTTTTCCTCTCTACAGGTTCCGATAAATCTCCCCCACTGACCATACAGAGGTAGAATCCAGGAAGTGTCTGCTGACAGTATAGGGGATTACAATGACATGACTCACAGGCGACCTCTTTTTTGATCGGAGTTGTTCAAGTTTCCTTTTCTTCTCCATCTGGCCAGGACCTCCATGAAGAGTTCTCCAATCTCTGACTTGTCTCTGATGGACACACAATTTAGGCTCTTTTCTAAAGCACCATCCCCACCTCTATACAAACTCCACATCAATATTTCCTCACATAGTAATTGAGGGAGATTTATCAAAACCTGTGCAAAGGAAGAGTTACCCATAGCAACCAATCAGATTGCTTCTTTCATTTTGCAGAGGCCTTGTTAAAAATGAAAGAAGCGAGCTGATTGATTGCTATGGGCAACTGGGCAACTTTTCTTCTGGACAGGTTTTGATAAATCTCCCCCATAGTGTCCACTTTTTGCCCCCCCATACACAGATACAGCCCCCATGTGTGTGCACAGCCCCAATACACATCCCCCACATGTACACCTAATGTGGAGGAACTGTACTGCACCTAATGTGGGGGACTATACTGCACCTAATGTGGGGGAACTATACTGCACCTAATGTGGAGGAACACTGCTAGCCTAATGTGGGGAGAACTTTGCTGCACCTAATGTGGGGAGAACTCTGCTGCACCTAATGTGGGGGGAACGCTACCTACCTAATGTAGAAAGAACTCTGCTACACATAATGTGGGGAGAACTCTGCTGCACCTAATGTGGGGGGAATGCTACCTACCTAACGTTGAAAGAACTCTGCTGCACCTAATGTGGGGAAAACTCTGCTGCACCTAATGTGGGGAGAACTCTGCTGCACCTAATGTGGGGGGAACTCTGCTGCACCTAATGTGGGGGGAACTCTGCTGCACCTAATGGGGGGGGAACTGCTGCACCTAATGTGGGAGGAACTCTGCTGCACCTAATGTGGGGGAACTCTGTTGCACCTAATGTGGGGGGAACTCTGCTGCACCTAATGTGGGGGAACTCTGCGGCACCTAATGTGGGGGAACTCTGCTGCACCTAATGTGGGGGAACTCTGCTGCACCTAACGTGGGGGGGAACTCTGCTGCACCTAACGACTCTGCCGCACCTAACGTGGGGGGAACTCTGCCGCACCTAACATGGGGGGAACTCTGCCGCATCTAACGTGGGGGGAACTCTGCCGCACCTAACATGGGGGAACTGTGCCGCACCTAACGTCGGGGGAACTGTGCTGCACCTAATGTGGGGGCCTAGTATCGCGCTCCCAGAATTCAAGGGCCAGCGTTACTATGTCCTGATGCCGGCCATAGAGCGTGACGTGCGTGAACATCATGGGGGGGGGGGGGCTCGCTCCATGTCCATTTTGCTTGGGGCCCTCAAATTCCTTCAAATGGCCCTGACACAAACACAGCCCCCATATACACATACATAGCCTTCAATTCATGCATACACTGCCCTTATGTACACATAGGGTTGCAACCTTTTTTTCCAAAAAATCCCATAGTAATTTGCAACATTACAGGAAGCTACGCACATGCCCATACACGTTGCGTCAAATAATGGCACAGAGGAATCAGAAGGGGAATAAAATGGCACCGGAGGGGGATCAGAGGGGGCAAATTGAAATGGCACAGGGGGGATCAGATGGGGGGACTGAAATGACACAGGGGGATCAGGGTGGGGGGAGGATGATAAAAAAATATCAGAGGGGGATCATTTCTGTCTCCTCCTGATCCTCCTGTGCCATTTTAATTGACACATTGACACTGATTCAGGTCAATTAAAATGGCACAGAGGGATCAGGCGCTGCCTGTTCAGCATCTGGGGCCGCAGCCACTTAGTACAATGAGCAGCGGCGGCTGCTACTGCATCCGGGCCAGGGCTAATTTTATACTGGCGGCAAATTAAAAATACCGGCTGGTTGGCAACCCTACATACACCCCCCCCATACACACATACAAAACCCCCACAAACACACACACAGTCCCTACATACATACACAGCCGCCCACACACAGTCCCCCATACACAGCTCCCATATACAGCCCCCATATACACACATACACAGCCCCATAACACACATACACATACACAGCCCCCCCCACACACACACAGCACCATACCATACACACAGAGCCATTCACATACACTGACCCCATACACAGCCCCCATATACACACATACACTGCCCCATAACACATATACTGGTCCCATATACAGCCCCCATATACACACATACACTGCCCTATAACACATACACTGCCCCCATATACAGCCCCCATATACACATACACTGCCCCCATATACAGCCCCCATATACACATACACTGCCCCCATATACACACATACACTGCTCTATAACACATACACTGCCCCCATATACACACATATACTGTACCATAACACATACACTGGCCCCATATACAGCCCCCATATACACACATACACTGCCCTATAACACATACACTGCCCCCATATACAGCCCCCATATACACACATACACTTCCCTCATATACACTCATACACTGCCCCATAACACATACACTGGCCCCATATACAGCCCCCATATACACACATACACTGTCCCCATACACATGCACTTGCCCCTACCTGTGTGCAGTGTAGAAGGCTGCTCCGCTCCTCTATTGTGGGTGCCGGGTAGGGAGAGGAGGGACACGTGGGCCGACATCACTGGCCTGCTGGTAACTGATGGCCACGCGCAGGCACGTCTCATACCGGCTGCAGTGTCAGTGTGCTGCCCTCCGGATGGCGCTCCCTCTTGCTCCAGCCCCTGATCCGGACCACAGCAGACAGTGCAGGGCTGATCGGGCTTCAGTAATTAAAAAAAAAATACTTGATGATAGCCCACTCTCTGCTGTGACTGACTGACTGACTACCTGTACAGAGTACAGTCAGTCAGTCAGTGTATAGTCAGGACCCCCAGCTCGCTGATTCGCAAAAAAACTTTAAAAAAAAATGGCATTGAGCCTGGTGAGTTCGGACCCCTTACTGGAGTACTGGTTGTACCCCCTTGATGGCGGCCCTTGCTAACTGTGATGGTGGTGTGATGAGCCACTTTGCACATTCACATTTCTCCTTACAGTGTATACATCCTGTAACAATTATTGGCATTGATATTATTCAACATTTTGTATAACACTAGTTTTATTTATTTATTCATTTTGTTGTTGTTATTGTCATCATTATTATTTCTCATTTATTTTTATTTTTTATTTATTGATAAAAATGAAGCGTCAGTGTCACCTAGACATGTCAAAAGTTTAAACCCCAGCTGTCAATCAAATCTGACTCTTTCACTTCATTAAGCCTATACAGTGAAAAAGTCAAAAGGAGCGGCCAGCTAAAGAGTGCTGCCGCGTACTTTACTGACTTGAGATTGCTTTAGGTCTCACTTCTGAAACATGGTGCGACCAAAACTTTTGACATGTCTGAACCACATTTTTTTTTTTTTTTTTTTTTTTTTGTGACAGTAATGTTTTTAAGGTGTTATCCTGTCTTATTAAAGTCATGGCTTATTCCTTATGATAGGTCATCAGTATTAAATTGGTGGGGATCCAACTACAAGCACAACTGCTTACAAGCTATTCACAGGGGCTGCATTGGTGTTGCAAGCACCACAGCCTTAGCCTCAACACTCATGCCTGTGTCGTAATACAATTAGTAACGTTCTATTCAAGTGAAGGTAGCAACAGTACAAGTACCTTGCATTACCAAGTAAGGTGGTGCTGGTAGAAGTGCTCATAAATATTGAGAAGGTTAGAATTGTGCTTTGGGCCCTTCAGAGAGCTAATTGAGTGTTGAGAGTTTGACCCTGGATAACCCATTCAGGACTATGAAGGATGGATAACCCTTTTAATTAGACATAAAAGGCCATGTCCACCTTACATCCACCAAATACATCTGAACAGGAAAGTGAAATAACACAATATAAAACTTATCACGACTAGTGGACTAGTGGAACTATTGTATCCAGCAGACGGCAGGCAGTGGTGTACTAGTGGGACTTTAATAGCCAGCGGGCAGCAGGCAGTGGTTGACTGGTGAGAGTTGCAGTAGCAGAAGACTTTTCATGCTTTCAATGCTTGTTTTTGTTAAACACCGGTAGAAACATTATATGTCTAATAATACCCTGTAAATACAGAACTTTTGGCCTAGAATGCATATTCCAGGTTTAAATGCATATTTATGTTAAACACAGGTAGAAACACCATTTCCACAGCAACCCGTCAAAGCAACCAATCACAGCTAACGAGCTCTGGTAAAGTGAAAGCTTAGCTGTGATTGGTTGTTATGAAAAAATCACTCCACTTTTTTTTCTCACACAGATTGATAAATCTGGGCCAATATGTCTAGTGCACATTCTGTAAGTAACTACATATACATTAGGTCTATAAAGGAACTGCTTACTATTACATGCAACATTGGCTTATTTTACATATAAGAAGTATTGGAGCAATAAAAAAAGCTTTGAAGGTAAGGTAACCATTATACATAGGCGAACAGAACCCGTAAAACCTGATTCCGCCAGAATTTTGCTAAAAGGTCAGAGTCCAGTTGGTGTTACAGCAGCTGTTTGGGCCACCACAATTCAAAGTTTGTGTTGTTAAAAAGTACAAGGAGGATGAATCTCTTGATCTTAGGATGAGCTCTATCAGCTAATCAGGAAGCAGTACAGGGGTGTCTGGTGATGATAAAAGCCTATGCACAAAGCTAATTTTGGGATAGCAGAAGAACAACAACTGTAGTGAAAGCAGCAGAGAGTGTTTTGCATTGGTTAGTTTTTTTGTGGTATGGTAGTTGTTTTAAAAAGCTGTACATAGAGGGTTTTTGTGTCATTTTTGTGTACTTTATAGGACATCAGTCCTGTTGCTAAGGCCTATATTTAATATTATTTGGCAGCTTAAAAAAAGTAATTTCTTCCTTACATTCCAGGCACACAACCTGTTGCTGCTCCCAAAAAGGGATACGTTTTGGACCACCTCTGTTTTTATTTAACCTATTAGTTACCACCGAGTGCCTTCCATTTCCTCATAGTCACACATGCTGCCCTAACTTTGAAATTAACAGATGTCCATTGATACACTATTAGGTGACCTAACAGTGATGTACAGGGATTTCAGTGCTCTTAGACAATGTTATACATGCATATTTGGGCTATTGGTGAAACACATGTCATGAAAGCACTAGTTCGGTCCGAACCAAACATCTTAAATATAATGTCTTGACAGAACATCCAGCAATTTAGGGGAGGAAATAAATCATCAGAGGAAACCCCTTTTAGAATGCAGCAGATTGCCCCTTGTTTTGCTCCTTGCACCGCTGACAGACATCACATTTTGCTTTGAAAGGTGCAGTGAGCCTGACATTGTAATGTATGTAGGCATGTTGTATGTAAATGTAATCTTACATATTATAGTTTTATTCTGTAATAGAAAGACAGCTTAATTCTGTCAGAATTGGAGCTTCTCGTAATTATTATTTATATAAAATTAAATATTATTTATATATACAGTATATATAATTGTTAAACATGTTTTATAAGCAGCTCTCTGTTCTTGGTTATAGAGGGATCCTCAGCAAGGCACCCTCTCTTGGATGTCTATATGCTCTAGAAGAACATGTATACAGGTTTTGTCTTATGTATCTATGTATTATCTTTCTATAAGTTTAATTTCAGCATTTTATACCACATTCATTTATGCATTTTAAGACTTTTTCTTTCTCCCCCTCTTTTTTTTTTTTTTTACACAAAAACGTATTTTGGTTTATGCTGCATAATTGCTTATTACTATTTTGTATGGTAAGGAAATGTCTTGAGTATTAAAGTTTAGGTTTTCTTTTTTCCTTTAAGGTTTAAAACATAAAAACAGCATCAATTTATTTTTATGGCAGTTTGATATTCCTCAATGAGCCTTACACAAGCCACACCAGACTCATTGTGAGCGGTGTATTATTATACAGTGGAAATCCTCAGAGTAAGCCTTGAATTTTTAAATCAAATCTGGTTGCTTGCCATTACTTTCTATACTCCTATTGTAAGGCACTAGGATACTTAAGGAGCATTGCCTTCCTTCTGTTAAAGATTTTAATTAGACTTTTTTTTTCATGTAATATTTGTACCCAGACAGAGCTGACATTGCAGTACCCAATGATGTTCAACACTGAGAAATGACAATTTGATATGATCTGAACGTCGGGGGATTAGCGACTCTGAAATTTCAAACATTGCCAGGTTCAGCTTACGCGGTCCTGGCAATATTGGGGCTAAGCTGTGCTTGCAGCTGACAACCACGAGTACTGCTCAGCCCAGAAAGGAAGGAGATATGTAGCTTTTCTGATCAGCACTAGTTAACTCCTTGGGTGGGGGTGGGTGGGTGGGAAGGGGTTGAAGTGTGTAGTGGCCATATTGAGTGACTGCAGCTCAGCTCCCACTAAAGTGCCACCACCACACCTTTAGCTAACTGCTGATGGGTGAAGTGCTGGGTGTCGGTACCTTACGGATCTGATATTGATGGCCTATTCTGAGAAAAGGTTATTAATAAATTTTACCTAGAAACCCTCTGAACTTCCAAATTAAATTAAGATAATAAACTTGTCTTACCTGAAATCTTAAAGAGATATTCTGGGATATTTTTTTTTATTGGACTGTGCTACAGGGCTGTAAAGTTAGTGTAGTTCATAATATAGTGTCTGTACCTGTGTTCGATGGCTGGTCTTGCAGTGTATATGTGATTTTTGCCCCAGATGTTCATTTTTAGCAGCATACAAAATAAATGTTTCCCAGTTCGCAGTGTGGCCGAAGACAATGCATCACTATTCAAATGGAAAACCACTGGATGGGAAGGAGATCATCCTCCACAGGGCTGCATGTAAATGTCATTTTAAGCCCAACATGCATGGAAGGAAGCCTAGCTGTGCTGCAAGGGGTGGTTGATATGTGGGAGGGAAATAAGTCATCTGCCACCTAGAACCAAGGGATCCTGAGGATTGTAGTTGGAGGGAGGGCACACAAACAGGAAATAGCCAGTTCAAACAAACAAGCCAGCAGAGTCATGGGGGACTCAACACATAGCCATTTATCACCAACACAAGCAAGGATTCCTGGTAAGCATGTCCATTACTGTCTAACAGGTAACCAGTAAAGTCACCTTATGTTTCATAACCCCTTTAAACAACATATTGTTGCGTCAATTCAGCACTGCTAGATTCCTATGATCTATCCTATTTCTATTTCACTACATTCGGAAAGTGAAACTTTGAGCATTTGATCATCCCTTGTCAGACATTTTAGTATCTCATGTTATTAACAAAATTTTCCTTTAAGTTTTTGAAGATTTTTGAGAGGGAAAAGGGGGGAAGGAGAAAAAATGTTAACAAACTACGTTGTCTCTTGACAGCTCAAAAGAAAATTGTATGTTTGATGGCAACACATGGCGGAAACAGCAATATACATATATTGTGACAGATCCAACATTTTCACTGTTTGATCATTTCTAATTTGCATTTTAGTAGTGCCCATTAGACAGATTCGGAGCTAATTAGCCCAGCATCTGTACTACATGCCTCCCGTATCCTGAACTGCCGAAAAGAAATGGCTAAAGCCTAATTATTCAATAAGAAAAATACCCTGTTAAGATCTACTATGCAGAACATCGTATAAATCATGGCAAATGGCTTCGCTCGGCAGAATGTTTAGTTAAGCAGCAAAAAGTATACAGTAATATTTCTAAGTTATCAAAAGAGATGAAAACACTGTAAGTTGCCAAATTAAACAAAGGGATCGGGGAGAGGGGTTGACAGCAAATTTAATTCCTATCGTCTGTACACACACACACACATACACACATATATATATATATATATATATATATATAAAATGCAACAGCATATATTCAATATTGTGGGTGCTGGTTATTGAAAAAGAACCAAGTCCACCAATTCCTCCGAATCCATAAAAAAATTAAGGCCAGTGCAGCACTCCATAAAATGAAGAAAGTGAAAAATGTATTCCATTAAAAAAAAATTTGAAAAAAGCAGCGACGTATCGATCCTCTCCAAGATTGGCTGCTTGAGAAAGATCCTGGAGAGGATCGAAACGTCGCTGCATTTTTTAAATTTCTTTTGATGGAATACATTTTTCACTTTCTTCATTTTATGAAGTGCTGCACTGGTCTTCATTTATATATGTATTTATATATATATATATATATATATATATATATATATATATATATATATATTTTTTTTTTTTTTATTCTTAGTGTGTAGCATTTCTAGCTGTTCAATCAAGTAGCTCAAGAAAAAAGAAGGGCACTGGTGCAAATAGCGTACAATTTACAAGCTTGGCACAGAGGTAGACTAAGGCTATGTTCAAAATTCTGAATTCTGCCGAGTGGGATTCCACCACAGATTTTCAGGAAATGAAAGACAGTCCATTAAATTTTGCAGAATGGGGAATGAGGGTTTTCCACGATGCGAATGGGACAGCAGAATTCTATTGAAGTCTATGGGCAGTAGATTTCAGCTGAACTTCTGGTGGAATTCTTCAGCAGAATTCTGCATGGAAATTCTGCCATCTGAACATAGCCTTAGAAGTTTTATAGCCAGCATGCCCGAACAGCTGTCGGCTGTCCGGCATGCTGGGAGTTGTAGGTTTGCTTAGCTGGAGGTGCCATGGTTGAGAAACACTAACCTATCTGAACTTTAAAAGTCTTATGCAGGAAAATAAAAAAGGGCTAATTTCTTCTAAAACAGCACCAAACCTATTCTCAGGTTGTGTGTGGTACTACAACTTGCCTTTATTCACTTCAATGGAACTGAACTCTCCTGAACTGTCCCCTCTCTCCTGTTTGATAATACTCCACTGTGCTCTCTCCTGTCTGATAGCACTCCTCTATGCTCTCTCCTGTCTGATAGCACTCATCTGTGCTCTCTCCTGTCTGATAGCACTCCTCTGTGCTCTCTTCTGTCTGATAGCACTTCTCTGTGCTCTCTCCTGTCTGATAGTACTCCTCTGTTCTCTCTCCTGTCTGATAGCACTCATCTGTGCTCTCTCCAGTCTGATAGCACTCCTCTGTGCTCTCTCCTGTCTGATAATACTCCTCTGTGTTCTCTCAGGTTTGACAGTACTCCTCTGTGCTGTCACCTGTCTCATAGTACTCCTCTGTGCTTTCTCCTGTCTATGTGTCTATGATGTGGCTGAACAATACTGCACCTAATGTGGGGAACTATACTGCACCTAATGTAGGGGAACTATACTGCACCTAATGTGTGGGAACTATACTGCCAACCTAATGTGGGGGAACCATACTGCCAACCTAATGTGGGGGAACTATACTGCCTACCTAATGTGGGGGAACTATACTGCCAGCCTAATGTGGGGGAACTTTACTGACAACCTAATGTGGGGGAACTATACTGACAACCTAATGTGGGGACCTATACAAAAATATAAAATTGTACTATTCTGATCCCTATAACTCTTTTATTTTTCTTTATATTGAGATGTATGAGGGTTTGATTTTGATGTATGAGGGTTTTTGATTTTGCCCAGGGTCACGCTAAGCCTAAAACCAGCCCTGCTGTCTGATAATAAATCTCTGTGCTCTCTTCAGTCTAATAGTACTCAACTGTGCTCTCTCTTGTCTGATGGTACTCCTCAGTGCTCTCTTCTGTCTGATAGGACTCCTCTGTGCTCTATCCTGTCTAATAGGACTCCTCTGTGCTCTTTCTTGTCTGACAGCACTCCTCTGTGCGCTATCCTGTCTGATAGTACTCATCTGTGCTCTCTCCTGTCTAATAGTACTCATCTGTGCTCTCTCCTGTCTAATAGTACTCCTCTGTTCTCTCTCCTGTCTTATAGTACTCCTCTGTGCTCTCTCCTGTCTGATAGTACTCCTCTGTGCTCTCTCCTGTCTGATAGGACTCCTCTTTGCTCTCTCCTGTATGACAGCACTCCTCTGTGCTCTATCCTGTCTGATAGTACTCCTCTGTGATCTCTCCTGTCTGATATGACTCCTTTGTGCTCTTTCCTGTCTGATAATACTTCTCTGTGCTCTCTCTTGTTTAATAGTACACATCTGTGCTCTCTCCTGTCTGACAGTACTTCTCTCTGCTCTCCCCTGTCTGATAGTACTCATCTTTGCTCTCTCCTGTCTAATAGTATTCCTCTGTCTTCTATCCTGTCTGATAGTACTCTCCTGTGGTCTCTCTTGTCTGATAGTACCCCTCTGAGCTCTCCTCTGTCTGATAGAACTCCTCTATGCTCTCTCCTGTCTGATAGTACTCCTCTGTGCTCTATCATGTCTGAAAGCACTCCTATGAGCTCTATCATGTCTGATAGTACTCCTCTGTGCTCTCCCCTGTCTGATAATACTCATCTGTGCTCTCTCCTGTATAATAGTACCCATCTGTGCTCTCTCCTGTCTACTAGTACTCCTCTGTGCTCTCTCCTGTCTGGTAGTACTCCTCTGTGCTCTCTCTCCTGTCTAATAGTACTCCTCTGTGCTCTCCCTTGTCTGATGGGAATTCTCTGTGCTCTCTCCTGTCTGATAGCACTCCTTTGTGCTCTCTCCTGTCTGATAGGACTCCTCTGTGGTCTCTCCTGTCTCAAAAGACTCCTCTGTGCTCTCTCCAGTCTGATAGGACTTCTATGTGTACTTTGGACAGTCCCCCTTCAGTTTGTCTAGTATCTTTAAGGATGTTTTCACTTTTCTCTGGCAGTTTTTGGAAAACTGCCACTGCAGAATTGTATTCAAAAGGAATAGGACATATAAAGGAAGGACTTACACTTCTCCTCCTTTCTGGATCCACTTCTGACTTTGGCTCAAAAACTGCAGTGGCAGGTTTAAAAAAACTGCAAGAAAAAAAAAAAAAAAGTGAAAACTTAGCCTTAGATTACTGTCCCCGATTAAGGATAGAAATTTATTCTGCTAGGGATATACAAAGCTTTATAAATTGATTTGCTTTAGTGACTGCATTGTGGTACAATGAGAACAGATGGAAGACCAAGTGTGGCCATCACTTTCAAATAAATGGGTAACAACTAAGTGCATTGACTTCTGGCATCAGGAAAATAGACACGGCTAAGATTTCTGTATGTACTATAGTGTAGTTACCAGGCTTTCAATGCGTCCATTTATTTATATTCCATCCTCGGCATGCGATACTTCAGTATGAATGAATATTTATGAGAGGGACCCATCTAATTCCCGGTAATTATAGTTTTTGCCAATGTGATTAAAAAATCAAAGATATTTTTAATTATGTTCAGTGTTTTAAGTGTTAAACCAGTTGACCAGTCCTTTTATTCGCTAATAGTATGTCTAACATGAAACCTGCATTTACGAGATGTAAACAAGAGGGTGGGCGGCATGGTGGCGAAGTTCCTACCACTGTTGTCTTGAAGCGCTGGGTTTTGGTTTCAAATATTTCTGTGAAGTTTGTATATGTTTCCTATTAGTGTTGAGAGAGCTGAGTACAGCAAACACGGTTTTGACCTCAACTTCAGGGAAACTGCACCTCACCGAACTTCCAAACATTGCCACATTTGGCTTGCGGGAACCTGGCAATTGTTACGGTCTGTGCTCTGGATGCCTATGCTGGCCGTGAGCGCATTTCCCTGTCATCTACTGCTGCCATCAGGGCTGGGGTTTGCATCGCGGGATGTGCCCGCATGCAAATCCCAGCCCGTCGCTCACCCCAGTCCTCTGCCACCTCCTCTCCTGCCATCTTCTAGGGAGCTTTACGATTTAAAGGGCCAGTACGCCCTTAACCCCTTAAGGACTCAGGGTTTTTCCGTTTTTGCACTTTCGTTTTTTCCTCCTTACCTTTTAAAAATCATAACCCTTTCAATTTTCCACCTAAAAATCCATTTTATGGCTTATTTTTTGCGTCGCCAATTCTACTTTGCAGTGACATTAGTCATTTTACCCAAAAATGCACGGCGAAATGGAAAAAAAATCATTGTGCGACAAAATCGAAAAAAAAACCTTCTGCTATCCTGACTACGGGTTGCTGTTCTCCTTCTGTACCTCAAATCTCCTCAGTCACCTGTGTAATTGAGTCGTACCAGGGGTAGGGATCTGGGTGCCGCCTGACGCAGCAAGTCCATCCCGCTTTGCGGCGGGCTCTGGTTTAGACTCCGCTTCCTGGTACGACATACAAGTCCAGCGGATCCACTACCCAGAGTGTTCCTGTCTACCGGACAGTGAGTGTTACAGTAAGGTCCAGCCATGGATCCCGCTGAGGTACCCCTGCCTGTAGTTGCAGATCTTCCCTCCATTATGGTACATCAGTCGCAGCAGTTGGTCCGACAGGCGCAGCAACTCTCTCAACTATCAGGTATTATGCAACAGCTTTTGACCGTGCAACAGCAGCAGCACCCGCAACCCGTCCCACTCCCTCCTCCAGCGTCTTCTGGCTTCCAGCTACATCGCCCATTACCCTCTAAATATGACGGTGGTTGCAAGTTATGCAGAGGCTTTGTTACACAGTCTGTCAAGCAGGATTAAAGATGCCCTCACTGCACATGATCCTCCTTCTTCCTTGACTGAACTTATCTACTTAGCCACATGTATTGATTTGCATTTTGCTGAGAGGCCGGAAGAACTGCGCTTAGAGAGGAAACCAGCCCGAACACAGAGATATCGTCTCCTGGCCCCCGTGTATCAACATCCACCTCTACTGTTTCCTGCGCCTCTTGCCAAAGAGGCTATGCAAGTGAATTGTTTCCCGTCTTACTCAACAGGAGAGATCACGACAAATCAATGAGAATATGTGTTGGTATTGTGCTAGGCCTGAGCACTTCCTCAAAGACTGGTCTGTTCATCCACAGTATCTGGGAAAAAGCTCGCACATAGGGCATGTGGGAGAGGCGTCCCTGGGTGTCAGTACTACCTCTCCTCGCTTGACCATTTGTGTACTAGTCTTCACTTCAGCCAAGTCTTCCTTCAGCGCTACAGCATTTTTGGATTCTGGATCTGCGGGTGACTTTATTGATGCTTCTTTGGTCCACAAATATCATCTTCCTGTTACTTGACTTGCCAAGCCTTTGTTCATCTCCTTTGTTAATGGCCAAAATTTGGACTGTAAGGTGCTATTCCGTACTGAGCCTCTCATCATACAAGTGGGTGTCTTGCATATAGAAAAGATTGAATTCTATGTACTGCCTCACTGTACTTCAGAGCTTCTTTTTGGCCTTCCTTGGCTCCGATGTTACTCTCCGCAACTAGATTTGAGAACTGGTAAAATTATTCGCTGGGGACAGATTTGTCAAAATCTTTGTCTCAGTCCAGTACAGCCTAAAATTGTTTCTCGTCCTCCTCCTTTGCCTGGTCTGCCTCCACCTTACCAAGATTTCTCTGAAGTATTCTGCATGAAGCAGGCTGAGTCTCTGCCTCCACATCATCCTTACAATTGCCACATTGATTTACTGCCGGAGATTCGCTAACTACTATTGTCAATTTATCCCACATTTCTCTTGTTTGGTTGCCCCAATTGTGGCTCTCACTAAAAAGGGCTCTAATCCCGTTTAAAGTCTGCATTTTCCTCTGCTCCCGTGCTTTCTAGACCTGATCCGGAGAAGCCCTTGGCTTTGGAGGTTGATGCCTCTTCTGTTGGAACTGGTGTCTTTCTTACCTAGAGAAATGCCAAGGGTAAGACTGTAACTTGGGGTTTGTTTTCCAAGACTTTCCTGCAGAAAGGAACAACTCCATTGGAGATCGAGAACTCCTCGCTATTAAGCATGCCTTGGAGAAATGGCGACATTTATTGGAAGGGTCTTCTCATCAAGTCAGCATCTACACAGACCATAAGAATCTTCTGTACTTACAGTCTGCTCAGCGATTGAATCCTCGCCAGGTAAGGTGGTCTTTGTTCTTTTCTAGATTCAATTTCTACATTCATTTCTGTCCAGCTAACAAGAACATCAGAGCTGATGCTCTCTCCTGGTCCTCTGACGTCATAGGTTTGGACTCCATGCCAAGGCATATTATTCCTCCAGATCGCTTGATTTCTGTTGCTCCAGCCGAAATTCAGCAAGTGCCTCCTAGAAAATCCTTTGTGTCTGCTGCAAATCCCAGCCCGTCACTCACCCCAGTCCTCTGCCACCTCCTCTCCTGCCTCTCACCTCCGGCACGTGTGTCCCCATCTCCTATGGTGCGTACGTGCCGGAGCTTTAAGATTTAAAGGGCTAGTGTTCACCTGTGTCTCCTCTATAAGTTCCTGCTCCTCCCCCACATCCCTGCCGGATCTTTGTTGCCTTGTGCCATTGAGAAAGCGTTACTGTGTTTTGCCTTGCTTTGTTATTGACCTCCTGCTACATTCCTGACCTTGCTCCTTTGCCGCCTGCCTACTTACCTCCTGCTACATTCCTGACTACGCACCTGCTGCCAGCCCTGACCTTCTGCTATCCTGACTACGGGTTGCAGTTCTCCTTCTGTACCTCGAATCTCCTCAGTCACCTGTGATCGAGTTATGCCAGGGGTAGCGACCTGGGTGCAACCTGCCGCAGCAAGTCCATCCCGCTTTGCGGCAGGCTCTGGTGAAAACCAGCAGCACCTTAGACTCTGCTCCCTGGTATGGCCCGTGTCATCTGCCACACAGGTCCAGTGGATCCACTACCCAGAGTATTCCTGTCTACTGAACAGTGAGTGTTACAGCAATACAATTCAGCATTGTTCTGAATATGCTGTATTCTGTGTACTGTGGGCAGGGACATCCACTTGCCCTCCTGGTTCCTGCTCTGGACTGGTCTGGTGTAGTCACACCTCTAATGATGATGTCACTAGAGGCAGAGCTACAGCCAGGAGCCAGGATGTTAGATGAGGCTCTGTTCACATTTTGCGCTTATATGTGAAAAGACCCTTTCTTGCGGTGTGTGTTTCCAAACAGGGAGCCTCTAGATGTTGCCAAACTACAACTCTCAGCATTCCCAGACAGCCTCTCGGGAAGAGCTCTCAAAATGTACTAACCCTTTTTTATTTGTCTTTTCTTTTGTACTTGATTGAGATACGTATAAGCAGAGGACTCTTGCCACACATAAAGGGTTAAAGCAAATTAGAGAACTATAGAGATCGCTGGTTTACTGTAACAAAAGAGTTAAAGGGGAACTCTGGTGGGAAAAAACAGTTTTCAAATCAACTGGTGCCATAAACAGATTTGTAAATGACTTCTAATTCCTTTGTTTGCATGGGTTTAATTAGATTTTTCCAGCTTCCTTACAAATTTTGAGTACATTGGCTCCATATTACTTTGATATTTGTATGTTTACATGTGTGTCTAAAATAAAATAAAATAAGAATATACAATACCAGTCAAAAGTTTGGACACACCTTTTTATTTCAGTGCTATTTATTTATGTATTTATTTATTTATTTCTAAATTGTAGATTTATATTGAACGCATTAGAACTGTGAAAGAAAACAAATGAAATTAAGTGGTAAACCAACCAAAATACTTTTTATATTTTAGGTTCTTCAAAGTGTCTGTAAGATTGGGCAGGGATAAGTGCAGCTCTTAGCTAGCCCAAACCTCCGTCCTTGCCATTTGGGGTGCCAATATGCTTAATAGTACAGCCTCAACCAAGGTGCCAGTCCCTACACTAATTAAGTTTCTGAACTTAGAACAGTCAAATACAATAAAACAATGTTCAGACATCAGGGTATAAGGACACAATGTGTTAAATATATAAACATAGAATATGTCAACAGAAGAGAACCAATTATCCCATCTTGCCCAATATTGTAAATAATATGAAAAGTCCCCTACCCTATCTTATATGAAGGATAGCTTGATGCCTATTTCTATCTTATATGAAGGATATCCTTATGCCTATCCCTATCTTATATGAAGGATAGCCTTATGCCTATCCCTATTTTATATGAAGGATAGTCTTATACCTATCCTTATCTTATATGAAGGATAGTCTTATACCTATCCCTATCTTATATGAAGGATAGCCTTATGCCTATCCATATCTAATATGTAGGATATCCTTATGCCTATCCTTATCTTATATGAAGGATAGCCTTATGCCTTTCCCTATCTTATATGAAGGATATCCTTATGCCTATCCCTATCTTATATGAAGGATAGCCTTATGCCTTTCCCTATCTTATTTGAAGGACAGCCTTATGCCTATCCCTATCTTATATGAAGGATAGCCTTATGCCTATCCCTACCTTATATGTAGGATATCCTTATGCCTATCCCTATGTTATATGAAAAATAGCCTTATGCCTATCCCTATCTTATATGAAGGATAGCCTTATACCTATCCCTATTTTATATGAAGGATAGCCTTATGCCCATCCCTATCTTATATTAAGGATACCCTAATGCCTATCCCTATCTTATATGAAGGTTAGCCTTGTGCCTATCCCTATCTTATTTGAAGGATAGTCTTATACCTGTCCCTATCTTATATGAAGGATAGCCTTATGCCTATCCCAAGCATGTATAAACTCCTTCACTGTGTTTGCAGCTACAACTTCTGCAGGAAGGCTATTCCATGCATCCACTACTCTCTCAGTAAAGTAATACTTCCTCATATTACTTTTAAACCCGTACCCTTCATATTTAAAACTATGTTCTCTTGTGGTAGTTTTTCTTTTTTTAAATATCTTCTCCTCCTTTATCGTGTTTATTCCCTTTATGTATTTAAAAGTTTCTATCATATCCCCTCTGTCTTGTCTTTCTTCCAAGCTATACATGTTAAGGTCCTTTAACCTTTCCCGTAAGTTTTATCCTGCATTCCATGTATTATTTTAGTATCTTCTCTAAACTCTCTCTAGAGTATCTATATCCTTCTGGAGATATGGCCTCCAGTACTGCGCACAATACTCCAAGTGAAGTCTCACCAGTGTTCTGTACAGTGGCATGAGCACTTCCCTTTTTCTATGTCTAATAACGCTACACCCAATAATTTTGCTAGCATTTCTTTCTGCTCTTTAAAACAAGTAGCAATAAAAAAACAGGATAGGAATTTGTATACTGCAATTAAATAAATATAAATGTAACAAAAAAAGATTAGCAGGGTATGAACAAACAGACAGAGAGAAATCAAGCAAGCCATGTCAAACACCAAGAGAGCAGTGCAGTTGTGAATCAGAAAGCAAATGAAGGTCAGGTCATAAACAAAGATTTGATTTTACAGGGTTAAATATAGCAAAGCACCTGACAGGCGAAAGTGTGAAAAAAAAAACCTTTAATTTGGCAATGTATATTAGAATGACTAATGTTATATAGCCCACCTGAGGAGGGTGTGGACACCAAAGCCAGATATCATTGGCTTGTTGTCCATGCCCCCTAATTGGCCTGGGTGTCGTCACAGAAATAAATGATGCATCAGCCAAAATTCAGGTAAAAATAACCCTTCTGCCAGAAATAGAGGCGAATGCACCCATTACAATGCCCCCTTTTTCTCTTTTAACAGTTTTGCACACTCTTGACATTCTCCTGAAAATGTTTTTTAGTTAATCGTTATGTATTGTTTAAGAGTTAATTTGTGGGACTTTTTGACTTCATAATGTTTTTGAGAGCATGACAACTGAGACGCTCCCTGATTCTATGGAGACGTTGTCAGATTTGTGAGGGAACACCAGCTGGAGGGACTCAAGCCCGACTTGTGGAAACCAAAGACTATTCACCAGCTCATCAGAGCAAAGAACACATTGGAGCTTGTTCCAGGGCAACGACATTCACAGTATGGTCTAATGTGGCTTCTGCATGGGTGACCAACAGGCATAAAGATTTGTCGTTGATGGCTATTCAGGGGGTTTTCCTCTCCAGTCATTAATGAATGTTCGCAACCTGTGCAAGACAAGGTACTGCCCCCAGTGCCCCTTTGTGGAGGAAACATCTTTGCACACTTTTTGGCAGTTCCCCTTGATGCAGCGTCTGTTGGGGGCCCTAGAACTCAAACTCAGGGACTCTGTTCCTATTGTACCATTCTGTATTTTACGGACTGTTCCCCAAGACCCATGGTGTCGAGGCAATCCAGGAGGCCTGGCACCTTATGAACTGTTTAAGGATGCGATTTGGCTGGCCAGGAATGACCTCATTTTGAAGAGGGAGAACATGCTCATCAAGGACTAACGCAGGCTGATTCACAGTTTCCTTAGAGATTATACCATAATGGACAGACTTCGACAAAGAAGAGGATTAACCCTCTCTCCTTCCCCCTTCTACTCTTGTGTGTGTCTTTGTCTTATAATAAAGCTTCAGGCCTGTGATCGCCCCTCCCTATCATCTCTTTCTCCACCCCCTTCGCCTATCGCGGTCCCCTATGCCTTGTTATTTGACATTGTTGCTTTTGATAACGTTTTATGATGTACACAGGAGTGTTAGTGAAGCATGTGGTACGATGTATAGCGTAGGGAACCTGTGCTGTATATTGTGCTGTTGTGCTACAGTGAATGTACTATTTATTGTATAAGTGATTGACGTTTGATTGTTTTTCAATCAAAAAATGTGTTTGAGAGCATCAGTTGTGTTGTGTAGGGGTAGTATGGGTACACAGTTTTACTCCTATTTAACTACTGTTCTAATCCACATTATGGCAAGAACCACTCAACTAAGTCAAGAGAAATTACTCTTACTACTTTAATACTTGAAGGTCAGTTAATCCGGAAAATTGCAAGAACTTTAAAGGTATCCTCAAGTGCAGTCATGAAAACCATAAAACACTATAATGAAACTAGGTCTCATGAGGACCACTCTAGGAAACGAAGATGAAGAGCTAAAGTAATTAAGGTTACCAGCCTCAGAAACCTAACAATACCATCAACTCAGGCTATAGCCACATAAATGCTTCTTAGAGGCTCAGTTCCAGACATATCTCAACTTCAGCTGTTCAGAGGAGACGACAAGAGCCAACACTTTATGGTCGAATTGCTGGAAATAAGCCATTTTTGAGAAAAAATTTAGAAAATCATTTTGGCCAAGAAACACAAGGCAAGGACACCAAGTCTTGTGGAAATCTGTCCTTTGGTCTGATGAGTCACATTGGTTATGTTTACATGAAACGTATGTACTGGAAGAAAAAAATCACTTAAAGGAGTAGTCCAGTGGTGATTCAGTGGTGAGCAACTTATCCCCTATCCTAAGGATAGGGGATAAGTTGCAGATCGCGGGGGGTCCGACCCCTGGGGCCCCCGCGATCTCCTGTACGGAGCCCCGACAGCCCGCTGGAAGGGGGCGTGTCGACCTCCGCACGAGGCGGCGGCCGACACGCCCCCTCAATACAACTCTATGGCAGAGCCGAAGCGCTGCCTTCGGCAATCTCCGGCTCTGCCATAGAGATGTATTGAGGGGGCGTGTCGGCCGCCGCCTCGTGCGGGGGTCGACACCCGCTATCTCGGCGGAGAGCCGGGGCCCCGTACAGAGAGATCGCAGGGGGCCCCAGCGGTCGGACCCCCCACGATCTCAAACTTATCCCCTATCCTTAGGATAGGGGAAAAGTTTTTCACCACTGGACTACCCCTTTAAAATAATTAAACAAAGTATAAAATCTAAAGCATATAATATGCAGTATGTACTGTGTGAACCTATCCTTACAATAGGATCACTTTGATAGTTGCCTTCTAATTCATAGTAATCTTGTGATTACCATTTGAACATTTTCTCACACAGTAAAAAAAATTGCCTTATATAGGGATAAAATACAGCCAGACCCCCTGACGATGCAACAATAAGCAAAACGTACATTGGGGTGTATGTATGTGGTGGGTCTCAGGTATTGTACATTGCAGTTATTGGGGTTTATTTACTAAGAGTGGAGTGTAGTTTTCTTTGTGGGTTTTGATTTCCGACAGGTATTTTCCCATGGTATTTCCTAAGGTTTCCCTACATTTTGCACTTTTCCCTGCTTTTTGCTTTTTTTACAATTGTTCTTATCTGTTGCGTTTTTCCCAGCTCAAACCCACCACATTTTCTGTGGAAACTTTAGTAAATATGTTGGGATTTTTCAAAACTGTTGGTGACACGCCACTTTTGTCGGGACCACGCCCAGTTTCTCGAGTGACCATGCCCCCTTTTGTTTTTTTTCTTGTAAAATGGAGGGTTTTATTTTTTTTGGTCGCAAATTGTGTCGCATGGAATGTGCGACACAATTTGGGTGCAAAACCCGAGAAAAAAAGAGTTGGGATCACATTAGTAAATAAACCCCAATGTCTTTTCTGGTTTGGGATGTTTTTGTCCTTTTTTCTGCAGAAATATCTATTATAGTTTTTGTACCCTTTCCTAGTGATATGCTAGTGCCTCAAATTTATCTTTTGCAGTACTTTTTGTTACTATATTAAGATTCACTATATTGGGTTTGGGTGCTTGTACATATTAATTACATTGTTCATTGCAGTGAGTAGGGCATACCCACTGCATTTCTATTATTATGAGTGTAGTTAAAGGGGTACTCCAGTGGAACACATTTATTTTTTTTTTATTTTTTTTTTGCAAATCAACTGGCTCCAGAAAGTTAAACAGATTTGTAAATTGCTTCTATTAAAAAATCTTAATCCTTCCAGTATTTATGAGCTGCTGTATGCTCCCAAAAGAAGTTGAGTTTTTCTTTTCTGTCTGACCACAGTGCTCTCTGCTTACACCTCTGTCCATGTCAGGGACCCAGAGTAGCAGCAAATCCCCATAACAAACCTCTGCTGCTATGGACAGTTCCTGACAAGGACAGATGTGTCAGCAGAGAGCACTATGGTCAGACAGAAAGAACAACTCAACTTCCTCTGTCGCATACAGCAGCTGATAAGTACTGGAAGGATTAAGATTTTTTAATAGAAGTCATTTACAATTTTGTATAACTTTCTGGCACCTGTTGTTTTGAAATAGATAAATAATGTTTTTTACTTGAGTACCATTTTAAGTGCCTTTATACCTTTCTCATGTATTTTAAAAATACATAGTTTTTTTATTCAATTGGATACATTTTGCATATTTTTGTTGTTTGTGCCTTTCATTTGGGGATTGTATAGCCTTTGTTATTGTGATGGTAACTTTGAAATAACTATAATTATATGGAAGTAAAAAGGTCTCTCTTCATCTCTCTTAAAAGTAAAGCAGACTTTGTAACGCTGCAGTACATAAAAGTAATAACATCTTTGGCAAATCGAAAAGTTTGGGGAATACAGAATTTGGATTTAGAAATTCTAAATCCAAGCCAACCAAATATGACATATCTAACTTAGATTATCATTTTGTTTATACACAAAAAGCAAAACAAATCTCTTATAGAATATTAAGTTATAAAAAATAAACAAATAAAAAAGGTTGGGAAATATAAAGAGAAAATAAATACAAATATATATATATATATATATATATATATATATATATATATATATATATATTCAAATTCCCATACCCAGGGTTCGTTCACTTTAATGTTTTCAGCTTTTCTGCTTATTTTCTAAGAGCCCAGAGTGTCAATTCATATGCAGAAGGGCTTTTGACTTCAGCGGGTGGTCTTCAAAATAGTGTGACAGAAACGGTGCGCATTAGTGTTTACACGTCCCCAGAGATGGAAGCGGATTAAACATTTCTGGAGTTACGTTATGAATTCAGTGTTTTGATTAACCTTTCTATTGCTTCCTAGGTTAAGGCAATTTTACAAAATGCTGCATTTCATTTGTGTAGCTCGATCTTATGATGCATGAAAAAGTAAAACAAGTGCTTTCTGTTCCGTGAATTAATTGCACGTGGTGTGGACAAGCCTTGCTTATGATGGCGATACACTCCGCACATCAAGCTATGGAATCAGCTTCAGCTGCCAGAATCTCATCATCTGGCCTTCTCACAACATCAGGATTTCTCATAAAGAAAAAACATAACCAATATCTTTATAGCACATATTGAATTTGCACATTAATAAAAGAAAAAAAAACAACAACCATATTTAAGTTTTCAATTATACGTTAATAAAGAGTGAAGACAATAAAAAATATATATATATATAAAGTATACTCTTCCCCTCCCCATGTGTTCCGTTGGGAGGCAGCTTGATGTATCAGATATGTCAGCAATAGAAAGCAGGTGCAATTAGGCACTGCAGTATGACTGAACCTAAGTATAGGATTGATCTTTAACCGGAAAAGAAGCTCTCTGATGCATTGGAGATGTTCAGTATTAAAGGGGTACTCCGGTGGGGGGAAAAAAATCATATCAACTGGCTCCAGAAAGTTGTACATATTTGTAAATTACTTCTATAAAAAAAATCTTAAGTACTTACAGTACTTATCAGCTGCTGTATACTACAGAGGAAATTGTTCTTTTGTGTCTGACCACAGTGCTCTTTGCTGACAACTCTGTCCATGTCAGGAATTGTACAGAGTAGGAGCAAATCCTCATAGAAAACCTCTCCTGCTCCGGACAGTTTAAAGGAGATATCCAGTGCTGAAAAACGTATCCCCTATCCTAAGGATAGGGAATAAGTTTCAGATCGCGGGGGTCCGACCACTGGGGCCCCCCACGATCTCCTGTACGGCACCCCGGCAGCGAAGCGGCGGCTGACACGTCCCCTCAATACAACTCTATGGCAGAGCTGGAGCGCTGCCTTCGGCAATCTCTTGCTTTGCCATAGCGTTGTATTGAGGTCGTGTGTCGGCCGCTGCTTCGTGCGGTGGTTGACACCCGCTATCTGGCCAGTGAGCCAAGGCCCCAGCGTTCAGACCCCCCGCGATCTGAAACTTATCCCCTATCCTTAGGATATGGGATAAGTTTTTAAGCACTGGACTACCCCTTTGACGTTCTGGCACCAGTTGATTTAAAGAAAAAAAATGTCTTCCACTGGAGTACCCCTTTAACAATGAGGGACGAGGGATACAGTAGCAGGCATATATTCATAGAAGAGACAACATTTGGATCACCTGCTGGGCACAGATTTGCAAATAGTATTGAAATACACTAGCCAGGCATATCCCTTATCAAGGGTACTTAGTAGGGGAGAGTGCCCTCAAAGTTATGGCAGCTGTGTTCCCTAACGGCTTTTTAATCTTGCCTTCTAAAAAAATATATAATACTACCTACATTTAAAAAAAATAAAAATAAAAAATGTTTGTAAACACAGCATCACTTACCCCATTCGGGCTCCTGTCTGTGCTGCAATATTCTAAAATCCTGCTTTCAGTAACCATGACATCACTACAGGCGGGGGGCTTTAGAAGCAAGAACAGACAGGAATCCGGACAGGTAAGCGTTGAGCTCCTGACTATAAACAGTAAAAAGCCATCTATGTAGAGGTATGAATACTGTATAGGACAGAAGGTGTTAACTAGCAGTGATAAGCCTTTAGTAGAGGGCCAGCACAGATTGCTCAGTTCTGTATTGTAAAGACACAGGATTTAAACTTCTTCTGAAACATGACCACCTGATTGGGTCAAAGCCAACTGCTGGTTACTGTCACCTACTGTATGTCTGCTTATATGTCTCCCTCCAGCAAGGGAAAAACAGTGAAGAGAAAGCGAAGATTGAACTGATTCCATTCGTTTGTATAGGACAGTTCAAATTTATCCTGAACCTCAATTGAATTGCCGGACAGGCCAGGCAGACTGAACAGGGGAAAACATTTTACAGCATTCCCCTGTCAGCATTCACAACTGATATGCACTTTGCCATCTGTTGTGGCGTCAGTTGTGGATGGTGATTCGGCACAGCATATATTGGATATGCAGTCGTTCTTTAACTTGTGGTCATGATGCATGTGCAATACAGCGACTATACTACCGGGAGACAGGTGATGAGCCTGATTGGCCTGGCACCCCAGGTTGATGATAGACTGACCAGCCCAGCTGCCATGGAAGCTGGTAGGCATTGTTATTGAACTACGACATTGGTGCCGCCGAAGCCAGGGAGCTGAGCTCACCACTCGAGCGCAACCAGATAAGTATATTACAATGAGAGTCATCTCCCAACTTATTCATTCTTACAGTCTATGTATTTGATTGTATTTGATCAACTTTGTTTAATTAGATCTCTAAGGAGTCTGTTTGCAAAACCCTCAAAGGAATTAAAAGTTTTTCTTAAATAAAGGAGGTAATAAATACTTTTAGTTGATAACATAAGGGTGAAAGGGGTACTCCAGTGTATAAAAAAAGTAGCAATTTTGGACTTTTTTTTTTTTTTTACGTTCATGCTGTTCACCATACGGGATCATTAACATTTTATTTTAATAGTTCAGACATTTACACACGCGGCGATACCAAATGTGTCTATTAAATTTTCTTTTACGCTTTTTGGGGGTAAAATAGGGAAAAACGGACGTTTTACTTTTTTATTGGGGGAGGGGATTTTTCACTTTTTTTTTACTTTTACTTTTACGTTTTTTTACATTTTTTTTTACACTTGAATAGTCCCCATAGGGGACTATTCATAGCAATTCCATGATTGCTAATACTGATCTGTTCTATGTATAGAACATAGAACAGATCAGTGTTATCGGTCATCTTCTGCTCTGGTCTGCTCGATCTCAGACCAGAGCAGAAGACGCCGGGAGCCGGACAGAGGCAGGTGAGGGGACCTCCATGCAGCGTTCTGAATGATCAGATCCCCGCAGCAGCGCTACGGGCGATCCGATCATTCATTGAAATCGCGTACTGCCGCAGATGCCGGGATCTGTATTGATCCCGGCATCTGAGGGGTTAATGGCGAACGCCCGCGAGATCGCGGGCGTCGGCCATTGCCGGCTGGTCCCTGGCTGCGATCAGCAGCCGGGATCAGCTGCGCATGACACGGGCATCGCTCCGATGCTCGCGGTTATGCACAGGACGTAAATGTACGTCCTGGTGCGTTAAGTACCACCGCACCAGGACGTACATTTACGTCCTGCGTCCTTAAGGGGTTAAAGAGGTACTCCAGTGGAAAACTTTTTTCTTTTTTTTTAACAACTGATGCCAGAAAGTTAAACATGTTTGTAAATTACTTCTATTAAAACTTCTTAATCATATCATAACTTATTAGCAGCTGTATAATACACAGGAAATTATTTTCTTTTTGGATTTCTTTTTTGTCACGACCACAGTGCTCTCTGCTGACACCTCTGTCCATGTCACGAACTGTCCAGAGCAGGAGAAAATCCCCATAGAAAACCTATCCTGCTCAGGACAGTTCCTAAAATGGACAGATGTGTCAGCAGAGAGCACTGTGATATTGACAGAAAAGAAATCCCAAAAGAAAAGAATTTAATCTGTACTATACAGCCGCTAATAAGTACTGGAAGGATCAAGAATTTGTAATAGAAGTAATTTACAAATCAGTTTAACTTTCTGGCACCAGTTGAATAAAAAGAAAAAAAAAGTTTTCCACCGGAGTACCCCTTTAAGGCAGTTAGAACAATACCATTCATGCAATGCTGATAGACAAATCTGCTTATGTTTTGAGTTACCTTAGGCTCCTTTCAGATGACTGGATATTAGCTTTAGAAAAATCCCTTGTGGATAAGCTGCAGAAATCCAAATATCTGATGCAGACTTTAAACTATGCATAATCTATGCAGTGGAGTGATTGTGTCCATATAGTGATGTGGATCAAAACATCAAAAAGTGACCGATTATGCTAATAACAGTATAAAAAATGATCCCTCATTCAGCCCCATGCATGGAAAAATTAAAGTTAGAGGGGGCAGAATAGGACACTTTTAAGCATATTTATTTTGTCAAAAGAGTTTGACTTTTTAAAACTAGTATAAAAAGTATAGAAAAATAATTTTTTTTCTTTGATTTTCACCTACTATTCTAGTTTAGTTTTTAAATCTTATTAGCAGAAATGTTTCTTTTTCAAACAAATATAGAACCCGTGATGGAAAAAAAAAAAAAAAACTCACAGACGTCCACAATTGTCAGCATCTTAAATTGTTAGTTGTAAAAACTTATTAAATCTAATCAGTGTTTTCCCTCTAAATCCACAATGCAGAGAATACAATGTTGAGGGATTTTTTTCTGCTTTAAAAAAAAGTTCCTTTTAAACCTTAGGGAAAAAAATTATGAGCAATGCTTTTTTTATTTTATTTTTTATTTTTGTTCTGTTTGATACATGAAGTGGTACATCTGTTTCCTTCCATATTTGTAAAATGTAAACATTTAAAATTATACAGGGACTTAAAAAATAACCAAATTTTTTTTTTATACAGCTGTATTTTTATTAAAGATTTTCCAAAAAATTTGACAATAAAAAAAAGAAAACAAGAAATAGATCCGATATACATCAGGAATGACATAAAAAGTACAAAAAAGTTAAGTATAACAATAATAAATTCATTTAACCTCTACTTGACTGGTTGGCTTGTTCTTTCTTGAAGTTACCCCAATAAAATAGAATGTAGAGAGAGATATTGTTGGGGAATTTGTAATGTCTGTACAAGTAAACTAACATCACTGAAAGGTTGTAGGCATTGAACCCCTGTACAATATTTTATGCATTAGGGAGTATTTGACTGTTAATAAGAAACAGAGTATTTTAGGTCTACATTATCAAGTTTTACCCTTAAACGGGTACTCCATATTTGTAAATTACTTCTATTTAAAAATCTTAATCCTTCCAGTACTTAACAGCTGCTGCAAGCTCCAGAGAGAGTTGCATAGTTCTTTTCTGTCTGACCACAGTGCTTTCTGCTTCCACCATGTTAGGAACTTTCTGAAGCAGGAATATATCCCCATAGCAAACCTCTCCTGCTCTAGACAGTTCCTGATATGAAGAGAGGTGTCAGTAGAGAGCACTGTGGTCAGACAAAAAAGGAAAATAAAAGACCAATTTTGGATGCATTTTTTACAGCCACTGAAATAAATGACGTTGTGATTTATTTACACAGATGTGAAAATTCAGAGTAATGGACATGCTTAGGAAGGATCCATGCTTGTCTCGGGGCTAAATGGCTGTGTTGTGAGTCCACCATAATGCTGCTTTCTTTTAGTGAAATGGCTATATTCTGTTGGAGTTGGAGTCCTTCCTTCTATCTAAAAGTCCCAGGATCTATTGTTTGTAAGTGTGAGGTCACTTTTCTCCCTCTCACACATCAGCTATCCCACCCATTGAAGCACGCCACACCTGGGAAAATTCTTTGTAGCCCTGTGGAGAATGATCCCCCCCCCCTCGCACACGCACCCAGCAGTCGCTCTACCCGTTGAAACCTACACAGGCTGCTTTTCAACTACTGACTAGTGATGTAATGTCTCGGCACGCACTACAACATGGCAAAAGCTGAGATCACACTCATTTTGTATGCTGTTGAAAATAAACATTGGAGCAAAGATTACGTAAGAATTGTGAGATAAAACACAGGTACAGACACTATATTATAAACTACACTAACTTTACAGCCCCTGTAGCACAGTTAAATAAATAAAAAATAACCCCAGAATACCCCTTAAAGGATCAGGATGTCCTGAGGATATTTCTGAAGCAATGCCCTTTTCTGTGCTCATTTTCCTCTTCTATACAAGGTGTGAATGCCAGTGCAGTTCTTCCATGCCATGTAGATGGAATGGTTGCCCTTCCAGATGATGTTGCCGCAGTCTTGGCAACATTGTGCTGCTATTGGTCACTGCATGTGAGCATGGTTTCATCCGCCCTTGATAATCACATTGTAAGATCTACCTCCCTGTCTTGAAATGGTATGTTGGGAGCAAAGAAAAGTATTAGTTTCTTGTCCTGAATAACCCATTTAAATTTGCCTTTCATGCCATATGTTTAATTTTCCAAATTAAGTATATTAGAAGGTTTATGCCTTTTTGTTTACAATAACATGATGTCAAAATTCCTGGAAGTAGTCAAAGTTAAAGTGGTACTCCAGTGGAATAAATTTGTTTCAAATCAACTGGTGCCAGAAAGTTATACAGATTTGTAAATTACTATTAAAAAAATCATAATCCTTCCAGTACTTATAAGCTGTTGTATGCTCCAGAGGAAGTTGTGTAGTTCTTTCCAGTCTGACTATAGGGCTCACTGCTGACACCTCTGTCCATGTCAGGAACTGTCCAGATCAGGAGAGGTTTACTACGGGGATTTGCTTCTCCTCTGGACAATTTCTGACACAGACAGAGGTGTGAGCAGAGAGCACTGTGGTCGGACTGGAAAGAACTACATAACTTCCTCTGGAGCATACAGCAGCTGATAAGTACTGGAAGGATTAAGATTTGTTTATAAACGTAATTTACAAATCTCTATAAATTTCTGGAGCCAGTTGAGAGAGAAAAAAAGTCTTCCACCAGAGTTCCCCTTTAAAAAATGTTTAAACCATTAAAGACAAATGTTTACACTATAGGAAGTAGATTCTTTTTAGGTTATTATCTACAAATATCTTGATTGTCATGAAAATATCTAGAGGAAACTAACTAGTCTGTAAATCTGAAATAGTAATTTTAGATGTTAAAATCTTATTACTGATACTATTACTCATTTAATTATATACACACTAACATCTATATTAAATTTGTTTTTGTGAATTTTGACTTTTTTGATTGAAATATGCACATTCTTGCATGTTTTGAATCCAACATGTGAGTGCCACCTGGTGGAGAAAAGTGGTAGTCCCAAAGGGTAAAAAGACTTGATGTACAGTGAATTAAATTTGTTTATAAAACAGCCATAAACCAGAATCAATACAGTCTCTTTTTACCTAGTCACTAAGTGCTAAACTTTTGGTTATTTCCAAAACTTTCCCATTAACATTTGTTAATAGAATACTTAGTGTCCTTATGGAATAGCTGTAAAGTAGGGAGACTTTATCAGATGTGCTTTGGAAGGAGACTAATAGTACTGTTCTCCAAAATAACTGCTTCAAAAGCCTCATTTCCATTGCTTCTCTGAAAGTCAATGGGGGAGATTTATCAAATCTGTGCAGAGGAAAATGTGCCCAGTTGCCCATAGCAACCAATCAGATTGCTTCTCTCATTTTGCACCGTCCTTGTTAGAAATAAAAGAAGCAATCTCATTGGTTGATATGGGCAACTGGGCAAATTTTCCTCTGCACAGGTTTTGATAAATCTCCCCCCAATATACCTGTCTAAAACATTCTAGTTCATGCATTTGCTCCACAGACGTTCCTAATTGGTTACAAATTGTGTAGACCATGGGTGATGACCAAACAATAAAACATGGTAAATATTTTACCAGCAGACCAGTAGATTATAGGTTGGGCCACCAGACTATCCTCTTGTTGGATTCATTTTTCACTTACTGGCGATTTGTGTAAATCGCTTAATCCTACACACTCTTTGATAGCTTATATACACTCTAGCAAAATGCAGAACAAAGAGGAAGAACATTAGATTTCATGCATGAAGAAAGTAGAGTATGCCTATAAAAAAAGGATAATAAGTAAACCTTTGTCAATAACGGCTATAATTCAGGCACTTCCTCTGTGTGTCATAAGCACCTAGTCCTATTGATGAATATTAAAATTAGGTACCATCAGAACTAGAACTCATGCAAAAAAGGTAGCACAAATACTCCAATATTCCATATCTGAATTGAATTATAGATCATTTTATGGTACTCTCTGATCAGTTCAGTACAACTGTGGGTGATCAATGTTGCATAATAGCTGTCCAAGACTAGCCTGTTATACACATTAGATAAATGGCAGTCAAACTTGCCAATTTTGATGACACCAGCAGATCATCTAATGTGTGTGTGTGTGGTGACCTTTGAACTCTTACCCAGTATCTGCCAAGATAAGGATTGTACAAAGGGCGGCTTCACACGGAGCAAACGGCACCATTAATACAGAGGAGACCATCAGGTAAGATGCAGGAGGGTTTATTTCAGTGCAGCTCTCTCAAGCAGAGCAATACAGAGACTAGAAAGGTTTATATACCCTGGGCTTAACAATTTCATATCCAATACAACTACATGGTAAAAACCATCGCAGGATTGTTTAGCAAGTGGGATATATAAACATATTTGTTATATACAATAAAAATAATTATATAAAAAGACCCTGTTAGCAAACATTTTCTATAGTTTCATTAAGCCCTTATGGGAATAATGTGACCAATTTAAAAATCCAGAAGGATTGGGCACATTTTCTGGAACCATTTATAATATAATTAGCCACAAGGAGTTTGTGTTGCTGGCATGTACTGTAGTAAAGTAGAAAACAGTTTTTAATATTGGATCTGTGTTAGCACATCTGCAATCGCACCGTTTGTATGGTGAGACCAATGTATTGCAAACGACAGCTGCAGTATAAAAGATATATGGCAAACTGAGTGTCACAATTCATGGTCTGGAAGATAGGGAATATTTTGCCTGTTTCCACAAACGGTGCGATCGCAGATGGGCAAACACAGATCCAATATCAAAAAGTTTTCTACTTCATAGTATTTCCAGGCACTTTACTACAGTACATGCCAACAACACAGACTCCTTGCGGCTAATTATATTAGAACTGGTTCCCAAAAATGTGCCCAATCGAGACTAACGCCTCATTAACCGCGAATCCTTCTGGATTTTTAAGTTGGCCACGTTATTCCCACAAGGGCTTAATGAAACTATAGAAAATGTTCGCTAACACAGTCTTTTTATATAATATTTTTATAACTTCTATTTCCCATCAGCTTTTACTTTCTGCTTCTCTTCTTTTCCTTTTCCTCTTTCTTTCTTTTATTTATATTTTTCTATTTTACTCCCTACATATTTTGTTCCCATTATATATTTTCTTTTTACTTATTTATACATACATATTATCTTCCTTTTCTATATTTTTCTTTTTTTCTTAGTCCTCGCGGGCTAGATATAACACTGATTGTGCCCCTTTATTGTGTTTTTACAATGTTTTTCTAATGTGTATATCTTTTTTGTAACTATTTGTTATGTATTTATATAAAACTGCAATACATATATATATATATATATATATATAATTGTTTATATATGTCACTTGCTAAACAATTCTGCGATGCATGGTTTTTACCATCTAATTGTATTGGATAAGAAAGGGTTAAGCCCGGGGTATATAACCCTGACTAGTCTCTGTACTGCTATGCTTGAGAAAGCTGTGCTTGCGCAGCGAAATGTGAAATAAACCCTCCTGCATCTTACCTGATTGTCTACTGTGGTCCGGTCAGTGCTATATTGATCTTGCTGTTTGCTCCTTGTGAAGCCGCCCTTTGTACTATAATATTCCAGGCTGGAAGCTGCAGACGGGACCTTGTATCAATTTATTATGTGCACATCATTGTTGTGTATGACAGTACACAACTATACATGGTAAACGGTGTGTTGTATTTGATTACCCTCACCCTTTCTCTGATGTTACGATATGGAGCGCTCTCCTCTTTTGTTCAAGATAAGGATTGGACAGTTTGATTTTAATTGTCTGATTTGTTTGTTTTCAGTCTTTACCAGAGAGGTTTACCAATAGCTCACTACCCTTTCAGAACCCATGCATGCTTGGCAGAACCAAGTATAGGGTGATGGTGGATTATCTGTCAGCTAAACAAGATTCTAGTGTGTATGGCTGGGTTTACATAATTTATGGTTCAATTTATGGATGCCTAGATTTCAGTCAAGTGGTCATTTATGTTCACTATGACCGTTACTAACTTCAGAATCATGAGAAAATCTCTTATACAATGTTATGTAATTATCCTTGCCTAACATTTTCATTCTATAATCGAGAGAACATATGGAGGTCGAAATATCCTCAAATTACTCTAAAAAACAAAGTCTTGTTTTGCTCATATATTGGCAGTGTCAGGATTTAGCTGTCCTCCCACCGTATCTCATCATTCAGAGATATTTTAGGAAAAAGAACAAGTTAACAAAACAGTAAAATGTCTTTTATATCAGAATGTCAAAAAGAAAAGTAACTTTGAGTTACATGTATTCAAATGAACCAAGAGTAGAATATATTCCAGGGCAAAAAAGTGCTTAAGACATGAGGAAAAGGCTCAGTTCACACA
Source organism: Hyla sarda (assembly GCF_029499605.1). NCBI lineage: Eukaryota > Metazoa > Chordata > Amphibia > Anura > Hylidae > Hyla > Hyla sarda. The sequence goes on along the minus strand of NC_079189.1, from coordinate 562,859,490 downwards.
TCATTTTAGGTTTACATATACCTACATATTTCTATACCCATAAAAAGGAAACATACACATGAACATTCATTTTTATGGTGTAACATAGTCAAAATGTTTCTGTCACATATGGGAAGGGACACAGTGCTCTCTAGTTCTACCCAGAATCCCTCTCCCTGCCTATTGCATAGTTGCCCTAAAAGGTTACTCCATAACTTGAAGACAACCCCTACTCTTAAAAAGTGCAGGGTCATCACAGGTCAAAATAGCAAACTACAGAAACACAGTCAGATCAGGTAAAACACAATAAGTAAACATGCACTAAATGCAATATACCAGGGAGATAGACTAACAGAAAGAATTATCAGTGAGCCAAATCAAAGAGCCATGAGGACAGCAAATGAACATAATCGAGTATCAAAGGGTAAACCAAATACAGAGCTGAAGTCTTAAAACCAGGTAAACAGAATAAGATGCAGATACACACTAGCTACAGAGAAAACTCTTTTCACAAGCAAGGTTTAGTAGAACACTGCAGGCTTAAATAGGCAGAACTACCAAGGTGTAGTCACACAAGGAACCTAATTGGCCAAAGAATCAAAAGACATTAACAACAAAAACCATAAGCTCTTCACACTACCAGAGAAATTTAAAGAGATGCACCTCTTACAGTTCCTCTTTGTTCCTGTTTCACTGGTTTACATTTTATCTTAGTATTTATTCTAATCTGTATAGTAGAAGTCTGCATTATTGTATCCATTGGGTTTTTATTAACATTCATAATGTTTCCCAATGGGAAATGGATTCTGCTCTTTTGCATACAGCCATTTAATATATATATATACATATATATATATATATATATATATATATATATATATATATACATATATATATATATATATATATATATATATATATATATATATATACTGTTTTTATCTTTTGAAGAGTACAAAACAATATAGCAAGAACATATATAACAACATAACAATATATGTATCACAAAAGGAAGAATTTTGGGAATGCTTGGAAACGTTCATTGCATCTTCGCTTGCCAGGCTCAACAACCTGCTACAATTTCCAAAAAGGGATATGTTTAAAAAAAAAGCTTCAGTTTTGGAATATTTACAAAAGCTATTTATTTACTAGCCTACAAGTTCTTCCCTATTTTGAGACACCATCACCAATCCAGTTGCAACTTCTTAAAAGGGAGAATTTTTGGAATGCTTGGAAAAAACAATTACATCTTCCAGCACCTACATGTGCATTTTAACGCTGGCAGGCATCTGCCAAAAACTAGAGATACTTTATACACCTTTATTGTAGTGTTACAAAGCATAGGAAATCCACTAGTCCTGTGTGTTTCCAAACAAGCTGTTAGTTACCATGGGTTGCTGCATGTAGCCATAACTTTTACATTAATTTAGCCTTAAAACCACTTTAACTCAACTTAAACACAGTACTAATGACCCAGGAATGTTACACATGGCTTTATAATTATTGGGCAGTGTTATACACTTGTTTTGAGGCTCATTTCATTGCTAGTTTGCAGAGAACTTGTTCAATGAGAAACAAACATTTTCTGACAGTTTAGCAATCCTAGCGAACCACGTTTTTGAAAAGTATACTTATCTCTAGTTACAATCAATGAAGGAAAAATAACTTTTATCATCTATCTTTAAACTCTACAAATACTGCCATGAATGGTATGATTTTACCATGATTTGGTGATACTCTGTCACTGGGCCTCATACACTATTATTTCCCCTTTTATACCTTTTCACATAGATTTTTCATATTTTTTTTAATCATAGCTCTTTTAGAACTTTTAGGCAGTTATACACGTGTTAGGAAGCTTATTTCATTGCCCATTCGTGGAGAATCTGTTTGTTGTGAACCAAACTTTTTCACAGCCTGCCAAACCAAAATGTTGAAGAGTTCACTTAAAGGTTTACTCTGCCCCTAAACATCTTATCCCCTATCCAAAGCATAAAGAATACGATAACTGATTGCGGCGAGGCACCCCAGTCATCCGGTGCACAGAGCAAATTCCGCTCCATGCCGGATGACTGGAGTGCACAGGCGTCATGCCCCCTCCCTTCATGACTATGAGAGGAGACGTGGCGGCTATGTACTGTATGTGGTGGGACATCATAAATCTCCAAGGATCCAAATCATCATGGAATCTCTAAGCTTTTGTGTTCAGAATGCAGATGTTCCAGCCCAGAGACCCCCAGCAATCAGACATCTTATGGGTGGAGTACTCTTAAATCTAGTCAGCATGTAATTGATCTCTCACTGATCTTTTATTCTGTTGTGGAATCAAAGTTTGGTCACATTTTTCACTGAACCTATAATCTAAAGTAGTTTCTTTAATATGGTCTTGTACTATTGATTTATGTAAATTAATGCTCTGGCCTTTTTTTTATTTTATTTTTTTGCTGATATGTCAGTGGCATAAAATGATGCTACATATGAATTTGACCTACATAGCAAGACACTCCGAAAACCTATGTTTAATGTATTCTGGGCAATGTCTGCAAGTGATTGATATTGGGAAGGGAATAGGGACCATAGTGAATCCATTCATATATTATGTGAAGATTATTTTTTTTTTTTCAGATTTTTTTTTAAATAATTAACCCACACTAATTAATAATGCCCTGCACAGTCTATTGTAGTTAAATGGATTATTTAATAGACTTCCAGTTCTGCTTCCATTGGAGTGAAAACTATTCATTTATTGTCTCCATTTAAAGATGTTCTTCCCCTTGTGTCCCAATATTCTCCATGGATTAAATGGGACATTTCACAAAGCATTCATTTTCTTCCCATGCTATGTACTTATTTAAATTCACAGTGGTTGGCAGCTCTAATATGAATTGGTAGAAATTATAAAGACATTACATATCATATAAAATCATAAAACACAAATGAAATAAAGCATGTGTATTATTTCAAATACAAGGTTTGCCTGCTGCTACATTTCATGGGATTATTAAGGATTATTTATGTCACCAATGTTACAAATGTTTATTCAGGAGAAATGATTAACTTTCTCCATTTTGAATGCAGCTGTAAAGTTGCCGGTTATAGACTTCATTGAAATAGATGGAAATATTGTATATCTGTATTTATGGTTGAACATTTTGGATGGAAAAAAAAAAATAGTAATAGCAGTCACAAATAACACTATGCAGGGTGCTGTTTTATGCATTCATAGCTTTATTTTATTTTTAATTTATTTATGTTAACCTTTTCCAATTTTTGAATCCACAGTAAAGTTGCTGTTGACTGATCTTTTATTGTTACTATGTATCTCTATTTTATATGCTTTGTGCATTATAGTAACCCTGCTTTATATTTGCCCTAAATCTAATTGGCTTGTCAAGAAAATGTGATTGCGACACTCCCTGTGGCAACATAGCCTCTCAAATGCCTTTTCAACCATAGAGTTCTATCTGTACTTGCAGTGTCCGGTAGCAGCTCAGTGTCATTCAAGTATCGTGGGCTGCTAATTTTATTTTTTTCCTGAATAAAGCTTTAATATTTCCCGAAGTACTGTTCATTATTACATGAATTGCCAACTTAATTCTTTTCCCAAATTTATCTTTCACCAGAATAGATATGAGGGTTATCCTTTGCGCATAATCTATTAAAAAAAAGAATTTGAAAGTCTAAGAAGATGTCTGGCATAGTAAAGAGTGAGAACAAGTTCAAAAATTCCTTCTCAATAGAACAATGAATGTCTGCATCCAGATGGTCCTTTAGATGTCATTAGGTGATCTGTTACTCTAACTAGGTTATGGTGGTCTTGCCCAGTAGTTGTTCCCATTTTGTCAAAGGTGTTTTATCTATACAATCTTGCTTAACTGGTCACTGGTCAATGTGAACCTAGAAGCCTTCTTATTCATGCTTGTTAGGAAAAAAGAACTGAAACAAAAGACAGACAGCGCTCCGTAGTGTGATACCATTGTTACACAAAGGGGGTTCAAGCATAGGTACCACAATGGGTTACACTCCACCAAGTGCAACAATGGATTAAGGCAATATTAGCGAGGTGACCGCAGCCGCTCCACGTCCAAATCGATACAAACAAAAAAACTTGACCTCCAACGTGTCGACGGGATTCAAGGCGCTGGACACACAAGTAAAGGGATCTGACATTTATTCATCCATGATGCAAAGCGTTTCACAGTAGGACTGCTTCATCAGGCATCAAATGATTAATGCAAATGCTGCCTGATGAAGCAGTCCTACTATGAAAGGCATTGCATCATGGGTGAATAAACGTCAGATCCCTTTACTTGTGTGTCCAGCGCCTTGAATCCCGTCGACACGTTGGAGGTCAAGATTTTTTGTTTGTTAGGCAATAAGTCATAGTCTAGTCTGATGGTATGCAATAGCCTCCATACTTAAAGCCTCTAATACATGTGAGCTGCTTGGTTGCAAAGGTACATCAACCGCCCATGCTGAAGGAAGCAATAAAGTTGGCACGACACCTAACAGACCACCACATTATAATATTGATATCCTCTGGATAAGTCTTCATTATTAAATTGGTGGGATTATGACTCCACGCCCACCCTTAAACAACTGTTTAACCCCTTAAGGACCAAGCCCATTTTGACCCTAAGGACCAGGACAATATTATTTTTGTGTTTTCGTTTTTTCCTCCTCGCCTTCCAAAATCCATAACTCTTTTATATTTCCATCTACAGACCCATATAAGGGCTTTTTTTGCGTGACCAATTTTACTTCATAATGAAACCTCTCATTTTATCATAAAATGTATAACAAACCTCAAAAAAAATTTTTAGGGAGGAAATATAAATGAAAACCACAATTTTGCACATTTTGGACGGTTTCGTTTTCACACTGTAGATTTTACGGTAAAAATTACATGTGTTCTTTATTCCGTTGGTCAATATGTCTAGATACTTTTATATTTTTGTACTGCTTAAAAAAAATCTAAAACTTTTTGTACAAAATCAGTAATCTAAAATCACCCTAGTTTGACCACCTATACCTTTTTCATTTTCCTGTATATTGGGCGGTATGATGGCTCATTTTTTACCCCACTTTTTATCGATACCACATTTGCATATATAAAACTTTTAGATAATTTTGTATACATTTTATTTGGAATAAAATGTGACAGAAAAGCAGCATTTTTGGACTTTTTATTTTATTTTTTATGTTTACGCCGTTCACTGTACAGGATCATTAACATTATATTTTGATAGTTCAGACATTTACACATGTGGCAATACCAAATATATTTATAAAAATATTTTTTTTTACCCCTTTTGGGGGTAAAATGGGGAAAACTGACAATTTTCATTTTTATTGGGGGAGGGGATTTTTACTTTAATCCTTTTTTTTTTTTTTTTTTACATTTTTCCACTTTTCTTTTTTACACTTTTTATGTCTCAATAGGGGACTATCTATAGCAATCATTTGATTGCTAATACTGTTCAGTGCTATCCATAGGACATAGCACTGATCAGTATTATTGGCTATCTTCTGTCCTGGTCTGCTCAATCTCAGACCAGAGCAGGAGATGCCAGGAGATGGATTGAGGCAGGGGAGGGGACCTCTGTCTGCCATTACAGTTGATTGGATCCCCACGGCAGCGATGCGGGCGATCCGATAATCTATTTTAATATGCACATTGCCGCAGATCTGCATCTGAGGGGTTAATGGCGGACATCCACACGATCACGTATGTTGCCCATTACCGGCGGGGCCCCAACTGCTGATAGCAGCCGTAACCTGCCGTGTATGATGCAGCCTTATCAATGTTTACTACTACTGAGACCTGAATTTGCAAAAAAGTCAAGTATAGCCACTAAAAGCCAAAGGGGCTTTCTAGCTATTCTAGCTGAGGTCATAATAGTCATAGATTTATATCCTAGCAGAGATATGCCATTAATATATATGCTGACTGACTAAGATAACTCTCAAGTGGTGACTACTATCATGGGAACATCATCCCCAAAGTCAAAGTAATAAAATAAATGAAATTCAGAATAGAAACTAACAAGGAAAAAAATAAAATATTATTTAATGTGAAAAATAAATGATGTCACAGTTAAATAATACATCACTTTTAGTAAATTGAATATTTAGTATTCCATTAGGTTTGCCTTATTTTTATTGGACACAAAAGCGGTCTGTATAAGACAAATAGATAATAAATAAAGTAAGTTAAGATGATTGAATGCAGCGTTATTTAGTACTTAAAAAGTTTGTTGAATATTTGAATATTTCAAAGATCATAACTAAACTAAATAGCTAGTAGAACTCCAATAAAGCCTAATATATGAAAGCTGCTTTGGCAACGAGTGTCGTGTTACTGGAGTAACATGGCAGACATCCACTTCGCTCCTCATGGTTGAAAATCTGAATATTTAATGCACTATGCATTTGATGGGCTCTAATTAGCATTTGGCACTTCTCACTTGCAATGTGTTGAGAACTAAATCTTAAAAATTATAAGAAAAGAAAAAAAAAAGAAAAAGGGAAGATATCTTTATGATAGCCATTTCTTGTTTGGTACTACTTTCCATTTACTCGTGTCACCGTAGTGACTCCATACCAGTTCCAGAAAATAATATACAGTAATTGGCCCAGAAAATGATTCCAAGAATAAAATGGATAACATGAGATCATCCTTGCAAAGACATTGATTTTTATTATCTGTAATTCCTGGTACAATAAATACTATTATATAATAATAAGAGAAGCGTTGAAGGGTACATCCACTTTGAGATAACTTTGTTCTATTGTTAATGCCCAAAAGCTGCTTTATTGAAATTTTCTCGTTTCTGCTACAAGCGTTGTATTTCTGCAAGTACATAATCTTTCTCTGCACTTTATATGTTACAAATAAAGGTGAATATTGACTCATACACACAGTGTAGAAGGCGTCAAGAAAAAATTCAAAATTAGTTAATTCATTTGTGTCTAACATCTCTCATGGCATAGACAAAAAGAATTGTTAAAAACCTAATAAAAACCTAATAGTAATAGGATTGTGTGGGGTGATTTTGTGTGGCCTAAAGCACCGCACAACCTCTCTCCAGACTTACTTGGCTGTTGACTCCTTTCCATTACTAATAGATAGCATGACCTTATGAGCATTTTTGCAAAGCCTCTTAGAAGCTGATGTAAAAAAAAAGACATAGATTTAAAAAAAATTACTGAAAAGGTGACCTGCTGGTCTAACGAGTGCATCAATAATAAATCCAATGAACACCTACAAATGTGTCCTTTCTTAACTTATCTCTAAACTCAATCACTAAACTTAATCTCTTAACATGATTTCTTGCTACTCTGTCACTACGTGTCAAGCCAGGCTTATCTTAATTGTGTTAACACAATGAAACAGAGATAATAATAATAGTAAAAATAATAATAATAGTATAATACTATTAATAATAGTATTATTATTATTATTATTCATAATAATTAATTTTTATAGCTCTCTTGGTTCCATTAATTGTGAAGTAATGTTAAATGGGCACTGTCAGATCCAAAAACTTTTCATATGTTGTTACTGATAAAAAATAAATTAAAAATTAAGACCTTTAGTAATATGGTTGTTTAAAATATTTTACATATTTAATAAAGAAAACAGGTACTGAAAATCTTACCACTGGGGGTTCCCATACCTACTGGGACAGTAACCAGTCGTTCAGCAGCATCAGCTTGTCCATGAGTCATAGACAAGAGATGACTCATAGACAAGGCTGAATTAGCAGATGCAAAAATCACCACCACAAGGGATGGACACGTCCCCTTCTCCTGAGAGGATTTCTAACACTATGAGCTAATGTAAAGAGGGATTTTTATAATAAATATGGGTGATAGAGGCATACAAATGTACAAGGTCAGGATTAGGAATTATGTGTAGTATATATATATATATATATATATATATATATATATATATATACATATATATATATATATATATATATATATATTTATTTATTTATTTTTTTGTGGTATCTGACAGGTACATTTGAAGGTTTGTCCAATGTGTTAGGATAATTTATCACAATGTCAGGACTGAAGTAAAAATATCTTAATGCATCAGGGTTCAAGATGCTGGCTACAATTGTATGAAGCCTATACACCTTACATGTGGATCCTCTAACCTGTGTGGATGATGACTCGGACCGTATCGGGGAGCGGAGTCTGAGGTGCCGCTGGTCTTCACTAGAGCCCGTTGCAAGGCTGGATGGGCTTGCTGCGGTAGGCAACACACAGGCAACTGGGCAAGGCGAGGTACCAAAGGATAAGGCAGTAGCGTAGTCAAACATAGCAGAAGGTCAAGGAAGGCGGCAAAGGTGCAAAGTCAAATAATGTAGTGGGGAGGTTTGGATACACGGGTAAGGCAAACAGGCAATATGGAACATTTAATCTCAGGCTAGGGACACTGAAGATCCGGCAGGGAAGAGGAGAAAGTGCATGACATGATTATGGGTGTACTGGCCCTTTAAATTTTAGAGCTCTGACGCGCAAGACGGAGCTGAGACACAGCGGAGGCAGCAGGGGAGCATGGTGAGTGACGGGCTGGGATTCACATGGTGCATCCCGTGATGTGTATACCAGCCCCACCGGCAGCGGGGGACATAGGAACAATGCGGACGGTGCATGCAGCCGGAGAACGAAGCGTTACATGGAAAAGTAGCACATTTTTTCAAGCACTCAAGCACTTGTTTGTGCAATTTTTTTTTACTTTTTCCCCTTTTTCACCATTTGCACCTGTTAAAAAGAGCTATGGACTAACCCCATTAGTCGCATATATAATTTACAATTTACACCAGTGAGCATGTATTTATTGTGCCAGAAATTGACTTCCGCTCAGAGCTGGTATAAGACACAGCCCTGGCAATGTCTGATTCATTAAGAGGCCGCATTCTAAAGCCACCAGAACTTTAATAAGACATGTGTATGAAATACCAGTCATTTACGTCAATGCTTAGCAACTTTAAGAAGCCTAAGAATATAACTGAGCACAAACCACGCCAGAGATTGTCCCACAAGGAAAAATCTTCCACCTGTTTCAGAATATGGTAATGCAGAGCAGGGTGATCGCTGGTTAACTGGAGGCCTATGTTTTGGGACCAAACAGATAAAAAGATATGTGGAAATCATTTGTCCATTCATTCTCCACTGAATTCATGAAAGAGTGATATGCAAAGTGGCTTATTGGTGCCATCTTTTCCTATTTTGCATGTCCTCCTACCCAAAATTGGCAATGGGGCATTAATAGCATATAAGTCTATACATGTGATTTTTTTTTTTTTTTGTGCTCTCCTGTGGACACCCAGTGAGTGTTATGTAAATGAAGCATTTTGGTTGATCTGATAGCATATTATTGTATAAGAAATTGGTGTTCCAAACTTAAAGGGGTACTCTGCTGCTAGACATCTTATCCCCTATCCTAAGGGGATAGGGAATAAGATGTCTGATCACAGGGTTCCCGCTGCTGGGGTCCCCATGATCTCTCACAGAACCCAGCGTTCTAAGCAAATGCCGGGTTCCTGCAGCAGTGACCATGCCCCCTCCATTCATATCTATGGAAGGGGGTCTGTTGGCCAACACGCCCCATCCCATAGACATGAATGGATAGGGGAGTGGATGTGATGTCACGGCCATCGGCTCCTAGCGTTCTGAACAAAGTGTTCAGAATGCTGGAGCACTGGAGTACCCCTTTAAGCATAGGTAAGGCTGGATGCATCTGTACTTTACAACAAAATGCTAAAATTTAACAAGGTGTACAAAGTCACTTCAGACAGCTGGACATCCAAGTTGAAGCTTCCATCTTTAAATAAGTGCTGAGGTTGATTGAATCAATCTAGCACAACTTAATGAAAATATAAACCTATTCTCAAATGCCACAGGCATGTTAATTTAAAAAACAACAACATACTTCTACAATAACCAAGATGCATGAAAATGTATGGCAATAAATAAAAAGAGGAATTAGACAGAAAAATGTCTGGAATAATGCAGAAAAAACAGAAAAGTACATAGTGTTAAGATCTAGTTTAGAAAAGAGGAATCTACTCTTAAAGTATAACTATAAATGTAAAAACTGGCAGACATGGCAAAAGATTTGATCGGTCAGGGTCTTAGTGCCAAGACCTCCACTGATCTCTAGACATAGATAGGAGAAAATCATGGCAACAATCTTCACTCCCTGGTTCACCACTCGCCAAAAATCATGTGTAATGATCCGGGGGAACTTGAAAAAGTTGCTTGTACGAATGTACGTTTAGGCTGTTAACCTATAGGGGTCATTACAGGGGTCAAAAGAGGACACTTTTTTTTTTTTTAAAGTTTGGTTCACCAGACTCGCCGAACTTTTCGGAAATCACGAGTTTGGTTCAGCTTAGTTCAACATGAACCGGTAATACAATAAGCCCCTAAACACGTTTATAACACTGCCTAACAGCTCTAAACCCCTGTCTAACACTGTTAGGATTGCATTTCAGTAATTTTAAAGGGTTTTTTAGGCTCAGTCATGGCGACATACACTAACCCATGGTAACTATTACAGCTCGCCCATTTTTTAGGCTTATTCCCACCAAAATAAAGCAGCATAAAAGTATCACATATTGTTGGTAGATGACTGCCGGTTTTAATATGCACATGTAGGCATCGAAAAAGGTTGTGGCTTTTTCCAAGGGTGCCAAAAATTATCCTTTTTTGTGGATGATGGGTTTTGTACATGTAGGCCTGGCTGGAAGTAGGGTGATGGTAGACTGGTGTTATTAGCAGTAGCCAGCGTACAAGCAGGTGATGGCTGACTGATGTCCATAGCGTACAGCAGGAGATGGTGAACTGGTAGTGGCAGGAAGGTGGTGGTTTTTAAATTAAATTTGAAAATGTTTCTTAAGTTTTTTAATTTTGAAATAAAAATTCAATTATATTATTCCTGGACTGGTGATGCGGACATGCATGGGTTGTATATGTGTAGACCTGGCTGAAACTACCAGCAGAACATGTCATAGTGGCTTACTGGAGGAATTTGTAGTAGTCTGCATATATAAGTAGGTTTAGACACCTTTAAAATGTATTCAAATTTGCCCAGCCAGGTGACCCAGGCCTGGCTGTCTGGAGGGAGGGAGGTTGTAATAGCAACCTTCAGCTTGTCAAAGTAGTTTACTGGAGGAAGTGGATTAGCCGACATACAGCAGCAGGTTTAGAAACCTGTAAAGTCTATTTGAATTTTTCCCCAGCCAGCCAGGCTGGTCAGGCCTGGATGGAAGTTTTGGGATTGCCAAAAATCTATTTTTATGTGCCCAACATCCCTGGCTGGCCGCAGGGCATTTGCAAAAGCAAACAATACAATTTTTATTTTGTCCTAGCCAGCCAGATGGGGATGTGTGGAATCACACTGAGACTACAGCAATGGAGCAAAACTTTTTTTTCAGCCACATATTGCCCCTGGCCATAGCTATCTTCCACATGATTGTGTAAAGCGGGGAGGGCTTTCTTTTCAAAATAATAGTGACTAGGTACATGCCACCTGGGCTGGCCACACCCCATTTGTTGACTGAAGACTGTGGAGTCCACAAGATGGTATGGGAAGGCCTGCCCCACCAAAAAATTGGCCAGGTACTAATTGAGGCACACTAATCAATAACTGTACCTAGTTCTTCTGTCTCTCTCCCTCTTTCTCTCTCCCTGTCACTCTAAGTCCAGCAGTTTTGACGCTTTGCATGCAGCAGGTGATGTCACTGCCCTCTAATCTGTGTAAAGATGCCCTCCCCCCCTTGCTGTTCCCTTTTGGCCTTTGTGCTGATTGACACAGTAAGCAGCAAATCACATGATAGACCTGGGTTATCATGTGATATGCTGATGCCCCTGTTAGGATTCGGCAGGCTGATGTGGATCCTCTGTGTCAGCGAGGGATTGGCGTGGACCGTGTCGGTGGACCGGTTCTAGGTTGCTACTGGTATTCACCAGAGCCCACCGCAAAGCGGGATGGTCTTGCTGCGGCGGTAGCAACCAGGTCGTATCCACCGGCAACGGCTCAACATCGCTGACTGCTGAGAAGGCGTGGGACAGAAGGACTAGACAGAGGCAAGGTCAGACGTAGCAGAAGGTCGGGGCAGGCGGCAAGGTTCGTAGTCAATGGAGATAGCAAGAGGTCAGGAACACTGGTAAGGCAAACACTGTAATCGCTTTCACTAGGCACAAGGGCAACAAGATCCGGCCAGGAAGGGAATGGGAAGTGAGGTTATATAGACAGGTGCACAGGTGGAAGCTAATCAGACTGATTGGGCCAGGCACCAATCATTGGTGCACTGGCCCTTTAAATCTTAGAGAGCTGGCGCACGCGCGCCAAAAGGAGCGGAGCCGCGCGCGCCAGGGCGTGACAGCCGGGGACCGGGACAGGTGAGTGACTTGGGATGCGAATAGCATCCCCGCCGGCAGTGACAGTGCAGCGCTCCCGGTCAGCGTGTCTGACCGGGGCGCTGCAGAGAGAGGAACACCGCGAGCGCTCTGGGGAGGAGCAGGGACCCGGAGCGCTCGGCATAACAGTACCCCCCCCTTAGGTCTCCCCCTCTTTTTGTCCGGTTGTCGCTCCACATGGGACGAGGACATTGGGAGCGATTGTAGAGTTTCCTTCAGGAAGACAGAGAAGTCCTGGGTATACTCATCAACGGCAGGCAGTTCAGAAGGAGTGGGAATGGGGAGGGGGGCAGAGGGTGAAGCTTGGCACAGGGCAAAGTGTTACCAGGACGGGGGCTATGAGGAGGCAAAATCTCTGCTCGTTTATTGCAAAAAACCTCGGCATAGTCCTGATAGGCCTTGGGGAGACCAGGTATAGGAGGAGACACTGAGGTTTGACTGACGGGACTGGGAGCAGACGTGAGGCATTTTTTGTGGCAAGAAGCACCCCAGCTCTTGATCTCCCCGGTGGTCCAGTCAAGGGTAGGAGAGTGGCGTTGGAGCCATGGCAGACCGAGGAGGACTTCAGAGGTGCAGTTGGGCAAAACAAAAAGTTCAATTTTTTCGTGATGCAGTCCAATGCTCATGAGCAGGGGTTCTGTGCGGTAACGCACAGTGCAGTCCAATTTTACTCCGTTGACCGAGGAAATGTAGAGCGGCTTGGCGAGACGGGTCTCAGGGATGTTGAACTTATTAACAAAAGAGGCCAAAATAAAATTTCCCGCAGAACCAGAGTCCAAGAAGGCCACAGCTGAGAAGGAGGAGTTGGCAGAATGTTGAATTCCGTACGGGCACAGTGAGACGTGGAGAAGCAGACTTCAGACCAAGAGACACCACTCCCACGTGAGCTGGTTGCGTGCGTGCGTTTCCCAGACGTGGAGGACGAATAGGGCAATCCACCAAGAAATGTTCGGTACTAGCGCAGTACAGACATAGATTTTTATCCCTACGGCGAGACCTCTCTTCAAGGGTCAGGCGAGACCGATCCACTTGCATAGCCTCCTCGGCGGGAGGCACAGGGGTAGATTGCAAAGGATACTGTGAGAGAGGTGCCCAGATATCAAGGTCTTTTTCCTGGCGGAGCTCCTGGTGTCTTTCAGAAAAACGCATGTCAATGCGGGTGGCCAAATGGATAAGTTCATGCAAGTTGGCAGGAATTTCTCGTGCGGCCAGCACATATTTGATGTTACTGGATAGGCCTTTTTTAAAGGTCGCACAGAGGGCCTCGTTGTTCCAAGATAATTCAGAGGCGAGGGTACGAAATTGGATGGCGTATTCGCCTACAGAAGAATTTCCCTGGACCAGGTTCAGCAAGGCAGTTTCGGCAGAAAAAGCTCGGGCTGGTTCCTCGAAGACACTGCGAACCTCAGTGAAGAAGGACTGTACAGTGGCCGTGACAGGATCATCGTGGTCCCAGAGCGATGTGGCCCATGACAGGGCCTTCCCAGACAGGAGACTAACCACGAAAGTCACCTTCGACCGTTCTGTAGGAAACCACGGCAGAGTTTAGAGTCCCCATCATATTTGTCCGGCAGGGACAAGCGGAGGTTAGGAGTGGCCACTCGCTGCGGAGGAGGTGCAGGAGCTGGCAGAGGAGATGGTTGCTGCTGTAGCAGTGGCTGAAGTTGCTGTAGCATGGCGGTCAACTGCGACAGCTGGTGACCTTGTTGGACGATCTGTCGGGATTGCTGGGCGACCACCGTGGATAGGTCAGCAAGACTTGGCAGCGGCACCTCAGCAGGATCCATGGCCGGATCTACTGTTAGGATTCGACAGGCTGATGTGGATCGTCTGTGTCAGCGAGGGATTGGCGTGGACCGTGTCGGTGGACCGGTTCTAGGTTGCTACTGGTATTCACCAGAGCCCGCCGCAAAGCTGGATGGTCTTGCTGCGGTGGTAGCAACCAGGTCGTATCCACCGGCAACAGCTCAACCTCGCTGACTGCTGAGAAGGCGTGGGACTAGAAGGACTAGACAGAGGCAAGGTCAGACGTAGCAGAAGGTCGGGGCAGGCAGCAAGGTTCGTAGTCAATGGAGATAGCAAGAGGTCAGGAACACTGGTAATGCAAACACTGTAAACGCTTTCACTAGGTACAAGGGCAACAAGATCCGGCCAGGAAGGGAAGGGGAAGTGAGGTTATATAGACAGGTGCACAGGTGGAAGCTAATCAGACTGATTGGGCCAGGCACCAATCATTGGTGCACTGGCCCTTTAAATCTTAGAGAGCTGGAGCGCGCACGCCCTAAGGAGCGGAGCCGCGTGCGCCAGGGCGTGACAGCCGGGGACCGGAACAGGTGAGTGACTTGGGATGCAATTCGCGAGCGGGCGCGTCCCGCTATGTGAATCGCATCCCCGCCGGCAGTGACAGTGCAGCGCTCCCGGTCAGCGGGTCTGATCGGGGCGCTGCAGAGAGAGGAACGCTGCGAGCGCTCCGGGGAGGAGCAGGGACCCGGAGCACTCGGCGTAACAGCCCCTGATGCAATCCCACCGCCCTCTGCCCGCCCTGCCTCGGGTGTCCTAGGCTAATATGCCAAGAACTGCCGGGTTATTTATATGTATCCAAATCAAGCTCGTATGCGCGCGAGCTCTCGTCGTCACTTCCGGGGCATGTCGTAAGAATCCGGGCATCGCTGGTAACTAGGGCGTACAACAGTGTCTCGAGCTCCACCTACTTACTGCTCGTCATGTCCGGGGGAGCGTCTGTAGACACCTGGCGTCCCTTGTTGCCAGGCAGCGCCCAGTGACGTAGCGGCGCTGTTGACAACTTAGAAAGCAAAACAGGTATAATAGCCGTGATCAGCGGCAACAGGCAAATGTCTGAGAGCATTAAGAAGACAATCAATGCTGAGTCAAAATTGCTATAGTGCATTGCAACAAAGGCCATAATAGTGATCACTTACAAGTATAAGCACTAGAAACTAAGGTGCCTTGTCAAAAGAATAGATCAGACTGGTAGATATCAGAATAAGGTCATCCAAACATATTGCCCAAAAGATAAAAAAAAAATATTGAATAAAGATCTGTAATTATTGGGCTAGGGGATAAGTCATCCGGAGAAAATGAGGGACTTGGATAAAAACTTATAAAAATATAGAGGGCTGGGGAGGGGGGGGGGGGAGGAGGTAAATTATGGTACCCTAATCTAGGAAACAAGCATAGCTCAGGGCTTCATTGAAACCACTTGGAGCCTGCGTCTGTAGGTGGAATATCCACCAAGTTTCCTTTTGGAGGACCAACTTGTCCCAATCCCCTCCTCGTACTGGAGGTCCAATCAATTCCATTCCCACAAATCTTAGGCAGCAGGCATCTCCTCTATGTTGACAATTGATATGCCTAGCTAGGGGTTTGTCAGCTAGGTTTCTAATGTCTCGCAGGTATTCCCCTATTCTCCTCCTAAACTCCCTGAACGTCTTTCCGATATACTCCATACCACATTACAGGTGGCTTTGTATATGACCCCTTTGCTGCGACAATTAATAAAGTCTCGTATCGAGAAAACCTGTCTGGTGTTAGTGCTGAAAAAGGATTTTGTAACCTCTATGTATTCACAGGCGATGCAGCCACTGCGTCGAGAGCATCCCTGTATTTGCCTCTCTAGCCAAGTTCCTCGTGCCCGAGGAGGCGCATAATGATTCTTCACAAGTCTATCCTTGAGGCTTCGGCCCTTTCTGAAGGAAATTTGAGGATGTGGACCCAGGACACCCTTCAAGTCTGGGTCCATCCTAAAGATTTCCCAATGTTTACTAAGAATCCGTTTTACTTATTGTGCCCCTCCATCAAAAGTGGCCACCAATCTAATGATGTTATCAGATTCAGTGTTGGGGGGGTTTCGGTACCAGTGATCCTACCCTATCCAGACTCCTGGTTTCTTGGTAGGCCTTACGAAGAACCCAGTCTGGATACCCCCTCTCTAGAAACCTTTGCCGCAGATCCGCGGCCTGTTTCTTAAATTCCTCTGTGGAGGAGCAATTTCGCTTCATTCTCAGATATTGCCCCTTCGGAATGCCTCGCTTGAGTGGCACAGGATGATGACTGTGCCACTCTAACAGGGAGTTTGTAGACGTGGTCGCTACGTCACTGGGCGCTGCCTGGCAACAAGGGATGCCCGGTGTCTAAAGACGCTCCCCCGGACATGACGAGCAGTCAGTAGGAGGAGCGCGAGACACCGTTGTACGCCCTAGTTACCAGCGATGCAGAGAGTCTTACGACACGCCGCGGAAGTGACCTATCCACGGTGGTCGCCCAGCAATCCCGACAGATCGTCCAACAAGGTCACCAGCTGTCGCAGTTGACCGCCATGCTACAGCAACTTCAGCCACTGCTACAGCAGCAACCATCTCCTCTGCCAGCTCCTGCACCTCCTCCGCAGCGATTGGCCGCTCCTAACCTCCGCTTGTCCCTGCCGGAGTGGCATGCCTTACCTCCTAGCAGGGGGTGGGAACTTGTGCTAATGACAGAGGTTATATGAATCAGGGATCTGCTTAATAAACATCAGAAGTATTTTACCACTGACCGTGTGTGTCTGTGTTATTTACTCCGGTTCTAGCACAGAGAATCAAAGGCCTTATTTTTATATTTGGAAGGGAGCAGGATACTTACCAGGCTATCTGATTAAATCTATATATAGATAGCTATATAATGTATACGTCCCCCCAAACAAGTTAACTAGCTGTGCACAGCATTGCTCCTTCCTGGCTGGGCTGAGCTTTGCTCACAGCTCAGCCCCGACATTGCCAGGTTCGCACGAGCCGAACCTGATAATGTTCGAAAATTCTGTGAGCTGCGAATCCCCCTGAGGTTTGAATTAATTCCGGGTTCGGGGGACTCAGTTCACTCAACTCCACCAGGAAACATTGTCTGTAAGATTCCCTACACCTGTATGTCTGTAAGTAGAAGCACTATGCCTCCCCCCCCCCCCCCCAAGACTTTATAGAAGAAATCTTATGATATACAGTACATACCAATTGTCTTGTTTCCAAAAATAAAAATAAAGTTAAACTTGTAAAATCTTAAACTAACTTTGTAGTCACAAATTCTTCAATCCCTTTATTTTTGCCCAGCTTCAGTTGCCAGGAACAAACAAACATCTTTTTAAATGGGATTACAATCTGGCATGCACACAAGCCTATTTACATGCTTAAATCAAATTCTGCAGCCTGCCTTTTCTTCCATTTTCCAACACATTGTTTCTCTTATGATCAATGTCTGTAAATCAATTTAAATGGAAACATTACGAGAAAAGACACGGTGTTTGCTTGATTGATTCACACGTTGAAACATGGTTCTTTTCTTGTGTTGCAGAAGTGACAAGTGGCAGGCTTCCACTTTTTGGTTCCTGGTGGAAAAAATATTTTGAAGATGATGTTTCTTTGATGGTCTCTAATTAGC